>NC_056669.1:113149684-113517184 GCF_018350195.1 Panthera tigris | reverse complement strand
GGGATGCACAGGACGAGCCAAAGGGGCCACATTCATGTATAGAAGCCAGAGCCCACCTGGTAGGCTGGACCAAGCCGACAGGCTCTGAGCATGGGATCTGGGGTCCTACAGCCAGGGAACTTGCCGTTGGCTCTGCGTCCTATGCTGACGGGCCACGTGTGTTCTACGAGGGAGACAGCCTCCGTCCCGTGGAGTGTAGCTGGGGTGGCCCCGGGTCTCGCCAAATCACCTGACTGACAGCAACTAAAGCACCTAGCTGAGGCCAGTGTCCCCATGGCCCCCTCAGAGGCCTGCCCAGGGAGGGGCAGACAGGAAGAAGGAACAAGCACTGTGAAAGCCACCACCTTTTCACAAACTGCCAGGAATACGGCGGCTACTTCTGTGCTGCTGGCCTCGCGGGGCTGGGCCTGCTCCTTTGCTCCACGGCTGGAGAAGTGGCCACCCGGGTTTAGAGATAAGCCTAACCTCAGGTCATGTATGTATACCCCTCGTGCATCCCGAAGCAGGCTCAATTCAAGTGCTCCCCCAGATGGAGCTCAGCTGATGGAGCCCAGCCACGGACCACGGGCTGCTCACTCAGGACCAGACACGCCACGCAGGCACGTCGCTCATGCTAAAGCAGGTGTCTCCTTTTAGGGGCTGCCCGTGGATAGGCAGGGCCACGGGCCACGGCCTCTGCTGCTGAACCTTACCGCCTTGCCCTGGGACTGCCCCCCACCAGGCCCAGACATGAAGGGAAAGAAGGGAAGTGGTGGTGGGGGATGGGGGGGAAGGCAGGGGGACAGAGGGTGGAGAACGAAAGGCACAGGGGGAGAGCTGAGTGAGGGCAAGAGGCAGGGGCGGCACAGGAGGTGGGGAGGACCTGGCACGGCCCCCCCAGCCCAGGAGGGAAGTGTGACAAGAGTCCACCTGTGGAGGGCCCGGAGGGCGGCTGCCCCCAGAGGGGGGGAGCAGGAGAAGGAAATGAGGAGTCCACTCTGGGAAAAATACTGGGCACAATGGCCGTGGGGAGCCCGGAAGGAGGGAAACGTGAACAAGCGGGGGGCAGGCATGCTCCTCTCAAACGGCAGGGTGACGAAGAGCCACTCTCGGTGAGGCCAGCGCCCTCTCAGCCTCCCCTCTTTGGCAGCAGGAACATGCTCACAACCAAGAAAGCGGTAGAGCACAGGGAAGAAGCGGCCACAGCACCCGCGTCATCGATCACAAAGGCCACGGTCCGCCGTCGCTACCCGGTGCCACGGCATCCCGTGCGGGCCAGCGTGTGACGGTGTCAGGACAGGCATGGGGCGCGGAATGAGAGGGATGAGCCGGCAACCCCCACGGCGCAAAGGTGGAGGCAGGAGACGGCAAACGGGGCATGCCGGCGCCCTTCTGACGACGCTGGGGTTGTGTCAGCAGAGGCGCTGGCATCTGGCAGGGAAGGCAAGCGTGGCGGGATGACGCCCCCCACTCAGGCCCCGTGGGACTGGGAACCGGCAGGTCACAGACGGAAGGCACTCTCTGCTCGGGGATGGGGTCAGGCAGTCTCCAGAGAGCACCGAGCCCCCGAAGCCTCGCCCTCTGCCCACGGTCGCCCTGAGAGCCGGACCCGCCACAGGACCCCGGGGTCACGCTCCAGGTGCCGACCCTGCAGTCCCAAGAGCAGCCGTACCCGCAGGATGGTGTGCTCATCCGACTGGGCTCTCCCTAGGGACCGGGACACGAGGCCTCACCGCACATAACAGCAGCTCTCGAGAACAGGACGGAGGTGACAGGGACAAGGTGACGTGCAAGGTGACAGCGGAACTCTAGAGGCTGCGGTGCGGTGAGGTTCTCGGGGGCAGACAAGCTGGGAGGGAAGCAGCCAGGATGGCGAGCCGTGTGCACCTCACATGTACCCGGCCCCGCTGGGGCGCTGAGCACGTATGCCGGCCACCGGAGCCAGCACCCGGGGTTGGGGGTGGGGGGGTGGGGGGGGGCAGGGCAGGGACCGCTCGCACACCAGCCCACCCCCAGGTCTCCAGGAAGAAACTGCAGGCCCGGAAATGAGTTCTCAGACCCGGCCGGTGCTAAGCCCCGTCTCAGCTGGGGGAGGGGGGTTCCCTACAACAGCTGCCTGAGGTGCACCCACACCACACGCGGACGCCTCACAAAACCCCCCCGAGCGCTGTCAGGAAGGTGACGACTCAGGCCGTGTCGCAGATGAAGAAACAGAGGCTCCGGGGCCCTGAACAAGCTGTGGCGCCAGGACTCACACCTGAAGCAGCTGCCCCGGAGCCACACGGGCTCAGCACCTCTGCAGGACAGCGGCCCGTGCACCCGGACCCCCGACTTCCAGCAATAACCGGCCCAACGTTCCCATGCCCCCTGGTCTGCAGATGGGGCTGCCGGCAGCCCTCCCCTTCCCCACACGTGGCCCCCCTCCCCCCTTCGGGAGGGAGAGTCCGTCCCCTCCCACCATATCTGGGTGGCCCTGTCACTTGTCTGACCGACACAGCAGAGCTGACACTCATCTTCTGACAGCTTCCACCGTGGCTCTCCTGCTGCAGCAAGGCCACGTAGAGAGCCCCTGTCACGGTGCTTGAAGTGTGACCTGGGGGGCCACGGTTAAAGCTCCTCTCATGACAACCTGAAGACGGTACTTGCCTCTCAGTCCCATTCTCTCACCTGTGTACAGCGGAGCTTTCCAGAAGCTACGTGACTTGTAAGATTATAACAGAACGAACCCAAAAGGAGATATAGGGATCCAGCTCATGAGATTTGCAAAAAGTTGGATCATTCTTCCCATGCTTTGTATTCTGCAAAATATTGTTACTTTTTAATTGAAAACAACTTACGTTGACATACACTGGGTTTACCATTCTCTTTAAGTGAATTAAAGAATATTGTAAATTTATTTTATTTACTAATACGTATAGCTACAACCCATATAAACCCAATCATTTTTTTTCAAGGTTTATTTATTTTTGAAAGACCGAGCACGAGCAGGGGAGGGACAGAGACAGAGGGAGGCACCAAATCCGAAGCAGGCTCCAGGCTCCGAGCTGTCAGCACTGAGCCCGACACGGGGCTTGAACTCACAAACCGTGAGATTGTGACCTGAGCCAAAGTCAGACACTTAACCGACTGAGGCACCCCTAAACCCAGTAATTTTTAAGAATGTAAGGGGAGCTTGAGACCAAAAAGTTTGAGAATGCTGCTCCAGAGTCCACATGCAGAGAGGCCATACGGGGAAACTGAGGCCCCACCCATCAACCCAGAGGTGAGAGAAATGGTGGTCCTTGTTCGGAGCCACTAAGTTCTGGGGTTGATTTCACTGCAACAGACACCACCCAAAGCCCAAGAAAAGAGACACATTTACCTGGCACGATGGGGCCCAGTCCAGTGGACCCCAGGACTGGATGTGGGCCACACATCCACAACCTGGCTAAGCCACCCACGTTACTGCTGGGGGTCAGACCAGTAAGCCGTTTGGGGTTGGGGAGGGTCTCCCTGCCGGCCTTGAAGGACACAGCCAGTGAAGTGGGGGGCTGGCCACTTTGGTGAGCACGGGCAGTGCAGGCCGAGCCCCGAGACCACGGGACTCCAGAGGCGCCGTTCTCTGGGAGAGAACAGTCTGCCAGCCCAGGGCCAGCCTGGTGCAAAGGCTGGAGGGGAGAGGTCCCCTGACCCTAAGGGGAAAGAGGGCACACCTCCCTGCTTGCCAACGGTCAGCCTGCCTTTTGGGGGAGAAGGTGCGTGCCCCTGCGGGAGCTCCCTGCCCCCACCCTACGCAGAAATGCTCAACTAACACCAAAAATCACCACCATGACCCAACTTAGCAGCGACATCCCCAACAAGCAAACAAACAAACAAACAAAAAGGTGTGACAGGTTGTGACTACACACCCCCCTCTGCCAGGGATGTGCCCAGGAACAGCTGCAGGAAGGAGGAGAGTATGTCCCACCCCAGCAGCCGTGCACTGGCAGCTCTCTCGAGCTAGCAAAGGAAACCGTCTTCAAAGAGAAAGGAACCAGGAGGTGACAACGTGAATGCGGTCACCGCCCAAAGCCACATGGCTCTACACAAGAACAGCGCCAGAGCTCATACGTGGCCTGGACACCCCACCCAGCACCCCCCTCTTTCCTCTTCAGGCCTCCACAGTTCACTCCTTGGTTTCACCTCTTCCTACGTCCACGTCTCCACGCACTGTTCTACAGAGCAGCTCCCGGCGCCGGTGGGTGTGTCGGGCCAGGAGCAGTCCTGTCCTGGAAGAAAAACAAACACGGGAGACAAAGAAGGGCGGCACTGCTGCCAAGTCGGACAGGAACAGCATGCGCCACCTCCTTTTCCGGACAGGCTGACACTGACGGGAGGAAAGGCACACACACAAGTCACGGGCAGGGCCCGAGACCAGCCCCCTGACTAGCTCCCAGCACCATTGTGCCCAAAAAGTGCAGAGAGCGCCTCACCGAGCACCTCACAGGCCACACGAGCACATTCACGACAAAGCCAAGAGCCGGTCGGTTCCCAGGACGAAGCAGGAGACCCCGCGACCACAGGAACACCGGCACAGGCGTCCCCGCCGAGGCCTCCGGCACCCACCTTCCCGAACCACACGGCTCCCTCCCACGGCAGGCCTTAGAGCGAACAACAGCCCCGTTGTACCAAGTGAGCCCCTCCCAAGCCACCGCCAGCTCCTGACAAGGTCTGGCAGCCAGCCCCCCTTCCCCCCCCCCCCCCCAGTGCTGTCTGGCTTTTCTGGGTTCTGGGGAAGAGGCCTTGGTGAGCAAGCACCAGGCGGTGGCACCTAGTGGGAAGAGCAGCGTCCATCAGGGTGGCCCCGGGGCCCTCCCAGGCCACAACCCCCGTGGCGGCAGAGCCTGTCTGCAGCGCCACTGGTGAGTGCGTGTCCCGTCTCCCCGCAGAGGCACAGCTGCTGGGATGCTCCCTGCAAAGCTCCCAGGGGTACCCCAAGTGGGAGGACAAATGAGAAATGAGGCGCCGCTGAGAGCACCCAGCTGCACGGGCTCACCCCACAAAGGGGTTCGTGTTAACGGGAATCTGAACGCACCAGCGGCCGCAGCCAAGAAGTTCAGCAAGCCCGGGCCCAAACAGCCGCCCAGGTGGAGCCGTCTGTACCACGGCCGTTCCTGGAAGCTCCACGATCACAGCTTCCGAGAGGGTCACCAGCTGGAAGACAGCTTTTCCATCGATGCCTCCGTGCCTTTGCACACGCCGGGGCCACAGTCCTTCCTTTCTGCTTGGAAAATTCCTACGCATCTCCCCATATGAGCTCCCCTGCTCTGAGCCACCCTCCCGGCCTGGCCTCCCCACCCCAGCTCTACGTCATTCACCCCTCCACGCTGGGTCACCAGTGTCCGCGGCCCTCCTCTCCCAGCCTGACAAAGCAAAGACTGTCTCCTTGATCTCGGAAGCACAGGGCCCGGCCCACAGCGGACAGTGGATGCCGTCCGGACCCGAAGGTAACCTCAGCTGAGGAAGTGGTCCGACTCACTGTCAGAAAAGGCTGGGTCACCGCAGCATCACTCACGATCGACCAACAGTGGGAACAACCCAGACCACCGACAGAGACGCCAAGTGTGCGTATCTCCGTACCCCAGAATGTCACCTGGCCGTGAAAAGGACTGATGGCTGATCCACACGCAACGTGAGCAAACTTTTAAACGTTATGCTTAAGCGAAGATCCACAAAAGACCGTGTGTTGTGATTCCACTTACGGGAGACGCCCAGAACAGGCGGATCTAGAGAAAGCCAGTCAGGGACTACCCAGGGCTGGGAAAGGGGAGTGACTGCCGATGGTCACGAGGCTCCTTCGGGGCGATGGCAACACTGCTCTGTGCTTTCGCTGAAAGTCACCCAACTGCGCACTTAAAACAAGTAAACTCTACGCTGCGTAAATTATACCTCGATGAGGCTGTGAAAACAAAAAAAAAGCCTGGCGACTCAGGCAAGTCCAGTCTGGGTGTCCACACGATCAGACCTGGTGGTCAGTCCCAGGCCAGTCGTCCCATGAGCCAAAGTGCGAAGAAAAAGTCATGCAACACCCCATTCAAATCCTGCATAGGTACACGGACACAGGAATTATGTCCTTCAACGGAGCACAAGATTCCGAAGGCCAAGCCAGACAGGCCAGAGAGCCCCGTGGCCATCTAGAAATGCCTGCTGGCTGACCAGGAGCGCCAACTTCCATCGTGGCCTGCGCTAAACTGCCAACACCAGAGGCGGCTCTCCTGCCAGAGCCGGAGAGCTCTGAGCTACGGACGTCACCCACCTCATCCGCCGCTCGAAGAACAACAGGGCGGCCACAGCCCCAGGAAGGGGGCTGGTGTGCGCCTGCCCCTGCCCTGGCTCCGGGCCCGGTCTGTAGGGTGGAGGGCGGGCATGTCCCTGCAAACTTCACCCCGTCGGCCGCGCCCACGACCAGCGGGAGGGCTGAGGTGCTCCCCCCACTCAGAAGCGGGAGGAAGTGCATTTCCTCTTCTACATTCCCAGATGCTCAGAAGCTTCTGGACTGTGCTTTCTGTTGGGTAAAAACTAAACTGCACTCTTATTGTCTGCTCACAAATGCCCGTCACTGCCAGTTAAGACAAAAGTTTTCCCCCAAGCCACTCCCCGCTACGTGTAGGGCTCCTCACTGTCTGGGACCACGCGGAGTCTGATCTAGCTCACGCAGCGTCTCTTCTGGGGCTCGCTTCCTCCCCGTCATCAACTGTCCAGGACGGAGACCGCCGAGGACTTAAGAGGCAGCCACACGAGAAGTGGTGGCCCTTCTCAAGTCAGAAATTACTCTTTAAGAAGAGAAAGAAAAGTTACTCTGCACCTAGCTCACGAGCCAGCTCCACGCCAAGCAGAGGAAACGTGCAGTAAAACACACGGAGGCAAGCTACGCATCGCAAAAGTCTCCTCCAGGTTAAGTCCCAGCGAACTGCAACGGCAAGTCGTGACACGCTGGCGTTGTTCTCAACTTCCCGCGGCAGGTTTCCGGCAAGACCTCCCTTTCCTCAGATAAGGCCGCCGGTGTTACTCAGCAGAGCACTTTCTGTGACAGACAAGTACGTCCGTTGGCTGCTCCGCCTGTGACAGCTGCCAGCATAGAGGGCGGGAGCGGCGTTTGCTACTACAGTTGAGTCCATACTTTGTCACCCGAGATGAACCATCGCAAAGAAACTTTCTTAAAAAAGAAGAAAAGCTGTTTAAAACATAAGAGAACTGTAGTTCAGACTAGCTGGTTGATAATGGTGTGAATTAAGAAAAATATCAAGGAACGGTAAAAAAAACAACACATTTCCTCAATTCTTCCAGGTTGAAAACCAGAGAAAGGACCAATGGGCAACTAAAGCCCCGCGCTGAGCACGCAGAAGGTGCCCGGCAGCACAAGCTTCTTCACCCGCCGCGGGCTGGCTCACCTCTAGGAGAGACCAGCGGGAGGGCCACCTGGGGTCTGTGCTGGTCACTCCCTCTGCAGCTGGAAAGCCAAGGCCTCGGCATCCTCCTTCTCCACAGCAGATGCTCAGTAAACGGTGCGGGAGGGGCAGACGGCACCGGGCCCTCCCAGCTCTCACGTCCTAGGATGACCAGCTCTGGAGGGACGTCACTGCGTGACAACTGAAACCGCGTCACTTTTCTTTAAAGGGGCGGGAGGCCCGCGGTTAAGGAACTGCTGAAGAACTTCTGATTCACAACCCCCGATACACAGTCCACTAAACTAAAAACGCACACGCACGCATAACCAGACCCCGTCCGAATCCCTCTGCCGAGGCCTCTAGTGTCCTCTCGGAACCGCCGGTCCCACAGCCAGGCGGCAGGAAACGCTCCTGCCCTTCCTAAGGCCCGAGGAAGCAGCGGCTCCAAGCCCCGGCCCTTTCAGAGCGGTCTTCCTGCAGCACGTGGACCGGCCTCCTCAGCAAGGGACCCAGCAGGCAAAGGCTCCGATGACCTTACTGCGCCCCCCGCCCCGGCTGCAGTCTCGCCCAGGGCCTCGAGAACAGTGCCCGGTTAGCCTAACCGTGGTCAGCTTCTGGACGTTGGCCGCGACGACTGAAGGGGCACACAGCACGGAACTCGGTTCAAAAGACCGCCTGCCGGCGGGTGCTCGGCACGTGTGGGCCGGCGCGCCGAGCGATCCCACGCGGACGACGAAACAGTCGGCCGCTCCCGCAACAACCCCACGCTCGGACCGGTCCTGCGGCCGCGGCGCCGGGAAGTCAACTCGGCCCATCAGCCGTCCACTCCCCGAAGCGTCGCGGGGCGGCCTGTCCACGCAGAGAGCGTCGAGGGTCCAAATAAGCACACACGGCCGCCTGCCCTCGACCCTCCGCGCCTGTGGGGTACAAAGGCCTCCCACAAAACGCATCCCCGTCCTGCCGCAGCCCACGGTCGCCAGTGCCCAGCCCCGCGCCAAGCGCTCTTCTCCGCCGCCTCGGTCTTCCTCCCCGGACCTGGCCCGCCGGCGCTGCCATTTCCAGGTCCCGGACGGCGTTAGAAAAGCGGGTCTGGAGACGTGACCTGACGGCGTGAAGCCACACCGCCGCCAAGCAGCAGGCGCAGGACGGAGGCCGGCCTGTCCAGGCGGCCAGCGGAGCGCCCCCCCCCCCCCGCCCCGCCCCACGCGGCCCGAGCCCTGCCCTCTGGGCCCAGGCCTCCCCCTGCCGAGCTCGAACTTCTCTCTGGCCTCTGGATCCATCCCTCCCGTGCCCACCTCCGCCGGTCTCCCCGTCACTGGCCCGCGCGGCCAACCTGCGGGCCGGGCAGGGGCACGCCGTCCCCCTCCCCCCACCCCCGCCACCCCCGCCCTGCGCGGACCCGGACACGAAGACCATTCGCCCCCCACCCCCCCCTGCCGGGTCTGCGGGGTCGGCCGGGCACCTCCACCTGCGCGCTGCCAGCCCAGCCCCCGGGGGCGGCGGGGCGGGGGAGGGGGCGCTAGGAGCGTCGGGCGGGAGGGGGGGGGGGGGACGCACGAGGGCCGCGCCACCGGGTGAAAAGTAGCCGCCCCTCTCGTTCCTCAAAAACAAAAAAGTTTTCACCCGAGCTCGCTTCGGGGAGAGCAACTTCTGGAGACGACGCCACGCTGTGCTTCCCGGGTTTCCAGCCGCGCGCAGGGCCGGCGTGCCGCCGCCGCCGCCGCCGCCGCCCGGACCGCCCTGCTCCGCACCCCGCCCTCCGGGCCCCGCCGCCCGGGCCCCGCCGCCGGCGGACGCGCCAGCACGGGGGGCCCGCGGTGCCCGCCGCCCCCTCCCCCGCGGAGCGTCCCCGGCCGGCGACACACTTCTTTCTTCCACGGCCGGCTCCCCGCGGCGGCCGGCGAGAACAGCCCCGGCCGCTCCCCCAACCCCCCCCCTCCCCCGCCCAGCGGCGAGCCGCGGCCGCCGGACCCGCGCTGGTCACCGGGGGCGGGCGCCTGTCCGTCCTGCCCGGGCCGGCCGCCGCCGCAGCCCCGCGGCCGGCAGCTCCCGTCCGCCGCCCCGTCCCCGAGGAGACGCCCCGCGCCCGGCCGGCCCGCTCCGCCCGGGCCCGCCGCCCCGGCCCCGTGCCGCCCGCGGCGCGCCCCGCCGCCCCGGCCCGCCTGCCCCGCCGCCCCACTCACCCCATGAGCCAGTCCATGGCTGCTCGGGGCCCGCCGCCCGACACGCTCGGCCCTCAGCCCGCGGCGGCGGCGGCGGCCGGAAGTAAACACTCGCTCGCACACTCCCACACGCGCGCCGCGGGCGCCGCCGGAAGTGACGCGCCGCGCGCCGCCTGCTGGGACGCGTAGTCCCGGCGGCTTCTAGGCCAGGCGCGCCCAGCCAGGGAGCCGGCGCGGGGCGTGGCGGGGGATGGGGGCGGAGGGCGGCCTCGACGCCCCGCTCCCCACTGCGAGACGGTTACTCACACGCCCCGGGATGTCCCCTCACCCCCCGGGTATCTCCTCACACCTCGGACGTCACCTCACCAGCCCGGATGTTCCCCCACATCACAGACCGTCCCCTCACGCCACGGACGGTGCGTTCACACCCCAGATGTCCTCTCACATCTCAGATGTCCCCTCACACCGGAAGGCTCCTCATACCCCCAGACGTCCGCTCACAACCCCGGTTGTCCCCTCACAACCCCGGCTGTCCCCTCACAACCCCGGATGTCCCCTCACAACCCCGGCTGTCCCCTCACAACCCCGGCTGTCCCCTCACAACCCCGGCTGTCCCCTCACAATCCCGGATGTCCCCTCACAACCCCGGATGTCCCCTCACAATCCCGGATGTCCCCTCACAATCCCGGATGTCCCCTCACAACCCCGGATGTCCCCTCACAACCCCGGATGTCCCCTCACAACCCCGGTTGTCCCCTCACGACCCCGGCTGTCCCCTCACGACCCCGGATGTCCCCTCACAACCCCGGATGTCCCCTCACAACCCCGGATGTCCCCTCACACCCGGATGTCCCCTCACAATCCCGGATGTCCCCTCACAACCCCGGATGTCCCCTCACAACCCCGGCTGTCCCCTCACACCCGAGATGTCCCCTCACACCGGATGTCCCCTCACAACCTGGCTGTCCCCTCACAACCCCGGCTGTCCCCTCACAACCCCGGATGTCCCCTCACAACCCCGGATGTCCCCTCACAACCCCGGATGTCCCCTCACACCCGGATGTCCCCTCACAATCCCGGATGTCCCCTCACAACCCCGGATGTCCCCTCACAACCCCGGCTGTCCCCTCACACCCGAGATGTCCCCTCACACCGGATGTCCCCTCACAACCTGGCTGTCCCCTCACAACCCGGATGTCCCCTCACAACCCGGATGTCCCCTCACAACCCCGGATGTCCCCTCACACCCGGGTGTCCCCTCACAACCCCAGCTGTCCCCTCACAACCCCGGATGTCCCCTCACAACCCCGGATGTCCCCTCACAACCCCGGATGTCCCCTCACAACCTGGCTGTCCCCTCACAACCCGGATGTCCCCTCACAACCCCGGCTGTCCCCTCACACCCGAGATGTCCCCTCACACCGGATGGCCCCTCATACCCCCAGACGTCTGCTCACAACCCCGGCTGTCCCCTGACACCCCGGATATCTCCTCACACCTCGGATGTCCCCTCACAACCCGGATGTCCCCTCACAACCCCGGATGTCCCCTCACAACCCCGGCTGTCCCCTCACAATCCCGGATATCCCCTCACAACCCCGGATGTCCCCTCACAACCCCGGATGTCCCCTCACACCCGGGTGTCCCCTCACAACCCGGATGTCCCCTCACAACCCCGGATGTCCCCTCACACCCGGATGTCCCCTCACACCACAGATGTCCCCTCAGACCCCGGATGTTCCCTTCACACCCAGATGTCCCCTCACAACCCCGGATGTCCCCCTGCACTGGGACCGACCTCCGCCAGGCCCGAGGGAAGCAGCCCCTCCCAGTGTCAGAGGACCCGCCCCCCCAAGTCCCTTCCCCTCAGGTCCCCTGATGCCCCCTTGCGGTCCCTGCGGACGCGACGGTTCACGCGTCAGACGGGTCCCCACCACCCCCCCCCCCCCGCCGTCGCCCGCAGGGGCGTCTGAGGGAAAGGGGAGCCCCGGGGGGGGGGGGGGACAGCGGCAGCTCGCGGCGCGGCCGGGGGCGGGGGCGGGGGCGGGGTGGGGGGCGGCTTCTGGGACCAGGCGACGGGCCTGGTGAGCCCCCGCTGTCCCGCCGTCCCCAGAGCCGAGGGCCGCCGGCGACCCCGTGTCCTCCCAGCGTCCCTTGCGGCAGCGGGAGGCCAGGGTCGTGTTGAGGTCACCGGGGAAACCGGGAGGCCGCGGGCTTCCCTTCCAGAAGCCTCCGAAGAGAGGTGCCGGGGCGCCCGGGGCTTGTGCAGGGGCGCGATGCCCGAGGCACCGGAGCCAGCTGGGGCCACGTCGGGGGGCGGGGGCGGCTGCCGCCAAGACCGCGGAGCAAGAAGACGGGGCCGGGTCGCGGGCGACTCGGGCGAGCCGCCGTCCTCCGCCGTTGTGGCGGTGACAGTGGCCGACGGCCCGCGGGACCCCCCGCCTGGCACGGCTGCCTCCCCCCCCCCCCCCCCCCCGCGAAGGAGGGCCGGCGGGGACGGCGGGGTGGCCGCACGGGGCCCAGGGGCTGCCGGCTGGGGTCGCCCCGCTCCCGCTCCCGCTCCCGCGCCTCGGCTGAGCCAGGGGCCGGAGGCTTCTGGAGAGGGGGGCGCACCCCGCCTGCCGAGGCGAGGACCCCGGAGGGGAGGCCCGAGGCCGCCCGGTTTCGCTGCTTCGCCCTAACCGCGTTGTCCCCGCGCCCACACTGCTGAGAGGGGGGGAAAGGCGCGCTCTGCGACCGTAACGCCCCTGCGTCGTGTGCAACCCTGGCCACCGACTACCCCTGAAGTAGGGAGGAGACAGATGGCAGAAGAGGAGAGTCGCCGAGTCCGTCATATCTCGGAAAGGAAGGACACGCAGCCCCGCGCCAGGGACCTCATCTCTGCGACCCGACGGGAGGCCGTGGCCCGCTCTCACGACCCTGCCCTCCGCCAGCCCCTCGTCAGGCTGCACCTCCACCTGGTGCGGCGACCTAGACCGCCATCCCCCAGGACTCCGAGCTCCCGCTGACCCCGCCGGCCTCGAGCCACCGCCGTCTTCGCCGACCGGCTCCCCCGGGCATGGGAGTCCTGGGAGGGGCTGCGGTCACATCCGTCTTCCTTCCCGCCCCCGCCGTGTACCGGCCGAACTACGTCCCCTCGTCCCCTCGGTAGTCGGAAAGTCAGACCCCAGCTCTTCCTCGAACCCGCCGGGTGACTTGGACACGTTGCTTAATGTCCCCGTGACTCAGCGTCTTTGCTGGAGAAATGGGAGTAACCCTTGCCACATGTGTCATAGGAAACTTCGAGAGCTCACCGGTGCAGGCTGGAGGTGCGGAAGCGGGCAGGTGTGACGGGGCCTATGGGGAGTGTGGCCTACCTGCTCCTGGCAATTTACCTGGGCTCAAGGTCAATCCCCTTTCCCTCGATGATGGCGCATGGCTAGGCACACCCCACTTTACGGCCCGTGTCACCCAGTCCCTAATGGGCAGCTCAGATCGCATGGTCGTGTGGCACCCCCCCCCCATCTGATGTACAGTTTGAATTGTGCCCGGTGGCAAGCCAAAACTTGCATCTCAAAGACTCGCCATTTATTTTTTCAGGTGACATGGCTTTGCTCCAAAACCCGGGACCCCCCCCCCCCATCTCTCTCTTCCGTTAGTGCTTGCCAGGACCAGGAGGCAGAGGAGCAGGACAGAATGGGGTTCCCGCTTCCGCTCTGGGACCCCCACAGCAGTCCCGAACTTCTTGCCTCTGCACTCCTTTTAACGGAAAAAACTCTTGATTACGTCACTGTTCTTCCCTGTTGCCGTTACTTGAAGTAAAAGGCAATTACCTAATTGATACCCTCGTCCGGATGTCTGTCTTCTTCCTGTCGTTACGGTGATCAAGGCATAAAGATTTGTCCTCCACTTTGCAGGAGATATCTTGACATTCCCAGACCACTGAACTCCCGAAATTTCACCAAGTCCTGGGCTCCACGGCCTATTGGCATGAAGCTATCATCCGGTGGAATGGTGTGAGACCCTGAGGCGTGCCGAGACGGTCAGAATCTGTGTGGACCAAACTGGGATGGAAAACAGGAGACGATCTGACCCCGCGGCATGAAGGCAGGGGCACACTGCTGGTCTGGCCACAGGACAGCGCGCTGCTCTGAGGCGGGGCGCGTCGCGTCCGTGAGACCCGTAGCTGCGTAACAAATGTGCCGACCTGCTCCAGGAAGGACACCACATCTCGAAGGACAGCCGCGGTTGGAGTCGTGTCTTTTAAACTTGCAAGCACACTGTCAGTCACCGACGCCCCTCCACCTCCTGCGCGGGCGGGGGGAGGATGAGAATGACAGGAACCTCGCTGTCTGTGTCCTTCAGGTCTGGGGCGGTGGCATGCCTGTCTGTGACTTCTCTGGCCACAAAGCTCTGCTTGCGGTCTATTTAAGCAGGAGGTGGACCTGTAGGATTTTCTTTTCTTTTTTTTTTTTTAATGTGTATTTATTTTTGAGAGAGAGAGAGAGAGAGACAGAGTGAACAGAGGAGGGGCAGAGAGAGAGGGAGACACAGAATCAGAAGCAGGCTCCAGGCTCCCAGTTGTCAGCACAGAGCCTGACGCAGGGCTGGAATCCACGAACTGCGAGATGGTGACCTGAGCTGAAGCTGGACGCTTAACCGACTGAGCCACCCAGGCACCCCGGACTTGTAGGATTTTCAATCCGTTCTTCCTTCTTTCCATTCATTCCTTCATTCATTTGGCAAATAAGTACTGAGTGCTAAGTATATGCCGGGCACTCGTAAGGTGCTCAGAATACGGTGGGCAGACAGAGCAGACAAGAATCTACCCCCATGGAGCTTACAGGCTATTGAGAGCCGACAGTCAATGGGAAAAAATGAGACATATAATACGTCAGACACAATAACACCAATGATAGGGACAAAGAATGCTGGGTGTCCCCTGCCCCCACGACCACAGGATGGGACCTTCCCTGTAAAGAGAGTAATTGCAGATTAAATTAGTTTGGATGAGGACACAGAGACGAGGGTGGGCACCTAATCCAGGATGACAGGTGTCCTTATAAAAAGGGAGGAAGCGGGAGCAGAGGGTTAGGAAGGCAGCGTGAGGACACAGGGGAGGACGAGCCGGGGGTAGCCTGGGCCGGATCCTCGTTCACAGCCTCGGGAGGAACCAGCCCTGCCCGCCCGAAAGACTCGGGGGCTCCGATTTCCAGAACTGTGGGACAATGAATTTCTGTCGTGTTAAGCCGCCCAGTTTGTGTTCCTTTCTTACTAACACAGGCTCCAGTCCACAACCTCACCTTTTCCACCAGGCACCCGCCTTCTGCCCAGATTCCAAGGGGCCGTGCCAGCCGGGAGCTCCTGGGCCGGGAGACGGGGCTTGGTTTGCCCAATTCTGCTTTGCTCTAGACGAGGACCGGCAGGAACTCCCCCCAGGGAAATGGTCCTGTTGCGGGTGGAGGCTGACACCTGTAGCAGAAGCGTGAACGCGCGGCCTAGTCTCAGAGGAAAGCGGGGTCTCTGCTCAACGGCTGACCCGGGGCCCTCCCTCCTCTTTCACTGCCTCTGTCTGGACTGACCCTGTCTGTCCCTCGGGCTCACTCACTGCCCTCCACCGGGCCCCTGCCCACAGCCCGGGTCGGTCCAGGGCACCCCCTCCCTGTGCTTGGCCACCCCGCCACGAGGCCTTGGCACCGGGCGCGCCTCGTGACACACATTCTCCTCCACTCTGGAGGCCGGAGAACAATGGCTCCCTCTTGCCTCCCGAGCGGGTTCCTGTGCCGGGTACAGTCCCAAGTAAGGCTGAGGGTGCGCGCCGGCAGTGCAGGAGCAGCGGGGGGCCGGGGCGGGGGGGTGGCAGGCTGGGTGCGGCAGCCCCTTCCGTTCCCCCCACCCCAAAGGGTCAGCGTTTGCTTGTCTGAGAAGCTGGCCTGGGGGGGGGGGAACACTTTGGGAAGGGGTACTCAGGAAGCCAGTCCCATGACAGCTTCCGTGGTGGGTGGCCGCTGTGTCTTTCCTGCGGCATCAACCCTCCTAAGCCCTTAGCAAACACCGAGACGCCCTCCTGCAGACCCACAGCGGGCCAGCTTTGCCCTGTACACGCTCCTTCACTTAAACCCCACGGCGTCTGGGCGGTGGTCGTCAGGCAGGAGACCTCGAGGGGCGGGGACCGGCCCAAGGGGGGTGGGATCCCAGAACCTTCTGCTCCCAAGCCCCCCATCTTCCCACTGTGCCCTGCTTCCCAGCGGGGCTCTCCTCCCTGGGTGTTGGGCGACAGTGGCTTCAGCGCCCTCCCCCTGCAGAAAGCAGGAAGCCCCTTGGTGGTGCACTTGGCTTAGGTGCTGAGGGAGAGGACTTGGGGCCCGTGGGGCAGCCAGGGCTCAGGGCCAAGGTAGCGATAGGGACACCAATAACCGATATCGCCTGGGATCGCTTCTGGGGTGCTCGCCACCAGCCAGGCACCAGGCTCATGCTCCGTGTACCCCGCCGCTACCCCCCCAGGCGGGGGCCCTCAGGGATCTCTCTTACAGGTGTGGCTCAGCACGCTGGCCCAGGTTACACCCCGGGACGCCTGAGGGCTGGGTCTGTCCCCCCCCCCCCCCCCCCCCCCCCCCCCCCCCCGGCATTCCCAGGTCTCCTTCCTCCTCCTCATCCATCCTGGAACGTGCAGGTGACTGCAACGCCCCTGCTCACAGCTTCGGCCAGCCGGCACCCACGGAGAACCAGCGCCAGCCGGTGCCTCCGCTCCCAGAATCCACCTTGCTTATTCACCTGAGGGCATCCGGCACCTAAAGAAGGGTGGGACCTTTCGAACGAAGGACTTCTCGTGTTTTCTTCACCGTCCGAAGTCTCATCGTTACGCTTGAGTTCGGATGATGTGCCAGCCACCCCCTCCCCCCAGGATACTGGCTGTCACTTTGGGACTTCTGGGTGGAGATCCAACCTTTAGTGAAAAAACAAATTCGGATTTGGGTGGGAGGCTGTGTCAGTTTCCTATGGCTGCTGTAATAAACGGCCACAGACTGGGTGGCTTAAAACCATGGGAGTGCATGGCTCCACAGTCCTGGGGCCCGGGAGTCGGAATAGAGGTGGCAGCAGGATCTTCCTTGCATGTCTGGTGACTGCCAGCACTCCCTGGCTTGTGGACCGCTCGCCCCTCTCTCTGCCGCCCTCTCCACACCGCCTTCCCCCTGCGTGGGTTCTGTGTCTGAGTCCAAACTTCCCTCTTTGCATATGGACACCGGCCATCGGGTCAGGGCCACCCTAATGACCGCGTCTTATCTTGCAAAGACCCTATTTCCAAATAAGGTCGTATTCAAAGGGTCCGGGGGTTGGGACACCCACATGCCTCTTCTGGGGCACACAGTTCAGCCCGTAACAGGGGTGGTTCCTTAGTCACATATGACATGCTTGCCCTGGGATCTAGATGGGACTCTGGAAGTCCCCAAAGACTTATAGATTTGCCAAGTGTCATTAATCTAGATGTGACTTGTCATTAACTAAACACCAATTTCTGAGGTGACAGGCAAGCTTCTTTTTTAAGGAATGAATCATTAAGGCGGGACTTGGAACTTTCCCCCACCCAAATGGTGAATCACTTGAATTCCACTCGCTTGAATCTCCCGTCGGGATTTTCTTTAATTTTTTTTAATGTTTATTTATTTTTGAGACAGAGAGAGACAGAGCATGAGCGGAGGAGGGACAGAGAGAGAGGGAGACACAGAATCCGAAGCAGATCCAGGCTCCGAGCTGTCAGCACAGAGCCCGACGCGGGGCTCGAAATCACGAGCTGTGAGATCATGACCTGAGCTGAAGTCGGCTGCTTAACCGCTTAACCGACTGAGCCACCCAGGTGCCCCACCTGTTGGGATTTTCAAAGGCGCTGCTAACCTCGGCTCTCCCTGGACCTTCACTCCTAGAAGAACTCCCTCTTCCTGGACCCTCTGCGGCAGAAGACTAAGCACAGAAAACGTGTCCTGCCTTCACAGGCCTGAATATCGGGTGGATTTTCTCCCGCAGACGGGGACGTTTTCCATTTTATTGTTTGTTCTGCCGTCCAGCTCAGGACGGCAAGAAATGACCTCAAGAAGGTAAGTTTCTCCTGGCTCCCGTGTCCCATCAGCAAAGGCCCCCAAGATCCAGATGATCTCCCACTGGTTATTGCTGCCAAGGACCCCAGGCCGAGCCTCGCCAGGTCTCCCAGTTTTTCAAAAGAAGGCGAATCTGCAGGTGTTTTTGCCTGTTCGACTTGCCCAGCGCTGGTCTTCAGCCTTCCCCCAGCGCTGGCCCGGAGGTCCCAGCAGGTCCTGCCCCTGCCCGCCTTGGCCTTTGGAGAGGTCCCCATCCGGCCCCGCCTCCTGGGGTCCCCCCCCCCGCCTCTGCCGGAGGCCAGGGTGGGGCGAAGTGCTTGGAGGAAGCCCCATCTTCCTCTATTTCCAGGAAAGGGGAGGAGGCATCCAGGGGCTGGGGGTGCCCTGACCCCAGCAGGATCTTCTCCAGCCACCAGAGCAGGCTCAAGAGGGGCCGGGGTTGGAAGACAGGGCCCAGGGGAGCCCCTGCAAGAGGAGGCGGCAAGAGTGGAAGGGTGGCACGATTTCCCAGGCCAAGCCGTGACCCACTGTCCCAATGCCTGGTAGGAAGTGTCACCCCCCCCCCCCCCACACACACACCATCATGCCTATTCTCTCTCAGCATCCTCAGCCATCCTCAGAACTGTCTTTCCAGATACAGGTGAGGCCTTCTGCCAGCTCCCGCCCCATCTCACGTGGACAGAGTACCTGGCAGGCAGCAGGTGGAGACCACTCAGGTTGCCCCTTGAGGACCCAACCCCACAGGGTCACCTGCAGGCCATACCTGGGAGCAGGGAGGTCTCTGGCTTGCTGGGTTAGGAACTGCCCTTTGGTCTGTGCCCGCCACCCAGCCCGCCACCTCTACCCAGTGGGAGAACCGCCACTCCTTCCTGGATCTGCGGTGCCAGCCTCCCAGCAACCCTTCTGAGGTGTCGGCCTGGTCGGCTCTCTTCACCCTCAGGGGCGGACCCAGCCCCATTCTTCTCCCCACACTAACCCCGCTTTGTAGCCCAAAGAGCACCTGACCCAGGGTTGATGCCTGGTCAATAAATGACCTGCGTGGCCCGAACCAGTATGCTCTGTCACATTATAGAACTTTGCACATGCTGTTCCATCTCTCTGCAATGCCCTTCCTTCTAGAGAACTCCTGCTCATCCCTCAAGGCCTCTGTCAGATGCCCCTTTCTCCAGGCACTACTTCCTTCAAGTGGCGGCATCTTTGCACGTTCCCTGTCACAGGAACCGTGGATTCACTGTGGTGGCATGCCGCATGGCCCCTGCCACTCATCTGCCATTGTATGAGGGCAGGGGTGGGGGGACTTGGGGGGGGCGGGGGAACTTGGAGGGCTGAAGGGTCTCTTTTATGCAGTGGCCCAGTACTTGTTAGTAAACCCAAAAAAATGCACACAAGGTGGGAGCAGAAAAGTAAGGCAGCGAAATCTCTCCCTGCCCCCACTCCCATCTCGTGGGCTGACACGGAGGCCCGGCGAGGGGACACTTGCCCGGGGTGGCTCCGTGAGGAGTTGGTGGAGCCAGGCCGGACATGGATTCTCACTCACGGTCGGGAGGAGGCCACCAGCTCTGCTCCCACTGCCTTTCCCACTGGGGCCCCTGGGGCCCATGGGACGGACTGGGCGCTGGCCGGCCAGCTGAGTTCTTCAGGAGGCCTGGGGCCGATGCGGACTCCACTGGCAGCAGCCAAGAGCTAGGAGCCGGGCCCGGTGTGGCAGAGGCCATCCTGGTGGGAGCCTTGTGCCCCGGGAGGCCTGGGCGGGGGTGGGGGGTGGGGGGGGGGAAATGGGTTCCTTGGAGGGAGCTGGAACAGCAGGGTGCCAGCTCTGTCCCCAGTTCGGGCTGCAGCTTGGCCACTGCGGGGATGGCTGGGCCTCCTGCTCAAAGACCTCAGTGGGGCCTTAAAAAGCCGCTCTCAGCCCCTCTCTCTGGTCGGGGCTTCCTCCCGAGGGGGAGGAAGAGGGTGAACAAGGTGACAGGGACCACAGAGGTCTCACTGCCTCTCACCCACCCCTTTCAGGGGTTCCCACGCGACCGCTCCCTAACCCCTCCCTTACTGGGTGGCTTTGGGCTCCAACCAGCCTGAAGAATGTGCAGGTGCCTGAGGCCAGGGGTAGGGGCCCCACTCCCAAGGCTCCTCCCCCTCATCATCTATTCCATAGCCTTCCCAAGCTCCAGTCCAAGGGTTGGTTGGGGCAGGGCAGGCTGAGGGTCCCTAGATGATGGCCCTGGGCAAGTGGTAGTGGAAGGATCAGGCCTGGGAGGGAGCCAAGAGATGGCCTTCCTCCTGGCCTGCCATTAACCAGCTCGGGTTCACCCCTCATCCCCTCCATCAGATGGGTGAGAACCACTAGATTAGGGTCCCAATGCTAGATCCCCCCATCAATTAGCACAGCAAACTCCCTGGAGGAACTTTGGCAACACAGATGCCTGCCCCCCCCCCTTAGAGTCTGACTTTGGGGGTCAGGGTGGGGCCCAGGGATCGGCATGCAAAGATGCTGCCAGGTGACCCTGAAAGGTGTCCGGGTGAGAAGCCCTGAGCCAAATGGCCCCTGATGGCTTTTCCTGATCAACGTCTCTCCTGCTCTGGTCTGCAAAGTCACCAGTCAGCCCTGGAGGCCGCTCTGCAGACCCGCTGCTACAGAGCCTTGTGCCCAGGGCAGGCTGCTGGGCAGGGCCGCGCGAGAGGGCTGAGTGGCTTCCCCCTGGTGGTCCTGAAGTGCACGTGGGTAACTCCCTCCCTCCACTGATCCTTGTTATAAGCTGGTTTGTGTCCCTCCCACAAAAGATATGTGTGAGCCTGACCCCCAGTACCCCAGAATGTGAACTGACTGGGAACTAGGGTCTTTACAGATGAAATTAGTTAAGATAAGATTACAGTGCATCCTAATCTCATGACTGGTGTCCTTACAAAAAGGGGACATTTGGACATAGACATAGGGAGAATCCCATGGAGAGTGGGGGCAGAGTTGGGGACTCTCAGTTTTAGGCTCTGCTGGACAGTGGGGGACAGAGGCAAGCCCCCAGCAGAGGGGGACACTGTGTGTCCCCTCACCAAGGAGGGGACCCTAGCAAGGCCACGCATCTAGGACCGGGTGAGGCCGCTGAGGGCATGGAATATGCCTGAAGACCAGGGGAGGGGCACCTTCTAGGAAGAGAAAAGGAGGGTGCTTTGTAGACAGCCCTGGAGGATGGGTGGGTGGGGGTGGCGGCAGGTGGAACCATCCAGTGAGAGGTGCAGAGGTTGGGGCGGGGGGGGGGGTGGTGAGGCAGGTAAGAGTCAAGAACAATAACCAGTACTGCTTACTAGAGCTGCAGGGGTGAGGGCTGGGGCAGGGAAGAGAGTTGGAGGTGTTGAGATCCAGCCGGTGTTGGCATTTCCCGGTCTGAAGGTCGAGGATGAAATCTGACTGGTGATGCAGCTGGGGCAGTCGACTGCACGAGTGTCCCGGGAGCCACGGGTGTGGCTGACCTTCCGGTGGGGCCCGGAGCCCCAGAGCGGCTCAAGGGCAGTTGAGGCTGGGACGAGGCGAGGCCCTCAGAAGAGGGGCGGGTGGGAGCCTCGGGGCTCAAGGCCGCTGGAGACCCAACCTCCCCCCCCTCCCCCCAGGTGGGATGTGCACAGGCTGGGGGCTACTCGGCTGGCAACCCGGACGCCCCCTCTTGGCGGGCGCGGGCAGCAGATGGCGCTGCCGGGCTGCCGTCGGCCCTCGCGGCTCCGGGAGCGCGAGGAGGGTGGCCCGCGGGGCCAGATCCGAGCCCGAGGCCCAGAGGAACGCACGCTGCGACCCCGGGTCTGAAAGGCACCCTCTGGGGGGACGCTCGCCGCCCTGCCCAGCAGGTGTTCGGCCACCCGGGGCCAGGACTGGAGCGCGGGGTGGGGGCGCGCGGGCCTCGGGCTCCCACGCCGAGCAGGTGCTCTGCGCGCCAGCCCTGCTGCGCTCTTAGCGGGCTGACGAGGGCGCGCGGAGGCGGGGGCGGGGGCGGGGGGGGGGGGGGAGCCCCGGGAGCACCCGCGCGGCGCTTTGAGGATGAAGGGCGCCGCGGCCGGCCTGGCGGGCGGGCGTCCAGGAGTGGGCGCGGCCCTTCCCGGCGTGAGCTCATCGCGGGCGGCGCGGCGCCCCCACCGCGCACAACCTCTCGACCGTCGGAGCCCGGGGCTGCGGGGGGCAGTGCGGGCGCGGGGACGGGGGGGGTGGGATCGGGCCTCTAGGGAGGAGGACCCGGGGGCCGGAGTGCGGTGGGGGCGCTCCCGAGGGAGCCCAGGACCAGAGGCCGGCTGCTCCCGCGCCAGCTGCCAGGCCCCGAGCGGCCCTTCACCTGGGCTGACGTCACCGTTCATCCCAGCGGCCCCGCCCGCGCCGCCGGGGCCGCTCCCGTCCTCCCCCTGGCGGAGCGGCTGCCCCCTTCTCCAACTGGGTCCTCGGCTTCGGGGAGGGCGGGGCAGCCAACCACCTGCCGGGAGAGGTGAGGGCCGAGCGCCGCCTCCCCCACCCCAGCCTGCCCCTCCTGCAGTTTCCCGTTAGGGCCCACGTGTGGAGAAGGGCCTGATCTGCTGCGCCTGCGACGTCCCCTCGTTCTTTATCAGCCGTAACGCCTGCCACCCGGCCACCAGCCTGCCCACGCTCCTCCCCAAGGCTGACCACCAACAGATCGGGAGCAGAGAGGGGCGGGCGCGTGGCGGGGGGTGTCCTGGGGCAGGAACCTGGGCAGAGATCACGGGGAGGGGCGGGAGTGCAGAGAGCAGGCCCTGGGTTTCTCCCTTCCACCTCTGGGCCTCACTGTGGGGGTTCAGCCCTGCAGGCCTGTGGTTCCCCGTCTTGGACTAAGTCCCCAGACCCCCCAAATAAACAGGTGGAAGAGAGAAAAGATCGCCGCTCGGCATCAGCCCAGCGTGGCCTTGGACAGGTCCTCCTGCCTCTGAGCCCAGAGCACGTTGGGGCTCCACGTTGCAAGCACGGGACGCCTAGTGGAGCCCCCTCCTGGGCAGACTAGTTCAGTCCCTGGGAGCTGTGTGAGGGGTGCTGGAAGGGGCTCCTGGGTCAGGGGCTAAACTGGGGAGGGGGCTGAGGAAGGAGGGGCACGGAATCCCGTCCCGTTAGGCATCAAGAGGGTCCAACTCTCCGCCTGGGACAGGCAGCGGGGGCTGTGGCCCTCGGTCGCCACCCCCGCCCTGGGCCGGCAGGGTTCTTGACTCCACCCTTCTTCCCCAGCTGCTTCTGTGCGCAAACACCCCCTTAGACAGGCTGGGTGGGGGTGGGGCGCTCTAGGACCCGGCTTTGTCTTCCACCTCCTGGCTTCGGGCGCTCTGGCCTTTTCTCCCCTCCACCGGCTCCAGGAGTCCGGCCCCCTCCCCCTTCTCTTCCCCCACTTCTATTTCAAGCTCTCCTTGGCTATTTATAGCTACGTCCGCCAATTGCGTCAGGCTGAGTCTGGCTCCCGCCGGCCCCAAGCCAAGGGCGCCACCACCCCCGCCTGGGCAGCTACCTGGCCTGCTGGGCCCCGGGCTGCCCCAGGTGTGCGTGAGTGCCCCGGGGTGTGGCGGATCCCACCTTGGGCGCGGCATCACCCGAGGCAGGCTTGGGGGACACAGCCCCTTCATTCGAGATGGGGGCAGGGGTGGTGGCGGCAAGGGGGCAACTTTCCCTTCGGTCCTCAGAACTACCCCTCTGGGCTGCCTTGAGGAAAGGCCTTTGCCGCTCTGGTTTCACCTTTGGTGTTTGCAAAGAAAAGGGGTGCAGCCTCCCACCGGGCTGCACAGGGCAGCCCGCCGTGGCCTCTGCCTCTTCCCTCCGGAATGAAGGCCCCTCGTCCGAACGCCAGTGTGTTCTAGTCCCGTCCGATTTACGGGGGTCCCGCGCCGCCCACCGCTCTTCTTCCTGAGGCCCCGCCCCCCAGCCCTTCCCTTCCCCTGGTGCTCCCCAGGAACATGGTCCTTGGAAGATTTGCTCGGTTTGGAAAGGCTAGAGGGGCTCTCTCCAGGCACCTGCCAGGTTAGCAAAGGCCTGCCCCTGGCATCACCCTGCCCTGTGGCCTGTGTGTGTTCTGGCAATGGGGCACTGTCCTTCCCCAGCCCACCAAGGCTTCCTCAGGTTCTGGGCACTGGCCCCTGCATCTCAGCCTGGTGCCCTCCTGCCTGCCTGCCTCGGGTCTGTCCTCTGGGGAACCACTCCCGTCCCCTTGCCTTCATCAAGCTATCGGCACCCTTGTCAAAGCCTGGCCACTCCTTCAGAGATGACCTTCTATCTGGAGACACCCCCAACCCCAGGGCCGGGAGGAGGCCCTGGGACTGTCTTGTCAGCCTAGCCACCACCCCCCCCCCCCACCGAAGGCTGAGATTACTCTGGGGGGTTGGCTGAAGGAGCCCCTCCACGGAGGGAGAACTGTTTCCCGAGTGCTCATGCTAGGTGCACAAGACATGCCCTGTGAAGTTCCACTGGCAGTCGGCCTGTCTGTCCAGCACCCCTTTCTGGAGAATGGGACACCTAACTGCCAGTTTCCATTTTTTTAAGAGTTTATTTATTTTGAGAGAGACAGAAAGCTCGATTGGGAGGGGGCAGAGAGAGACGGGGGGGGAGAGAGAGAGAGAGAGAGAGAGAGAGAGAGAGAATCCCAAGCAGGCTCTGAACCACAGAGCTGGATGCGGGGCTTGAACCCACAACCGTGAGATCACGACCCGAGCTGAAGTCGGACGCTTAACCGACTGAGTCACCCAGGAGCCCCTGACAGTTTCCATTTTTTCTGACCCTTGGAGGCCCCATGGCTTCTCAGGAAGGACCACTTTTCTGGAGAACAGGTCAACCTCCCAACACCCCCTCCCACGGGTATTCTGAGCCTCGCACTGCACCTCCCATTGGACCCATTGGCCAGAGGCAGTCAGCTTCCGCCCCGCTGGAGCATGCAGCCCCACCCCCACCCTTTCTCTGTGGTCTGGCTGCATTGTCCCCTCTACACATGGCTCCAAATCCAACCTGGCTTTCAGAGGCCAGCCCCCCACCTTCCTGAGAACCAGTGGCTTCAAGCTTCCCCTCCTCTAAGCCCCTCAGGTCTGAACCTCAGAAGCAGGGTCTGAGCTGGAAGGGGCCTGAGGGGCCACTGAGGCTGGCCCCATTCAGGACACCTCCAGGGACTGCTAGCTGGGATGAGTGGCACCCAGAGATCAGGAAACAGCCTACCCCAACTCTGTCCCAACTCTGGGGGACGTCGGAATGTCAGTTCCCTTTGCTAAAACACAAAATTCGACTGGATAAATTTGAAGGTGGAATCAGCTTTATACAAAGATTCACGAATTGGGCAACACCCCACCTAGCAGGTAGAAAGAAGCTCTGAGGAGTTGTATAGAATGGAAGGTTTTTCTGGGCAGAAGGGCTGGAGGGGACAAGGAGGTTGAACGAGTGGATTGTTTCAGGAAGGGAGGGGTCTGATCCGGCAGATGACCTCACTGGTGCTGACCAGGAAATTCCAGACTGAGTTCACTCCTGGGAGGGGCTGAAAGTGCAGTTGGGTTAGATGTTAAGTCTTGTTTGCTGGTTGGGAGCTTAGCACAGGTGACTCCATTTTGGGCCGGTTGTCTCTCTTCTAACACCTCCTTGGGCCTCGGGGAGGGTTGAACTGGGTCTATACGGTAGTCTCCGGCTCTGAGCTGTGGGTTTTACACTGGACACTTACTGCCCATCTTCTATAAGCAAGGACTAGGAGCCTGCATACAATCTGGCGGTAGAATGAAGGTTAGCACCCAGCTCTAATATCAGGTAGACCAGCAGAAGTGCACCATGTCATGTTACTACTCACCTACCTTCTTTCCCTCCTTCTTGCTGCCTCCGTTTACCCATCCGTCAACCTGCTGTCCACCCATCCATCTTCCCTTTTACCCATCCATCCGTACATCTACACACTCATCTATCCAACCACCCATATACCCCTATTCACCCATCTGCCCAACCATTTAACCCACCCACCCATCCACCCCTGTAGCATAAGTGCCCGATGAGTAGCTTTTCTGATTGTTAATCTAAGTGCCTGGCATTAAGCCTTTCACTGCCGAGGCAGTCACTTCAGAGACACCCATCTCACATAAGCACGTTGCCAGCTACCCAACTCGATAAAGAGCCAGAGCCAGGCCGCCCCACCCGTGAAGTTCCCTCTAGAAAGCCCTGGGTGACCTTGATGACTGACCACTCCAGAAACCCCAGCCGCCACCCTCAACCCCAAAAAGTTAGAGACGCTGCCTCCCTCTCTCCCCGTGACCTTGCCGTGTGGCCCCAGGTGTGTGTGTGCACCTGCCAGGACCTGTGAGCAGTAAGTGTCCCTCCAAGTGCCCCTATGGCTGCTGCTGAGGTGTGTCCTGTGGTGATCGTAGGGACTGGCAGGGCCGGTGTGGCCACAACCCTGGCCCCGTGGGGGCCACCAAGCAGTGCGGGCCAGGTGAGGGCCCCGGGTACCCCCGGCCGAAAGCATCACAACCCACAGGCCCAGACCCACACAAGTCTGGGCCTTTACTGACCAGTCAACTCACCCACCCAAGACCCATCAAGAGCCTGAAGCTCTTGACCTAGGGAGGCAGGGGAGCAAGAGGCAGAAGCCGGCAGGACGCCCAGTGTTTACAGAAGACCCCTTGTGATGGGCACCGGGCCGTGTGGCCAGGAGCAGGTGGAGGCCAGCCCACCGGTGTTCCGGTCTGGCCTCACTACCTGCTTGGTTCAGCTCTTGGGCAAGTTGACCTCCCCTTGCCTGGTCAACTTGGCAAAAGGCGTCCCCCACCCCGCTTGAATTCTTATGCACCCCGCCCCCCCCCCACCCAGTGTCCTCTGGCCTTCTGTGCCCCAGCCGGCCAGCCTGGGAGAGGCCCCATCACCCTGCCTCCTGTACCTGCAGGTGCTCTCCTGCCTTAGGGAGAGTGGGAGAGACCACGCGGTGCTTGAGACAGCTTTCTTCCAGTCCTGGTTTTATTGACTCCAAGGGGCTGCCAGACTTATAAATAGATGTTCTTGAGCTAAAAATAGCCTTGCTTTAGCGGCAGCCCAAGGCTTCTAGCTTTCAGCCTCTTGAGGGCTCCTAGGATGCTGGACTCAAGGACCCTGCCTCCTCTGGCAGCCCCCAGACAGGGGCCAGCTCAGCACCCCCCCCCCCACCTCCTGCTTCCTCTTCTCTCCCGGCTCCTGAAACACACGCATCCTGCACGCACACACGCGCACACGTGCTCACACGCACCCACGCGGGTCGGGCCCGTGTCACTGGCTTGGGCTCTCTGCTGCTTGGAAATTGGGAAGCGTCCCTAGGAATAAGCAGGCCAGGCCCACGAGAAGGGTCCGATGCCCTGTGAGGTCACCGATCGGTCCGACCGCTCACCTGGACGTGGGGAGATACGTTCCCGGGAAATAACCTGGAGCGATGCTTGGCAGAGTGAGCTCAGTACCCAGGGGCTGCTGTTATAGTGATGGCCAAGCGAGCGTTGGAGTGACCCAGAGGAGTCCTGTCTAAAAATCTGTCCCAGGAGAGCCCTGCCTGAACGGTCGGAGCTGTGGCTGTGACCACACAGGGTGGAGTAACCTCAACCCGGGCTGTCGCGGCTGACGGAGCCCACAGCCGGCACTCGTCCCGCTGCAGTCAGCGCAGACACACGTAAGCCGCAGCAGCCCGGCCGCCCTGGTGGGAACCCAGTGGTTGGGGACGAACGTGGGTGAGTCGCACCGGTGCCTTCCACCAGATACCCGTGGGGGCCTTTGGTCCTTGTAGCACGCGTGTGTATTCCTTCAACAAATTATTTGAATAATAATTAAAAAGCTAGCTGCATCACGCTCTAGAGCTAGACCCCCATTTCTGTTGGGAAGGAAAGCCATCGTGTGGCGTGTCCATGGTGCGCCCGCTGGCATGCACACGAGGGCTGCAGGGAAGCGGCGAGCTACTCCAGGGGTTATGCCTGGGGAGTGGGATGGGAAGGGGTTGAGTTTTTACTGGACGTAGTTCTGAGGTGTTTAGATCTTCCCTGGGATGTGACCGCAAACAAGGGGGCGCTCCTCCGGCACGGCTCCCCCGCCAGGCCCAAGCTGCCCTCTGGGTCAGGACCGTGAGCCCCGGGAAGTGGGTTTTGCGGGCCCATCCCCAGCACCGTGGTGTCGGACGCCTCCAGGGGCCGCTGCCCCATCTCTGCTCCACCCTCCACCAGCGTGAAGAAAGAGGCAACCAGAGGCATGGAGAAAACATCCATCTCAGGATTTATTACAACACGTCGTTTCCAAATACAAAAGAAGGGGACAGGTCGGGGAGCAGAGTGTGGCCGCGCTGGGGGACGGGCTCTGAGGCAGGGGCGGGCTGCCCAGTCCAGAGAGACCAGGAGCCATGCGGGGGACCTGCCACCTCTCCTCCGCTGGACTTTCCAGCAAATATTAGGAGGGGGCGGATCCAATGTGGGGCAACCCCCAATGCCAGGGCCGGGGGAGTGGGGGGGTGGGGAGGTATGGGGGAGGGGAGGAGGGCCGAGAGACTTGGGAGAGGGCTGGGGCCCGGCCCCCGCCCCGCCTTGGGCAGTGCGTGGAAGTGGCCGGGGAGGGGCTTGTGCCAGGGCCCGGTCCCCCCAGGACAGGAGAGGGGGTGGCCGAGACAAGACCTCCCCCCAGTGCAGCTGCTTGCTTTGGGGTGACCCGTGCCTCAAGGGCAAGAGCCCCCCACACCTCAGGACAGAAGTCACAAGAGATGCTGGCCGCCCTGAGAAAGGGCAGAGGGAGGAAAGGACCGGGACCGCGGGACCTGCCTCCAGAGTTTTGGGGCCCAACCAGTGGCCCCAGACCACTGTCTCCTGGACAGCACGGGGGTGGGGGCGCGGAGGCGGGGACCAGTGCATCCTCCACACCCAGGGTCACCTCAGAAACCCAACGCGATAGACAGACAGAAGGCAAATTTACATAATCAATAATAATAATAATAAACCAATAATAATAAATACTTAAACCTCTAATCCATAGATTGCAAACACAACAATGATAGCTTATTTTCTTGGGGAATGGGGTGGGGACGGAGGGAACCGGAAAGGACTTTTGCTTAAAGGGGGGATGGCAGGTGCACAGAGCTGCAGGTCAACAGAAGAACAAACAGAAGAAACAGCCACAGAGGCCGCTGCCTGAGGACTCCGTCCCCCCCAGCCACCCCTCCTACCAAGCCCCTGGCCTCTTCCCAAGGTGACCAGCCCCCACCCCTAGACTCTAGGACATCTGAAGATTGGGGGTCATCTACTCCTGCCTCCAAAAGCCGTGGGTCCCTGTGACCTGACAGGGTGTGGGGCAGGGGGTGGCTGGAGTTTTTCCCTGCCTTTCCCACCAGGCTGGCCCACTCGGGCCAAAAAGCCCCCGGCACACCACGTGGAAGACCCCAGGGAGGCTACGGAGGTGAGTGCTCCCCAGGAAAGGGGAGTACAGGAGCTGCTCTTCTCCAAGGACCCCAAGGGGCAGGGGCAGGACTGGGGGCCACCTCTTGCACCTGCCTGAGTCAGGGGTCCTTATCAAAGCTGAGGACCCCCACCCCCAGAAGCACAAGGGTCTGACTGGTGCTTAACTGCCTCCTCCGGCTGCGAGGCAGCCGGCTCCTCGTGGAGAACCCGCCCGCCCTCCCCACCGCCCCACCTGCAGGAACAGACCTGAATTCCAAGTCTGACCTGGGGCCTGGGGCTGGGTGCAGGAAGAGCCCAGAACAAGACTCTAAATCCATCTGCCCTCTGACCAATGGAGCCAGCACTGGCTAGCCCAGCTCCTCCCGCCTGATTGCCCCAGGGGCCAAGCTCCTGTACTCCAGCTGTTTCCCCCACCTGGCAGGTGGCGCTGGAGGCACCTGCAAAGTGGAGGAGAGGGGAGCAGCGTCTACCCAACAGCCTTGCTGAACCCACGAAACTGGACCTGGGCTCAGGCAAGGGGGGGGGGCACTCTACCTCCATTCCTGCTCTGGGGACCCACAGCATCTGACACTCAAGAGCCCCCTTCACTGCGCCCCTACCCTGTTCTATCCCCAGCCCCTCTGAACACCCTAGCCTCTGCAGGCCCAATGCCTGTAACACCAACCAGGCAATGGGGCGGGGGAGGGGGGGCAATAGGAGGGCAGGTGAGGGGGAGCCTCCAGCCGGCAGAGCCTCCTCCGCCACACCCCAGCTCCTGGCACACTTCTCCCACCTAGGCTTTGGTGCAGAGCCTGAGACAGGAGCAGAAGAGAAGGAGTGGAGAGGAGGGGGCGGGGAGGGACAGGGAGGTTCTGAGGCTCAGTTTGTGGCAAAGTTTTTTTTCTCCTTTTTCCCCCTTTTTCTTATGTAAAAAGTGCACAAAAGCTCGGCAGCCTCTTTGCAACGGTCAGCAGTGTTTCCTGGGGGAGGGAGGGGGCAGGGAGGGGACCCCAGGCCTGGCACCCCAGCTCGGGACTGAAGGTGGCCTCATATTGCTTAGAAACGGGTGTTTCAGTTTAAATACCAGACAGTAAAAATAGAGCTCCGAGGACCGCCCGCACTGTTGCCAAATCATTGCCAGAATGAACAGCTTAAATAAATAAAAAAATCGAAATATTTACTTCTCGATAAAAATCGCAGTAAAACCATTTACCTTTCTTTGCATTATATATAATATATATTTATAGTAGGCCCGGCTGCTGGCGGCCCAGACCAGGGGGCGGAGGGCAGCGGAGCGCCGGGCGCCGGGTCCCCGGCCGCCGTCAGGACACCTCGATGACCTCCACGCTGCCCGAGAAGCTGGCCTGCTTGCCCAGGGCGGCCAGCTCCTCGCCGCGCGCGCGCCCCTCCACCATGCCCTCCTCGAACTCCATCTGGCAGCTTCGGCGCTTGAATTGCGTCTCCGGGGCCGGCTCCTCTGGCCAGCCGGTCCGCGCGTCCCGGACCTCGGCCCGCGCCGCCTCTCGCCGCCGCAGGTCGCCGCCCCCCGCGCCCTGCGCGCCCGCCCGGCCAAACGGTGCGAACCGCGCGCCGCCGGCGCCCTGCGCCCCCTCCGGGCTGAAGCACCAGGGCCCGTCGGGCGACGGCGTGCCCGGAGAGTCGAGCGGCGGCGCCCAGCTCCCGGGGCCCACCGGCTGGCCGGGGCCGGGCAGCCCGGGTGCCGACAGGGCCGAGAGGCCGAGCCGCGGAGTCTGGCGGGAGGCATCGCCGAAGTTCAGGCCGAGGCCGTGCGCGGGGGAGCGCGCTGGGGAGCCGGCTGGAGGCCGCGGCCGCCGGCGGAGGCGCGGGCGCGACTCCGGCGCCGCGTCCGGGCTGTCGGGGCCCGGCGAGGGCAGGCCCAGCGCGCCCCCCGACGGGCTGTCCAGCTTGCAGAGCTTGGGGGCCTCCCCAGGGTCGGGGGGCCCGGGGTCGTCGGGCCGCCGGCTCGGGGCATACGCCGACTTGATGTCCAGCGAGAAGGAGCGCTTCAGGCGGTTGGTGTCCTGGAGGCGGTCGGAGGACAGGTGCAGGCCACGAAGGCCCTGTTGCAGCGCGCTGGTGGCGGGGTTGGAGGAAGGCGCGGGGAGCTCCCCGCCCGCGCCGGGCGCGCCCTCCCTGACTGTGCTGGCCGCCGCGCTCCCGGTGGCAGCGCTCTCTGAGGTAGGTGGTGGCAGCGGCGGCAGTGGGGCCGCAGGGCCCGGGAGGGGCTCGGGGCTCCCTGGGTGGGACGCCCCGTCACCCTGCAGGGCGGCCAGCAGCTTCAGGCTGCGCTCATACTCCAGCAGCTGGCCCAGGAAGTTGAAGTTGGGCGAAATGGACGGGCGCCGGTCCTTCACGAACCTGCGGGAAGGAGAGAGGCTGTGTTGGCTCGGGGCTCCCTGCCAACCCGGACGGCCTCCCTGTCTCCCTCCGCTCCCCCTCCCCCACGCTGGGGGCGCGGCGCGGCCGAGGCGCCCGCCCGAGAGTGCTGGAGTCCCCCGCCCCTTCCCCCCCGACCCCTCCCCCCCCCCCCCCCCCGCTCGGGCCTCTCCCTCCCTCCGAGCCAGGGCCTTTCCGTTGCTGGCGGGGGGAGACGGGAGGGAAGAAAGACGGGGCTACCTGTAGGCGTCATCGGAGGACATGCCCATGGTCTTCATGATGTAAGCGATGGCGATGGTGGCAGAGCGGGAGATGCCGGCCAGACAGTGGACGATTACTTGGCAGCTGGACAGCTTAGCTCTATCTGGAGGCGGAGCCGTGGGGGCGGGGTCAGGCCTGGGGTCCCCAACCCAGGTGGGGGGGGCTGGGCCTCACCGGCCTTCCCCCCCTCCCCCCCCCCCCCGCCGCCGCCAACAGCCCCAGCCCCACCTCAGGCCGGTGACCGGTGACCGCAAGCTCTTCCCTCCCGCCTCCTGCATGCTGTTCTCTGCGGGACTCCTGCCCCCACTGCCCGCCCGCCCCGCCCCCACCACGAGCACAGGCAGGAGAGCGCCCGCTCCTCCCTCCTCTTGGAGACTCCTACCCCCCTGGCCCCCCCCACCACGAGCACAGGCTGGAGTGCGCCCGCTCCTCACCGATGCACTCGATGGTCCCGCCCCCTGTCCCCGCCCCTGCCCCCCTACAAGCACAGGCAGGAGTGCGCCCGCCCCTCACGGTGCACTCGATGGCCCCGCCCCCTGCCCCCCCTACAAGCACAGGCAGGAGTGCGCCCGCCCCTCACGGTGCACTCGATGGCCCCGCCCCCTGCCCCGCCCCCTGCCCCCCCTACAAGCACAGGCAGGAGTGCGCCCGCCCCTCACGGTGCACTCGATGGCCCCGCCCCCTGCCCCGCCCCCTGCCCCCCCTACAAGCACAGGCAGGAGTGCGCCCGCCCCTCACGGTGCACTCGATGGCCCCGCCCCCTGCCCCCCCTACAAGCACAGGCAGGAGTGCGCCCGCCCCTCACGGTGCACTCGATGGCCCCGCCCCCTGCCCCGCCCCCTGCCCCCCCTACAAGCACAGGCAGGAGTGCACCCGCCCCTCACGGTGCACTCGATGGCCCCGCCCCCTGCCCCGCCCCCTGCCCCCCCTACAAGCACAGGCAGGAGTGCGCCCGCCCCTCACGATGCACTCGATGGCCCCGCCCCCTGCCCCCCCTACCAGCACAGGCAGGAGTGCGCCCGCCCCTCACGGTGCACTCGATGGCCCCGCCCCCTGTCCCGCCCCCTGCCCCCCCTACAAGCACAGGCAGGAGTGCGCCTGCCCCTCACGGTGCACTCGATGGCCCCGCCCCCTGCTCCCCCGCGCCCCCCCCCCCCCCCCCCCCCCCCACCGAGCACAGGCAGCGGAGCGGCCGCCCCTCACCGATGAACTCGATGCACTTGTCCAGCCAGGGCAGCAGCTTTTCGCAGTAGTTGTCATTGATGGGAATGCGCATGAAGCGGCTCTCACAGATGAAGTCCGGCTTGGGGCAGGAGTTGCTGGCGTTGAGGACATAGCTTATTCCGTTCTGGGTCATCAGATCCTGGAGGGACAGGAGGACAGGTCAGACCACGGGGGTGCCGCTGGACCGGACTTCCGGGTCCTGGCAAGTCCCGGAGAGGAGAGCCTCTGCAAGCCCCGCCCACGGCCTGAGGTGGGTTGCCCGGGCGGTGGCTTTACCCTCTTCCCTCGTCACAGTTTTAAAACACGGGACTCTTTCAGTGCTGGCCGGGGGCCCAGTGACATCAGCAGTTTGGCATGTGGGCTCCGCCGCCTGAGGGGCTGGGAGCTGCTTCTCCACCCGTCTCTGCTCTGGTCCTGCCACAGCCCCTTTGGGTCTTCGCGCCCCCAACCCGTGCTTCTCCCGCACCTGGGCATCCATCCCCGCGTGGCCTGTCGGCTCCCTTCCTCCCCCAGACCAGCCCCGGAGCTGCTTCTGAGCTCCTGCCTCGTTCCCCGGCCAACGGCCAACGGCCAAAGCCCCAGCTGTGCACACACCTTGTTCAGGACATCTTTCTGAGAGCCCAGGTAGAGGTGAGGCAGGATGCGGGTCAGGCCCACACTGGGCACCGGCAGGCAGGGCTGGGAGAGGCTCATGGGCAGCAGGGCAGCAGGCTTGCCCTCACAGAGGCCGGGGAAGCAGGAGGAGAAGGTGGCAAAGCCCCCTGCAGGAGGAGGAGCGGAGGAGACGTGGGTCAGGCGGTCGGCTGGCTGGGGCACCCGAGCACCACTACTTCTCAGCCTCCCCCAGCCTGGACTCCCCCGCCCAGAGGGAGGCCCCTGGGTGGGCCTCTGGCCTGAGCACCCGGCCTCCGTGCTGGGTGCTGGAGGGCTGCTCTCACCAGGTGGAGGTGTGTGCTCCACACATATACAGGCCGCCCCTACGCCCACGTTCCTCCTCAGGCTAATTAGCAGCTGGCCGCACTGAGGACGCCGCTGTGATGCCCGTAAATGTGGGGTCTGGGTGGTGAGCCAGTCTAGCACGTGCAGGACCCAGGCAGGGGTGCGTTCGGATGCCACGGAAGGCTCCTGCTGAGGGTGTGGTTCCTTCGTACCCGTGGCCTGGGGCCAGCCCCGGCCTTCCTGCCTCTCCCCCTGGGCTGATGCAATCCCTCCCTGGCTCTAGTTGGCCGGGAGCCCCAGACCAAGCTTGGGTGCCAGGACCAGGAGGCAAGGGCTTCTGAGGGGCCCTCCTCCCCCTGGGCATGACATCACCTACTGGAATCGGCACAGCCCGCGGGGCATCTGTGCTCTAGTTAGGGCTCCGTTCTGCCCAGAAGGCAGCACCAGAGGCTGGGCTGAGAGCTGGGAAGCCCAGGGGCTGTGCGCAAGCAGGGCACGCAAGCGGGCCCACGTTCTGCACGTGGCTGGCATGTGCCCTGCCGCCTTCCCTGCACATCCAAGCCCCAGGCCACAGGTCAGTGGAAGGGGCCCCTCCGCTGGCCTGAAAGACCCGAGGGGGCCTCCCGAGTACGTCTCTGAGTCCGTGAGTGACCGCGGGCAGAGCTCTCTCCGCCTCTGGCCTGCTTCCGCACCCTGCCTGCCACATGGCGTAGCTGTGAAGCTCAGAGGAGACAGTGACTGCGAAGAAACACTGAGAACACACCTGCCCACACCCGGTGTGGTCGCCAGCACTCGGTGGGACGGCGTGAGACTGCACCCTGGGGCTAACCACACTTACGGGGACACAAGCCCTGTGGACGTTCTCTGCTCTCCGTGGACTGGTCCATTTCAGGATTCAACTGGACCGCGCTCTACCTCACTGCTCTGGAGGAGGCCGCGGAGTGAGGGGAGTTTGCAGGCCAAGAGACCCCCGTGCTCTTTCCGGGTCTGCAGCAACAGCTGGTGAGGGAGCCCTGGCTGATTTCCCAGGACAGAGATGCCTGGTGCCCTTGGCCTTCACCCGTAGCCCAGATCAGTGGCCAGTTTGTACGAACCTCCAACCAGAGTGCCTGCCATGTGTGCTCCCTGTGACCCCAGCGAAGGATTGACTGGGGGGGGGCATGGTGATGGGGGGCCCCCAGGCTGGGGGGAGTGCAGGCACGAGCCTTGGAGGAGCTGTCCCGTCCCCGCGAGCCTGCTGGCCGGACAGGGAGAAGTGGGTGACCGTCAGCACCCATGACAACACAGCTCACAGGTGAAAGCTGGCCCGGGTTCTGGGGGAGGGCTGCTGTTCACCCTTCAGAGCCGGGGGCCCCTGGATGTTCCTGCTGGATGACGGTGCCCCCCACCCCAGGAGGGTAAGGTCTGCAGCATCTCTCTAACGGCTCATCTCTGCTATCTCTAGCCTCCCTTGCTCTCCACTCTCTGGGTGACATGGCCTAAGCTGAGGGGTGGGGGGCTGCATTCCACCAGGAACGTCCTGCACAAAGGGGGGTCTCTGCACAGGCGCAGACTTACCAGACCTGACTGCGATTCCTCAAGAAAAGCCCCACAGGACTCACCCCCCACCCCCCACCCCCGCCACCAAACCACAGCCAAGCCTCTGGTAGTGACCCCTACAAGCCCCCTATACATGTCAGGTGCAGCAGAGCTGGAGACGGGCCCCTCCAGTGATTTCAGCCGCCCCCCCCCCCACCCCCAGCCCAGGCTCTGGGGCCGTCCTGGGTTGAATCCGTGGCAGCGGGCCTGGACCCTCTGCAGGTGCTGGCACTCTTGGCAGCCGGGAGGCGCCCCCATCCCCTAGGCGTCCCCAAGGGCACCTTCCTTCGGGAGGGATACCCGCCTCCCTCTGCCTCACGGCTTCCCAGCTGGCTGCGCCTCACAATGGAATCTCGGATTCGCACAAAAGCTCATGCCTAGTACGCACCAACTCCACCGACTCCGCGGGCACTCGGCCCCTGCCCCCGCCCGCAGCTCCCAATGCTCGGGCTCTCCTGCCCAGATGCGGGCGGTGCCCCCCACCCCCCGCAACCCCCGCGCGCCCCCCGCGGTCCCCGCGCCCCGGGCAGGGTCCCCACCCACCCATCCTCTCTCCGCGCACCCTCTGCGCAGGGGCCGCTCCCGCCGCGGTCTCCGGCCAGGGTCCGAGGGCGGCGCGCGCGGAGTCGGGCCGCGGGGGCGCACCGACCCGGCGCCGCGACATCACCAGCCCGCATTCCGCAGCAACGCGCACCGGGGCGAGGGCCGCCCGCCGCTTAAAGGGCCAGGCTCCCTTTCCCGTCCCCGCCCCGCCGGACGTCACCGCCGAGCTGCTGGGGGGAGGGGGCGGGGAGGGCAGCGGTCACAGCAGCCGGTTCCGGACCCCAGGGCGCCTGCCCCACCGCTCCACTCCTGCTTCCAAGAGCCTCCGCTGTCCCGGGAGAGAGATCTCCCTGCCCTCCAGCCGCGCCAACCTCTCAGCGCTCCTCAGCCCCACCCACGGAGGGGTGGGGTCCTCCTTTTCTGGCCTCTGCTGAGACCCCCTCTCCCCCTGTGATCTTGGTGATCCTGGAAAGTCACTTCCCCTTTTTGGCCGGGCCGCATCCCTCCTTCCCACTGAGCCTCACCTTCCCGCCTTCCCGTTCTCACTGGCTCCGGGGCTGCTCTGGCCTCAGACTGTGGGCAAGGTGAGAAGGCCGTCCCCAAGTCTGGGTCCTGATTCGGTGTCACTTTGAGCCCTTCTCATACCATGGTGGGTCATAACTTCTACCTGGCTTGGCCCTCAGTGAAATGGGTGCAAATACTCTAACCTTGCAAGGGGCGGCAGCCCCAAGAGCTTAGCGAGCCAAGCGGGGCACAACCAGGTCCCAAGTGAGTGCTCCTGGCACGTTCCAGCCTAGGCCTGCCCCACTGCATGCTGGGTGAGGGGCCCCAGCCTCCAGAGGAGACCCACCATTAGAGGTTCTGGGCTTTCCTGGGCAGCCTGGGGGTAAGGGAGGGTGCTGCTTTAAGACCAGTTTCTCTGACTCCCAGAAAAGGGCCTGGTGGCTCCCGCTCCTGGCTGGAGAGTGTGCGCCTGCACACTGACGTGTGTGTGAATGCGGGCACACACACACACACACACACACACACACAAAGTGCACGCTGGAGTTCCCAGCTGGGCCCTGGGAGAGCTCCCGTCCGCCCAGGCTACCCATTAAAAAGCCCAGAGCCTCTCTGTCCTCTCTATCTTCTTCCTACCCGCTCAGCCCCCACAGTGAACCCAGGGGACAGTGGTTGAATCAGAGTTTGCAATTCTGTGGCTTGTGGTTCCCAGAGCTCACACACATGCACACAAGTCCCACAGCCCACCCACACAAGTTTGGGATCACCAAGGTGGGATGCGCACACACACACACACACACACACACACACACACACGAGCAAATACAGATCACCAACCTCCCGGGGCAGGCACCGATGTAGACACCCTCTGACCGTGTAGACCCAGACATGTGTAGAAGGCAGTGTGCACACCTGCACACGATGCTGACCCACCTGAACACCCTTCAGAATATGGTACTTCCTCCAAAAGGTCTGCCCTGAGCAGCCTGGCTCTAGCCTTCAGGTTACGTTGACAGTCCATGCTGCCACTGGGCCCGTGCCAGAGGGCCAGCCCGGTGCCCTGGGACCACCCCATGGGGTGCCTGCATGTGAGGGCCACTCAGGGCAGACAGGCTGAATGTACATCCTGTTGGCTGTGTGAGGTGGGGACAACACCCTCTCAGCCCTCTACGTCCTCCGTCCACCTGCCACAGCCCCTGGCAGGCAGAGGTCAGGGGCGGGAGCACCCACAAACGCCCCAGCCCCGGGCAGGGAGGGTGTGCATCCCTGGGACAGACCAGGTCAACCCAGCCCTGGGACCTGGGCCACCTCTGGGAGGTGGGTTCTACAGGAAGCGCCTCAGCCCCTGCCCACGGGGGGAAGGCATCTTCAAGAACCACTTCGGAACGTGTGTGTGTGTGTGCGCGCGCACGTCGGGCACACCTACGTGTGTGCCTCCAGGCTGGCTGGGCTGCTTTTGGGGAACAGGAAGCCCTATAGGGACCCCTGTTGGCCCCCAGGCAGAGTCATCGTCAAGTAGGCGTCCGTGTTGGCCGTGGCCTTCACAGGCACTCCCTGCCTGCGACCAGGGGTGCTCAGATTGGGGTTTGCGGAGGATGGGGCCCGTGTCTCCCTTCCCAGGCAGGTGGAGGGTCAGAGATCCCTTCCCTCCGCACCTGCTACAGCTGGCATTTAGGGCTTTCCTCTTGTCTACCTCTTCACCTGCTAGTGGTGGCGGGAGGCCCATGTGCAAGGGGGTTCTGAAGCGTGGGGGTCCAGGGGAGGGGACAACGGAGCCTCAGAGAACTCCGGGGTTACTGAGAAGGCGCCCCTCCCAGCACTGCCCCTGTGGTCGCTGGTCTCTGGGCTTAGGAAAAAGAGCAGAGATGGATCCAGAACGCTGCCTCCCCGGATGCCTCCACCCAGCACAGCCAAGCTTAGAGTGGTGCCCCCCAGCCCCCTCCCTTGGGTCTGTCCCTTGAGCTCACCTGTGAGGATGGCCACGCTGTCGAAGCAGCCGTCCAGCTTGCTGAGCAGGATGGAGAGGAAGCTGTCTGCAGCCAGCACGCTGGCGTCCCGTGTGCTCTGGTCATAGACTACCACGTCCTGCGGCTCTGTGGCCTCCACCTGGGAGCCATGAGGGCAGAGGTCAGGGCACTGCTGGGCACCTGCCGGAGGCCCCCATCCCCGGCTGCCACCCACTGTGGCTTGTCAGGCACTGGCAGGGAGGGGCTTCGGCCACCTTGCTGCCTCGAGGGAAGGGCAGGCTCTGAGCCGCCCACTGCACAGCTCACACCTGGACAGGTAGCAACGCCCACAGCCGCACAGGCAGGCCCTCGGAGCAGGCAGAAACGGGGGACGCTTGTCCTAATGCCGTGTCCTCACGCACGGGCATCTGAGCTAAGGGAGCACTTATGGGTGTCCACTGGGGGCCACGTCCACGTAGAAGAGATGCAGGTGAATGTAACAGGGTCTTCAGGGGTACACACAGGTGCCCACAGGGACAGGGGTGCACGGACACCCTCAGGGCGACCGAGGCAAGGGGAAAACTGTCCCCAGGGTCCCTGGGAGGCACGTTTTGGGGCTTTTGCAGGTGGGATGCCTTTGGGCCTGGGCCCTTCCCCTCTTTCCCAGCCAGTGATGGGAAAAGGACTGCCACAAGAGCCACCTTGGATTCAGGAGGCAGCAGCTCGAAGTTGGGGTTCCGTGCCCTCCCCCCACCCCAAATGCCCTGCCTGGGGACCAGATGCTCAGCAGCTTTTGCTCAGAGTGGCTAATGCCCTGCCCCCCAAGCACACTCAGCCCTTAAGCCAGCTGAGCCGCCAACCCTAGGCTGGATGATGTCACCAGCAGCCAATGGGATTGCGCTCTGGCAGGGAGTCCTCGCTGGGGGTGATTAATCACCGGATTCCCCTCACTGAGGCTGCAGGGAGCTTGTTCTGGCCTTGGGGGGTGGGTGGGGGGACTCCCCACGAGCGGCTGTGCCACCTGGGTCCTCTCACATCCAGCTCTGCTGAGGCGGGGCCTGTGACCAAGACCCCTCCCGCAGCTCCAGGCCGCTGGGCATGCCACTCTCCACACTGGAGGTGCCTCTGCCTTCCCAGATCACTGGGCCAGGGGTCCCTTCCAGGGCTGGACTCGATGCTCCTGGCTGACGGTGCCAGGACTGTCCACCGCAGGTGACCTGGGATGTTCTCGGGGGAGGGCCCAGAGAGAATTCTGGGTCATTCAAAACTCTAGAGGGGAAAGAACTGGGGGCTGGGGACAGGACCTCTCAGTGTGAGCCTCTTGGCCACCCCTCCTGTCTTCCTCTGACTTCTCATGGCCATCAGTACATGCCTCCCCAGCTGCCATCCTGGTCCACGGCCTCCCTGTGCCCCCCCACCCCCGGCCCGCCCCATGCCCCTGTGCAAGGTCACACCTAGCTCATCTGTTCAGTGCCCCTCTGTGAGCCCTGGACTGGGCCCCAGGGACATGGCCCTGTCTTATGAGGGGAGACCTCTGCCAGGGGCGGAGGGCTGAGTGAGGACCCAGATAGGGCAGCAGGCTCTGGAAGGGAGGGGTGATGAATTGTATCTGGGGAGACGGTATCTGCAGAGGGCCTCCCTGGGGAGAGGCATTTGTGCACCCTAAGAGGAAGCTCAGGGAGGAGGTGTGGGAGCCGCCTACAAGGCCCGAGGCTTGGAATGGCTTAGTACATTCTGGCCCAAGGAGCCCAGTTGGGGTTAGCTGAGAGCTCCTGTGTACCTGGCTGGTGAGTTCTGTCCTGGCCTCCGGAAGTGACGGGGGCCTGGGTGGGAAGGCAGTCAGCCCCAGGGACTGGGTGGCCCTGGGGGCAGCGGGGGGGGGGGGGTGGCACCAGCCCCAGGGACTGGGTGGACGCAGCAGGGAGGGTGTCAGGTACCTGGCCGCGCACGGCTGGCTGGATGAGCTCTGCGATGGTCACCTTGCCCTGCTGCAGCCGTCGCTTCACCAGTTTGGAGCAGCAGATATTGACGGAGCTGAGCACGTGCCAGCTGTTGTACTCCACGAAAGAGCGGCTGTCGATGACCAGTGGCCCCCCAGGCCCGCCCCGCAGGAGGCTGGCTAGCTTCTTGGCATCCATCACCTTCCGAGGGAGCCGGTCCCCAGCCATGGTGGGGCAGTGGGCAGTGGGGAGGGGGTGGGCCCTGAAGGGAACAGAGGCTGCTCCGGTGGCCGGGGCTGTGGCTTAGAGTTCGGAGGGACCGGGCATGGTGCCAGACCTGCAGGGAGAGGCAAAGGGTCAGCAGTGCTGCAGGCCCCCAGGGTGGGAGCCTGGCCAGCTCCCTGGGCAGGGCCAGCCTCAGAGGGCCCATGGGGAGACCCAGGGGGACCAGGGGGTTTGAGCCTGACATGTGCCCACAGAGGCCCTTCCTCTCTTGGGATAAACCAGCATCCCCTCTGGCTCTTCCACGGAAGTCAGGCCCCCTAACATCTTAGGTAAGTGGGGTGGAGTCTGTGACCCGCTGGGCTGAGAGTGTTTGTACGCGGTCCTACCCAGCACTGCACTGTCCAGGTCATGGGGACAGCTTCTAAGTGGGACACAGAAAGGCAGATGGGGGAACACAGAGGGAAGGATCTCAGGGCTTGGACTGGGCTGGCTGGCCAGGACGGGCCTGAGGACACCTCCCCTGGGCCCTCGGGATCATGGACACTCACTGCTTCCAGAACACTTCATCCTGCCTTCAGGCTCTGTCATCCCATTGCGAGGATGCATACCCTCCCCGGCCTGCACATCTTCCTAATGTCCAGAACTCTGGGCAAGGCAGGGGTCCAGTACATGCTCCTTGCCCGGCATACCCTCCCTCTGTGGCCCCATGCTGCACAATCTCTCCATAAGCTGATAATCTGGCCCCGAGGAACGGGGGTGGCATTGGGGCTGCCTCCACAAATCCATGGGTTCCTGAGGCAGGTGCCAGGGCAGGTGCTGGAGGGGTCTTGGAGTGGAGGTGGGGCTCCTCTGCCACTGCCACTGTCCCAGTTCTGCAGAGCGAGCTTGAGTGTGTGCCATGTGGGGCCAGTGTCTGTCCCCTGCAGGAGTGCGCCACACGCTCATGGGATGGGGGTGGCAGCACGGTGTGCTCCGGGCACAGTGAAGTCCTGAGGTCTAGAGGGACACTTCTGGGGGCTGGGAGGTCCCAGGGTGGGGTGGATGGGTGGCACCTAAAGATGAAAGTCAAAGTAGGTGACCCATATGTGGGGACTCTCGGGGTGCGGGGACTCTCAGCACGGCCTCTAAGGGCCCTCGGCCTGAGGAGGAGGTAGGTGGGGATACAAGGACCCCAGATCTCGGGGCACAGGCCCCTCTTGTGGGTTTGGTGCTAAGCCTCTGCCACATGCCTCCCATCCTCGTCCTGCCTGCGAGGCCCCATCTGCCGTGTCGCCTGCCAGGACCGGCCTCTCTCTAGGCCCACCGAGCCTCACAGCCTGCCAGGAGGCACACAGTGTGAGGATGATGAGTTTCCTTTGAAGGGGGGAAACCGAGGCTCAGGGGAGGGGTGGGACCAGTCGAAGGTCACACCAAGGACACTGGATAGAACCCAAGGCCTCCACCGTTGCCATTCAGTCAGGACCTTCCCTCTACCACAGCCCCACCCAGCTCGGACACAGGAGAGGCTGGGGCACAGACGTACCCTGGAGCTCAGAGAGGGGACCCCCTCAGCACGCCCCCAACCTGCAGCTGCAGCTGCTGCTGCGGCGGGGCCCCCTGAGGACACTTGTCATACTTCAGTGATGATGGCCCTGGGGACAACAGTGGCAGCTGCGGCCATTTCTGGACCACCCCCTCAGGTGAGCTCCCAGGCTGGTGTGGGTGGGAGACTTCACAGAGAAACAGGAGCACGGCAGGTGTAGACCGTGTCTGCTGGCCCAGAGGGAAGTGCCCGGGATGGCCCCGGTCAGCGGGCGGGGCCTTGGGATACCACTCACAGACACCCTGCTCCCCAGGCAGGCACCCGGGCTCCTCCACTGTGGGGGCAGGGCCTAGGGGTGCAGCTGGGGCTGCTGGTCATCCTGAGGGCCGTATGAAACCAGTTCAACAGCAAAAGGGCCCATCTGCCAAAAGGGGCGCCCCACCTGCTGAGGGGGGTCTTCACTTGCTTGGCGGGGGCCTGTCTGCAAAGGGGGTTCCCCACCTGCCCAGGGGGGCCCGTCTGAGGGGTGCCCCCACCTGGGTGATGAGGGGTCCCCAATTCGATTCCTGTATGAGGTGTTTTGAGAAGCTTCGGGATGGCTTGAGGGCCGCAGGACAGGCAGGGAGGCGGGCTCAGGATGAGAGGAGGGTGTGGAGGAGCTGAGCTGGGCTGCAGGACAGGGAACCGGGGGCTGGAAGGGGGAGCCGCTGGGCTCCCAGGCCCAGTACCTGGTCTCAGCCCCAGCCCCTAGGGAACCCTCCAGCTCGGCCGTGAACTGCTCTAGTATTGTTATTTGCAGCCGAGGGGGACCCATTAGCAAGTTAGCACCTCCGTCGTTGCCATGGCAACCACGGAGGTGCCAGGCAACGCTGGTCCTGCGGCACAGCTACAGAGCAGGCTGGCTCTGCAGAACGGCAGGGCCCGCTCCTTGCTTCCTGCAGGTGCCCAGGAGCTGGGGCCTGGGATGACCGGGGGCCGGGTCCCTACGAGTCCCAAAGCCCCGGGGTGACACTCCTCCAGGCCCTCCCCTCTCTGCTCCAAGGGGTCCTAACCTTTCTTGCCAAGGGCACCCACGGAGCACCTCACTCCTGCCTCCAGGAAGCCTTCAAGGGGCCACGGTCTGGCCCAAGTGCACCTCCTGCCAGACCTCTCAGGGCCTCCTCGGGGCTAAAGCTCCTGGGGGCAGACCCTCCCCTGTCGTGCTATGGATCCGAGCCCAGAACTCCAGTCGGGGGTGGAGAAAGCTTAGGACAGTCTTGAGCAGGTAAGTGGGGCTATAATGGGCCAGGGGGGCACAGGGAAAACAGATATTGCAGGCTCTTGGGCCTCCCCAGTTTCAAGCACCCGCCCCAGGTACAGCCCAGACTCCACTCTTGGGAACTGAGGGGAGACAGCAGCCATCACCTGCTATTCCAGAGGCTGGGTGCCAGTGGGAGGGGGGCACAGCCCCCTAGACCCCCGTCAAAGGGCTCCTTGCTTAGGACACTTAGCAATTCTCAGTCCAAAGGCAGGAGGCCCCTCCCCACCTGGCTGGGCACCGCCTAGGAGGCCGCAGGCAGCCCCCTTCCCCTGAAAGGTCAGGTACACAGCGCGGCCTGGCTTCTGTGCTGCGTGTCCACTGCCGCGTGAGTCGGAACGTGCCCCCTTGCACACTGTCCGCACAGTGCTCACCTCTTTCCCACAACCCACTCCACCCCCTCATGCAATCGCTCACACGCAGATGTGTGTGCACATGCACGCGGTCACCGGTGCGCCCTCTGCGTGCCAAATCCCCTGAAACCCCAGAAGCCAGCTCCAAGATCTTGTCACATTGTTGGCTCCCAGGGCCTCCACGGGGCACCCTCTTGTCCCTGAGCAAGAGACACGTGTGGCCAGAAGACCCCCAACAGAAGGCATCTTCGCCAGGGTACCTTCTGCTCAGCACCTAGTGATGGGGAACTCACTACCTCCGGAGACCACCGTCAGGACTGTCTGCCATGGGTGGCCCGTGGCTCTCGCTCAGAGTAGTATTTCCAACTCAAGTGGTGCCTGGCACACATAGGCAGGCCCTAGGGAAGAGCTGGCAGCGGGGGCACCCACAATGCTGATGTGTCCAGCTCACTGTGACCAGGGGCACCTCTGGAGGCAGAAACTGAGAGGCCAGGAGAGAGACTGGTAGGGGGCTCACACCAGCTCAGCTCATTTACCCCCATCTGTTCTCATCAGGGATCCCCAAATGCTCTCACCCGCCCCCCCCCCACCCCCTCTCCCCGAGGCGAATGCAACGGGACCCAAGCTGGCCTTTACTCTGCCCGGGAGGAGCCAATGGCAAGGCCAAGCAGAGCCAAGTTGGTCTGGGGAGGCTGTGTGCCTGGGAGACGGTGGGGTGGGGGCCCTGCACCCCCAGGTCATAGGAGTCTGGGCAGAGCCTGGGGTGGGAGGTCCCAGCACGTCGGTCCTTGAGAGGGCATGTTCGGGACCCTACAAATCTAGGTTCCTCTGTTCCTTCCTGGCTTGTTCTAGTCCTACTGATCTGCAGGACTTCTGGTCACTGTGCCCCATGCCACACACCTGGGCCATCCCGGGGCACCCACCAGTCACTGCCTGGACGGGTTCAGGCAGAGGTGGCCTCAGCCCGTGCAGTCCTCGTGGTCAGAGTCTGACCCACGTTCCTCTTGCTATGGGTTTGGCTCTGCTTCCTCTCCTGTCTGCACCCACTGGCTTTCATGGCCCCTTGGGCTCTCTGTCCACTGGAAACATCTGGACCAGCTGGTCAGCCTCAGCTGGAGAGGAGAGGATTCCGGGTAGGGACCTGGAGCAGAGGATCACTTCAAGCATCTCTCTGCATCTGTATGCATGGAACCCACTGTTCCTGGAGGCAGCCTCTGGGGCACAGGAGCCTTCCCAAGGGCCCAGGGCAGCAGGGGACTAGAAGCCACCCAGCAACTCTCCTGGGGCCCTCGTTGCCTGCAGCAGGACGTATTCAGTCAGACTTCAGGACTGACTCCCAGCTCCTGGTCACATGATCTGCCCTACCTAGGCAGGTGCTTATTAAGCTTCTGGGGAGTGAATTCATGGGACATCTGTCCTCCCTGAGCAGGGTGGGGACACTGCATGCTACACTCATTCTCTGAGCTGCCCTAGAAGCAAGAAGGTCTGAGGGAGGCAGCGGGGAGTGATGGACCCTCAGACCTCCGCTCAGACCCCCAGGGCATGAAGCTGCTCCCCTGGCCTGCAGCACCCCCACCTCCACCCCAAGCGGCACCCCTGTGGACACTGCATTAGATCTGGCCACCTCCCTCCTCCACCCCGCGGGATCCGCGACCCCCCCCACCGAACCCCCAATCGCTGCAGCACCCAGGACCCCCCCCCCCCCAACCCCCCCAGCCCAGGGCAGAAGCTAGTACGGGCTTGCAGCAGGAACTCAGGAGGCAAATTCTCCCAGTAGGGGTGACCTGGTGGGGGCTGGGCACATCCTCGGCCCATCATCGCCCCCTCTGCTCCGGGCCAGACTGTTAGGTACCCCTCCCCACCAAGGTGGGCAGATAGGCTGAGGGCGGCTGGTTGCACTCAGCCTGGCAGTGCCAGCCCCTCCCCCAGCACCCGCTGCTGCCTCTGCAGCAGGCGGGCGGATGGTCTTTATTCTGCAGAGGCCAGCTGAGCACCCTGGGGTGTGGGTACCCGTGGCGGCCTGGCCAGAGAGGGGACACGGATCTGCAGCCCCTCCCCGCCGAACACGGAATGGGCCCTTTCCAGAGCCTCTCCACAGGCCAGGACCCTCGGCTCCTTTGGTCAAGGCCTGCATCGCCAGCCCGCGGGGGCAGGGACGACCTTCTCCAATTTGGGGCCTCCATGGCGGGGTGGGGGTTAGGGAGTCTGGGGTTCTCGTAGACGTCCGTACAGATCCACGCCGGATCACAAATGGCCCAGGTCCCGGGTCCTTATTGCGTGCTCCCCCCTACCCCCCAAATAAGAAGGAATTTCGAGGAGAAAGGCGGCGAAGCCGGAGGAGGGAGGGGTGGGCCAGTGTGGACCGGGCCAGGGTCCACCGGGGGCTGGGGGAGGCGGGGGAAGGGCCTCCCGGGCGGGCCAGTGGCGTCCCCGCGAGCCTGGCCGCTCACCTCCGGGCCGCCTCCTCCTCCCGGGCGCCCGCCGGGTGCTGCCGCCCCGGCGCTCCAGACGCAGCGCCCCCCACCCCCACCCCGGGCCCCCTGCCCGCGCCCCGCGCGTCCGCGCTCGGCGCCCCCGCTCACCTCGCCGTCGCTCGTGTCCGGGGCGCACGGGGACCCGCGCCCGCTCAGCGCGCCCGCTCGGCCGCGCCGCCCATGGGCCCGGCGGGGGCCCGCGCAGCCGGGGCAGGGGCCGGGGGAGCGCGCGGGCCGCGTCGCCGTCGCCGCCGTCGCCGCCGCCGCCGCGGGGAGCGCTCGCTCGGGCCGGGGCGCGCGCACTGCGGACGGGCACGCGCGCTCGCGGCGCGCATCCCACCCCCCGGGCTCGGCGGGCGCGGCCGGTGCGGCTCCGGCGCGGCTCGGGCTCCGGCGTCCGGGCGGGGGGCGCGGAGCCGGCTGGGCCGCCGCGCTCGGCCGCGAGTGACAGGCCCGGGGCGGAGGGCGGGGCCGCCGGCGGGGATGAGGTCATGCCGAGCGAAAAAGGCCCTGACGTCACCTGCAGCCAATCAGCGCGCGCGGCTCGGGGGCAGGTGACGTCAGCCGGAGCCCGGCCGAGGGTGCAGATCAGAGGCGGCGGCCGCGGGGGGCGGGGGGCCGGGCTGGCCGCCGCCCTCCGCCCTCTGCCCTCCGCCCCCCCGCCCGGCACCGGCTCTTAAAGGGGCCGTGTGGCGTCCCCTCCGTGCTGCCAGGGACCCCCCCCGCCCCCAACCAACCTTCAGGGAGCCTTCCTAGCCCCGGCGCCCGGCCCCAGCACGCGGGGACCCCCGGCCTCGCGCCGTTCACCGCCGAGGAGGGGACGGATGAACGGATCGTGGCTCGAGGGTCTTCACCCGCCGTGGCCCGGCCGGAGCTGGCGCCGCCTCCCCAGCCCCGCAGCCTTTGTTCGCGCGGGGCCTACGGGCCCCGAGACCCTCGCAGTCCCGGGCGGCGAGGGCGCTGCGCAAGCTAGGCCCGCGAGCACTTTACCTGCGGCACTGACGCCGACCCTCTCCAGCACCCCTGGAGGTGGGAACCTGGGTTTCCACTTTACTCGGGAGCAAATTGGAAGCTCGGAGGCGAGACGGTTTGTCTCAGGTCACACGTCTCATGAACTCTGGGGAGGGTGTCCCCAGTGCAGTGCTGTCCCCCAGGCCCCGCCGATCACTCCAGCCCCTGACGCTTCCGGTGAAAAGCCACCCCCAAACAGTGCTTATCGGGGTCCACCCTGACAATGTGTGTTCTCCCCCAGCCCCCAGTCAAGGCTGTCGAGGGTCTGCCCCCAGGCGACTTGAGGCCCGGACGCTGGGAGTCCAGAGCGGGAACAAACATAGGTAATTACACCTTGAGCAGGGTTGGGCCGGAAACAAACAGGGGTCAGAGACACACGGGCGGTGGGCAGCCTGGAGGCCACCCCAGGAGGTGGTCTGGAGGCTGGGGAGGCATCCGTGGTGCAGAAGGGACCCCTCCCTACCCCCCCCCCCCCCGGGGGCAGGAAAGACCTGGATGGTCCCTAGACCTGGAGGAGGTCAGGGAGCTGGAGTCAGGAGAGCCGGGAGAAGATATGCACCCACACACCTACTGATTACTGAGCACCTTCTCCAGCCGGGCCCTGTGTGGGGCACTGGGATGTTAGCTCTGAGAAAGACGACAAAGACCTCTGCCGTGAGCTGACACTGACGGGAGCCTTTGAAGGTAATTTATTTTTTGGTGGGAGGTGTGACCAGACAGCTCAGATGTTTCTAAAACCCCTTCTGGCCGATGGAGAGTGAGGTGATCTTTCCTGTAGCCTGAGGCGCCCACCCTTGGCAGGTCTCCCAGGGCCACCTAGGGGCTCTGAGAGGGGCTTTGGCCCCCAGGGAGTGCAGCACCTTCCCAAGGAGGGAGAGAGCTAGGAGGTGGCTCTCAGCCATCCTTGGTTGAAGAAGGGTCACAAAAAATGTGCCAGGCACAACTAGCCTGTCTTGTCCTGGGCCAGGATGGGCACTCTGGACCGCAGAGCTCTGTGTGGGAGTGCAGGAGGGCATCGGGTAGCAGGTGGGTCCTGGGCAGGGCTCTGGAGGGTCCCCCCTTCTGACCCTCAGTTCTCCCAAGCAGGCTGAGCCACCTACAGCCTCAGGGCTTTGCACAGAGTAGGTGTGTAGTAAGTGCGTGGGGCCTCCTTTCTTGCTGGCCTGAAGAATGTCAGGGTAGTTGTGTGTATATGTGGTGCATGGCAGGCGCAGGGAGGGGGGGATGGGGGGGTGGGGAGGGGAGAGGATGTGTTCCTGGCACAGAGCCAACACCGAGGACAAACAGTCAACTGGGCCTGTCCTGGAAGGGAGCACTGGTAACCTGGGGGCTATCTGGGGCTGGGGCTGGGGCTGGGGCTGGGACTGGATTGAGGTCTTTCCTCTTTCCGTGATCTGCTAGCCAGAGGCAGACCCTGAGCTCCTGGGAATGCCCAGCCCAGATGCATGGCCGGGACAGTGGTGGGTGGGGGCTTCCCTGGGACCCTGCTATGTTTGGGTTCACTCCATGTCTGAAGAGTGGGGAGGCTGAGCCCCAGGAGGGGACAGGGGGATTCAGGCTGAGCCCAGATGGGGCCAGGTGGCTGGAGGGAGCACATGAGGCCCTTGGGGAGGGAGCACAGAGAGAGCCAGAAGGGCCTGGGAGCGGCAGGAGTTGGGGTTTGTTGGTCTTTAGATCGAGGAGTTGGGTTTGCTCCCTGGCCAGGGGGGAAGGTGTTCAAGTGGGCTCCTCTTCTGCCCAGCCGGGACGTGGTCAGCACTTGCACGTGGCCTGGGAGTGCCCATGGCCCCAAAGAACTCTGGCTGTGCCCTGGGCAGCTCCTAGCTAGGCCTGAGCAGGTGGCAGTAAATTGAGGGGCGGGCGATGATGTCCTCACTTCCTTCTGGAAGCTGTAGATGAGTGGGTGGGGGTGGCGTGCAGCTTTCTGGGGCTGGATCTGGCCAGGGAAGTATGTATGGGCCATGATTATTCTCCAGTTCTGTCATTTCTGGTGCAAAGGAGCACTTAAAACCTGGAGTTTTGCAACAAGGAGGCAGAGGTTTAGGGAGGCACTGCGAGTTTCCCAGGCCGCTAGCTCTGCCCTAGGTTCTTTCCAGCCCCGTGCTGGATTCTGTCCGCGCCCCCTAGGCCCCCTCGGAGGGCCAGCGGCCTGGGCGCGGAGACTCATGCCCTAACGAGATGCGCAGGGGCAGGGGCGGCGGGGGAGGGGGCTGCGGTGGGCCCGGGCGCTGGGCGGTGCGTGGAAGGAAGTGGGGTTCCCAGCTCCCCAGCCAGGGGTCGCCTTGTGAGGCCGGGCCAGGTCCAAGCCCGCTGCCCGCTGGGCCCGGGCTCCCCGCGGATGATCGCGGCGGGCCACGCGGGCCCGGGCCCCCAGCGGTGGAGCGGGACCCGGCTCAGGGCAGCGTCGGGGTCGGGTCGGTCCCCCGCCTGGAGGACGGCGCGCCGGGTCGGGCTGACGCGGGCGGTCCGTGCGCGCCCCCTGCCGCTCGCCTGCGCCCGACCAGAGAGGACGCGCGGGGTGGACTTTCCTTCCTGCGTCCTCGCCACACAGAAAGAAAAACGGGGTCCATTTTTTTTTTTTTTTTTTTTTTTTTGCCGATTTGCAGCTCGGCGTTTCAGCCAAAGACACACAATAAACGTGTAGCCGTGGCATTGTTTTCCCCACAACCAGATTTTTTTTTTTTTTAAGTCAAGGCATTGTTAACAATAAAATGCGTATCCCGGTTGTCCAAGCAGGTGGGCTTGGACCTAGAGCTTTCCGGTCGCCCCAGGAAGCTCCCCCGCCCTCCCAGCCTCTGACCTAGCGCCCTCACCTTCTGACCCAGCGCTCGGTGAACCTGGACGAGGTTCACCATAACCAGGTGATAAACGTCTGTGTGGTGTTGCATTTGATGGACGCGCGGTGATATTTGGACCAAGTTTCTATATTTATGTGATAGATTATTTCCATAGTTTGATTATTACAACCAGTGCAGGGAGCAGCATCCTTCTGTGTGTTTTTCATAACACATTTCAGATTATTTTCTTTCCTGGTTTTTAATTATGATGTAAAACAAAACAAAACAAAACAAAAACAAAACCCTGCCAAACACGTGTAATGACAGAACAGACACCTGTTTTTAACTCTGGACCCAACCATGTCAGCAGGTCTCTGTGTTTGCTTCAGGCTGGAAGAACCACATCGGGGTCCTGGTGGGAGGCAGGCGCTGAGTGGGGGACGTCTTCTCGGTTCTGGCTTTATCATTTCATGGCACGTATAAGTCCTGCATACAGCAGATAGTATTATCTTGTGCGCTTTTCAATATTTCTGTATGAGCATCATGGCACAACATTTCTCCTTCAATTTGCTTTTTTTGTTTTGCACGCGCCAGCCTGTTTATCCTTGTTGAGGCGGGTGCCCCCGTCCACCCGTTTTAGCTGCTGTGTGTGTAGGTTTGCACTGGAGGAACAGACCGGTTCCGTTGCCATTACTCTACTGATGGACATTTAGCTCGTTTGCAAGTTTTTCTCCACGCAGCTGTGTTGCAACGAACATTCTGGTGGTTGTCTCCTCGCACCCCGTAGCCAGCTGTGTCAGCACGACCTGGGACTGTGTGGGAAGTGCACACTCTCAGCCCCCACCCAAGCCTGCTAAGCCAGACTCTCTGTTTTAACAAGTTCAGGAGATTCGTACGCACGTTCAAGCTTTTGGCTTTCTTTTTTGTATCATTTTATTTAATTTTTAAAATGATACAGTAAAATTGACTCGACTTTTTTTTTTTTTTATTGTGGCAAGATATGCATGATATATAAGTTGCCGCCTTAACCATTTTTAAGTGTTCAGTTCAGGAGCATTAAGTACGTGCCCATCGTGCACTCACCACAACCATCCGTCTCCAGAACTTACTCATCTTTCCCAACTGAAACTCAATCCCCATTAAACAATAAACCCCATTGTCCCTGCCCCGGCCCCTGGCACCCGCCATGCTTCTCTCTCTCTCTACGAATTTGACTTCTCCAGGGAACTTGTGTGAGTGGCACCCTGTGGTATTTGTCCTTTGTATCTGCCTCATGTTACTCAACATCATGTCCTTGGAGCTCATCCATAGGTAGCAGGTGTCGGAATTGCCTTTCTTTTTAAGGCCGAATAATCTTCCATGGTGTGGACAGATGACGTTTTGTGTATCCCTTCGTCTGCCGGTGGATGCTGGGCTGTCCCCGTCCTTCGTGTACTGTGAATAACACTGCTGTGAACAGTCTCTGTGAACAGAGACCCTGCTGTGCACTCTTTTGGGTGTGTACGTGGAAGTAGAATTATCAGATCACATGACATTTGCGTGTGTACCTTTTGAGGAACCACCAAACTGTTCTCCACGGCAGCTGTACTGTTGTCAATTACCAACAACGCACCAGTGTTCCAACTTTTCGACATCTCAACAAAATTGACACTTTTGGGTTTTGACACCTATGTAGATTCGTGTGCCGTCATCATAATCAATACGGAGCAGCTCTGTCACCCTAAGAATGTCTCCCGTGCTATTTCTTTATGGTGACATACTCCTTTCAGCCTTACCCCTTGGCAACCACTGGTCCGTGCCCATCAGTGTGGTTTAGTTTTTCTGAGGACATGAGAGGAGCGGAATCCCACAGTACGTAAGCTTTAGAGACTGTGTTGTCTTTGACGTTCATCCCGGTTGTTGATGTATCAATAGCTTGTTCCTTTTTGCTGCTGGGAAGGATTTGATGGCACGTTTAGAACACAGTGTACCCAGTCACTTGCTGAAGGACATCTGGATCGTTTTCAATTTTTTAGACATCATGAATAAAGCCATTAGAAACATTCCCGTGCAGGGTTTTGTGTTAATGTAAGTTTTCATGTCTCCAGAGTAAATGCCCTGGAGTATGACCATGGGTCACACGGTGGATATATGTTTAACTTATAAGACTGCCATTTGCACATTTACCTTTGAGAGACACTGTCTCAGGGCTCTTGGGCCAGATTTCTCTGAGGCGTGTGCCCAGAAGTGGGGTCGTCAGGTTACAGGATACACCTGCCTTTAGCATCCTGGAAGTTACTAAATTGCTCTCAAGGTGTGGATATAATAATCACCCACCAGTGAGTTATGGAAGCTCCAGTTTTTATAATCCTTGTCAACATTTGGTGTTTTAATTGTAGCTGCATTGAATTGATAGGTTAATTTGGAGGAGAGCACTATAGGCTCTTCTCATCCATGTACGTGTATTTAGTTTTTAAATGTCCTTCTCTGTTGCTTTAGGATTTTCTCCAGAGAGGTCTTATCCGTTCCTGTTAAATGTATTCCTACTTGCCTTATAATTTCTGTTTCTGTTGGGAAGGAAGGGCTCTTTGTAAAAATCATTTTCTGATTTGTTGTCACTTGTCCGTAGGCTTCCTGTGATTTAGCCTCTCTGAATTCCCTTATTAGTTCCGCCACGAATTTCCTATCAATTCATGTGGACTTTCCAGGCAGATAGTCATACATCTGTGGATCCCCACGTTTGTTTCTTTGCAAACCTGACATCACCCATTTCTTTTTCTTGTCATAGGGCATTGACTAGGATCCCCATCATCATGTCAACTGTACATGGTGATGGTAACAGTCTTAGCCTGGGTTGCCTAGAAAGCAGCCAGAGGCAAAGCTTAATCCAAGCGTGCTGTCGAAGGGCCGATCCAAAGGAGGCCAGAGTCGGGGGCCGGAAGAAGTTGTGGCTAGTTGCTTGTCTATGCAGGCCATCTCCAGTGAGGCCTAATGGAGACACTGCAACACAGAACAGTCTGCAGGGAGGAAGAAGGGAGAACACTTTATCCACCTGTCTTCTGTTCTCACAGATCAAAGTTCATTTCACGGGGAACTTACTTCCCTGAACTTTGTGTTGTGTGTTAAACCAGCTCTTGTAGGAAACCACTGGAGGGGCCAGAGCTCCCGTGGGTTCAGTAAAGTTGTGCCAGCATACGGAACTTCCTGATGCTGCAGGCATGATGAAGGTCAAACCGAAGACCGGCCCTCTCTGGAAGCAAGGCCATGGACTGGGGCTGGAAAGGGGGCCAGCAGATATGATGGGGGTGGGATGGAATGGGGTAACAAGCTAGGTCCATTCCATTAACTGACTTTAAAGAGAATATTCTATAGTTTTCCAATCTGAATTAACTGTTATCAACACCTGGTCACAAAGCTGTCCTCCTGGGACCTCCCTGCACCACTATTGGTGACTCACCTGAGCATCATGTCTGAAACAGCCATAAAGATTTGCAGCCACTGGGCCCCTTGTACACTTGCTGGGCCACGAGACCTTGGTCTCCCCTGTGACTGAGAGACCTCAGCCCCCCCTGTGACTGAGAGACCTCAGCCTCATGCTAATTCCCCTTCTCATAAAGGCCATTACATTGGGATACAGGGGTGTGGGTCAGGTAGTAGGGGTCCTAAAAGAGAGCAACCACTGGCTCTCAGTTCCTCTGGCAGACAGCACCTGACCTCCATGAAGGTCTTGCTTTGTGGCAGCCCTTTTGTTTCGAAGGTGCCCGAAGTGCCCCCTTGTGGCCTCTGGTAGCTCCATATATGGCCTGAATTTCTGGGTGCTTGCCCCTTTTATTTTATCTTTGGGGAATTGCTGTTTTAACAGTCACTTCCAGCATGTGGTGTGGCTAGGTCACGTTGGGAAGTATTTGCTACTCCTGTCCACTCCTGTCCGTGGTGTGTGTGATACCAAGGAGACTAGTTTGGGGGGGGGGCATCCATCTTTATCCAGGGCATTTTAGGTCCCAAAGCTTTACAGGCTCCCAGGAGTACAGGACCTCTGGGTGCTAACAAGGTGGGATATTCTTTAACAGTTCATTGGCCATTGTCAGGTGAGCCACTTGCTCGGGCTGCCAGTCTGTCCCTAATATGGCCATCCAGAGCAGCCACAGCCCTCAAGCTTGGGACAGCTCCTCCTGTGGTGTCTGTGGGATCTTACCAGCCTGGAGGATGTCTCTCTGGGTTGGCCATCTCGTGGCCATTAAACAGGCATCCAAATAGCGAGTCTGCAGCATGAATTGTGGGAGATGCTTGCTTGTGGCCAACACCTGGGAGAACACGACTTTGTCAGCCCCTTGGCACTCGCACCGTCGCCATTGCCCAGTCTGTTGACCCAAAGGGCCGGTTTCTCTTCTCCTCTTTCTGTAGGTCTGTGTCTCAGGACTACTCCACTGTGTGGGGCTATTGCCCTTGGAGATAGTCCTGGTTGTGGCTGGCAGGACAGGGTGCAGTTGTGCTTTCTCTGTGGGGAACTGGAGCTCTCCTGGACCACTATCCCACAGGGGGCAGCAACAATCATGGCACTGCCTGGGTGGCTCGTTTCAGCCCTACATCTTGCCATTTGGCCTCTAACCATGGACTCCACTCATGTTTATTAGCAGCTATGTTATTTTCCATTTCTTCTATCTCCTCTTTGTTCCCTTTTTCCTTATTTCTTGCTTTATTTTATATTCAACTATTTTTTTAATCCAACTTCTCTTTTCTGTTAGCTGTTGGGTTATATATATATACACACACACACACACATATATAATTTTTTAATGTTTATTTATTTTTGAGAGAGAGAGAGAGAGAGAGAGAGAGAGAAAGAGTGAGTAGGGGAGGGGCAGAGAGAGTGGGAGACACAGAAGTCTAAAGCAGGCTCTAAAGCTGTCAGCACGGAGCCTGACGTGGGACTTGAACGGACAGACTGTGAGATCATGACCTGGGCTGAAGCTGGATGCCCAACCGACTGAGCCACCCAGGCGCTCCCATATTTCTGTATATTTTTAAGTGACTATCCTAGAGATTAAATTTCATATCCTTGATTTATTATAATATACTATCAATTAGTCATCTCATGACATCCTGAACAAGGCAAGAGCCTTACAACTGTTTAATTTCATTTATCCTCCTGCATTTTACTTCCAAAAATGCTAAAAATCTTATGGGACATTAATATATTGTTTCAAGCAGTTCCTTTTCTTTTATACTTATCAACACATTTACAATTTCCAGCACTTTTCACTCAGTCCCGAAGCCCCATGCTTCCATATGGGGCTCTTTTCCTTCAGTCTGAAGAGCCTTTCTTTAGTATTTCTTGTGGTGTAGGTCTTCTGGCGATAATGTCTCTCATCTGAAAACAAATCCATTTCACTTACACTTTTTTTTTTTTTACAGTTTATTTATTTGTTTGGAGAGAGAGAGAGGGAGAGAGAGAATCCCAAGCAGGCTCTGCACTGTCAGATGAGGGGCTTGAACCCACAAACCATGACATCATGACCTGAGCCAAAGTCAGAAGCTTAACCAACTGAACCACCCAGGTGCTCCTCACTTACATTTTGGAGGGTATTTACATTAGGTGTAAGATTCCAGGTCGGCAGGTTTTTGTTGTTGTTGTTGTTGTTTGTTTTTTAATTTCAGCACTCTAAGATGTCATTCCATGTCTTCTGGCTTCCATCACTTCTACTTAAAAATCAGTTGTCACTCTTATAGCTGTTCCTTCACAGGTAATGTGTTCTTTTTCTCCTGCTGCTTTTAAAGATTTCTCTTGATCTTTGATGTTTGGAAAATTTCCTACAGCATGCCTCTGCGTATTCTTCTATCTATTCATTCTGCTTTCAGTTTGCTGAGTTTCTTGAACCTGTAGATTCATGGTTTTCCACAATTCTGGAAAAAAGATATTGTCTTCTCTTCCTAAAGCCCACAATCCATTGTTTCTTGCTGCTCTTTCTGGGAGTCCAGAAATATGTTTTAAACTGTGTTTCAGGTGTCTCATGTTCTGTTCTATTATCATTTTCTGTATTTATTCTTTCTGCACTTCAGTTAGGATATTTTCTATTTATATATCTTTGTGTTTCCTAAATTTGTTGTCTATCCAATGAGTCATTAGGTTTAGGTATTTCATATATTGCATTTTTCAGTATGAGAATATTTTCCATTTAACATTTTAAAATATATTCTAATTCTTGGGGCGCCTAGATGGAAGCAGAAACTCAGTCAGTTAAGTGTCTGACTTTGGTGTAGGTCATGGTCTCGTGGTTCAAGCCCCACGTTGGGCTCTCTGCTGTTAGCACAGAGACTGCTTCAGATCCTCTGTCTCCCTCCCTCTACATCTCCCCTACTCTCTCTCTCCTTCTCTCTAAAAAATAAATGAACATTAAAAAAAGTTAAATATAGTCTAATTCATTACTGAAAAAGCTATCTTTTCATCCATTTTGCTTATCTTTTCCTTTATTTCATTTACTGTATTAATCATAGTTATTTTAAGTTTATGTTTTCTTATTACAATATACGGATTATCCATGGACCTGCTTCTGTTGTTAGCTTTCCTCTTGATTATTGACCATATTTCCCTTCCACTTCCTGTGTCTAGTACTTTTGAGTGTATGCCAGATATTTGTATAAAAGGGCCATAAAAGTTCTAATTGATATCTTCTAACAGGGATACTTGGCTTTTCTTCTCTTATCCAGGTAGGGCAAGCAGCTGAACACTCCAGTTCGGTAGAGACTGGGCTGGGTTTGGGATCATTGCGCTTGTTTAAGTCTTCTGGGTTTGGCTTTCCTGGTGTTGGTGTTAAGAACCTGGCTTCTCTCTAGCTTCTTGGTGCTGCAAGGCTGTGGGAAACTCTGTCCTTTTCCTCAAATATTTTAAGCTTAGCTCTTCTGCTCAGTAAGCTTCAAAATTTGGAAAATGGCTTAAGGGACATGTGCCTGTGTCTGAGGCAGAAACCTTTTCTCTCGGAGGACGTTGTGTGCTGAGTGCCACGAGGCTACGGGAGATCTCACTTTGCATGTACAAGCCTCAGGTCTAGTTTTGTGCCTCTCATAGATTTGGAAGTTAGCAAATGTCCCAATTTTCTACACCAGCCCTGGTGGTGATTGCGACAGTTCTGTGGGTTTTCTTTCTCCTGGCAGAGTCGCTCCTTCTGGGTCAAGCCTGATGATAAGCCCACACCCAGAAGTGGCTAATTCCTCAAAGGAAGAAAACGTGGTGATTGATCCTCAGTTCATCTTGGAAAGCTTTTCCCCTGGAGGCTTGCTTTTATCTGGTCCCCACTGATTCCACAGTGGTCTAACATTATGTATGTATGCTACTCTTTATAAATTGTGGCAAAATACACACAACATAGAGTTTGCTCGTGTCTTTTACTCTATGGGTTTTGAAACTAATTTGGCCTTTTCTAGTTGCTGCGGTGGGATTGTTAACCTTCTATATGTATTACATCTCCATTTGGAAGCAAAAACTTTGCTCTCCTGACTTTTACATGTCACCATAAACGTCCATGTGTGGGTTTGGAACCAGCCTGCATGGTTTTCAATTCTTGCTCTGTAGCTCTCTACAGTGGGACTATGGACAAAGTGTTGCCATCTTGTGATTGCCCCATGGGGGACAGGATCAATTCTCTGCCCCAAATCGGCTCAGGTATCAGACTGAAACACCACACATGCACCAAGAGGGTAGAGAAGGGTTTATTCCTCACATAATGAGATTCTGGGTGAGCAAGGTAGGCACCCAGGCTTGTTTGGAATGACCTGAACAAACAGAGGGAACGTTCTTTGGTTTTTATCATGGTTAGGGGTGAGTCTAGGCTTAAGGTTCCTGCACAGGCTGGAGTTTGAATGGTTTGAACGTCCCTGCCAGTGCAATGGGCTTTCTCATTGGCTGCCTGGTTGTGGGGTAAAAAGAAGATGGGGAGCTCCTGAAAACTGTCAGTGGTCCAACATCAAAAATGGTGTTGGGTTCTTTATTGCACTGACCCTGTCTATGTTTCACTTTACATTGGTAGATCAGGGCTGCTGTGAGCATTTGGTGAGGTGGCTTATGCAAAGTGCTTAGCACAGCACCACATCCACACAGGAAACAATTACAGGTCATTTCATTTGGGTCAGATTCCTTCAGGAAAGACAACAGGGCCATACCTACTTCAGCTCAGCACTGAGCCAGGAGGAGGTATGTGCCAGCAGTCCCCCAGATGACTATCATGATGGGTCCATCTCCTATGGCTGCTTTACCACGCACACAGCATTTCCTATAAGGAAGATGCTATATTAGCAGCCCATTTTACAGGTGTGGGCACAGGTTCCAGGAGGAAAAATGATTTGCTCAGGGCTCCTCAGCTGGTTGGCAGTAGAAGACACACAGAGCGTTTGGAGATGGGGAACAGATCAGCATTTACCAAAGACACTGTGGGAACGTGGGACAGGTCACCTGTTAGCAGGAACTGAGCATGGCTGTGGGTGTTACTCCAATGCACATCAGAGAAATATACTCCCTCCCATCAGAGAAATATAAACAGATAAATACATCAACACAGCAGGGGGTTCTGGGACAAATGGCTTTATTAGATGCTTCCAGGACAGATATCTGAGAAATTAGTGACTGCAGAGTATGCAGAGCTGAGGAAAGCCTGTCCTGTCCCTGCTCAGATGTCCTCACTGGAGAAGGTGCCAGGTAGGCAGGACTAGGGATGGACCTTTTCTGCAAGTGGCTGGGGAAGGTGTCCAGGTGCTGGGAGGAGGGGTCTTGGAAATCATTCTTGGATACAAGTGCCCACTGTATTTCTTGGCAAGAGATCAAACAAACATGCTCACATTGGGAAAGGCAGGCGGATGGACCACAGGACACTGGCATGGAGGAGAATCTGGGTCAGGGGTGCAGGGAAGAGGGAGATGATGGCTGTGCTGGAGCCCATGACTCTTGATCAGGATGGCCCTGCTTTGGTAAGAGTCCCTGCAAAAACTGAAAGTCAGATCTTGCACTGGCAGCAAATGGGGACATAGCAGCTGGACTGGCAGCAGCCACAGGAGCCACAGCCCCCCTTGGAGCCCCCACAGGAGCCACAGCCCCCCTTGGAGCCCCCACAGGAGCCACAGCCCCCCTTGGAGCCCCCACAGGAGCCACAGCCTCCCTTGGAGCCCCCACACGAGCCGCCGCTGGAACAGGCACAGGCTGGCACACAGCAGCACACGGGCTTGCAGCAGCACACAGGCTTGCAGCAGCACACGGGCACACAGCAGCTGGAGCCGCAGCCCCCACAGCCGGAGCCGCAGCCCCCACAGCCGGAGCCGCAGCCCCCACAGCCGGAGCCACAGCCTCCAGAACAGCCACAGCAGCCCATGGTTCTGGTGGGTTTTGGGCGGAGTCGGTCAGAGACACAGGTGCAGAGGGGAGGTGTTCAGGTGTGGAGCCTCCTGGGCCAGAGGCTTTTACATACCTGCCTAGTGGACTTGTAGGAAACAAGGTCACTTCCTTGTGTCTGTTTATCCTGTTTTTTTTCCAGCCCTCTTTTCTCCCTGCCAGTGCCTTCCTACTGGCTCAGGTGAGCATCCACTTTCTTTGTTTCCTAAATTTGTCCCCTTCCACTTTTGTTTTGGGCCCTATAATTAGAACCTCAACTCCAGGATGCTGGTGTTTTCCTAGGATCCCCAGGCACTGGTCACCTGCCCTCCCTGCTGGCCTCAGGTGCTCTTGCCCGTGCTACACAACTTCTCCCTGGCAACGTTCATCTTATATGTGTAGATTGTAAAAGTCATCCATGGTCTTTACTGGAAATAGCAAATAATGCCCATATTTGGTATTATTAATACCTAAAGAAAATAATACCCATAATCCTGACACCTAGAGGTGAAATTTTGGTTGGTTTCTATAAGCATGGACATGTGTATGTATGCTGGTGCTGCCTCAGTTTGCCCGTGCGTTTGTCCGCCTTGACAATCAAGAGAAGAATAATCTAGCCCCCGGCCTGGTATTTGAAGAGGAACCCCTTCTCCCACCTGATTATTTTTGAAAACCTCACAGACGTCTCTCATTACTGCTTCTCCCATCTCCACTCAGACCATCTGTTCATCCTGAGCTACTTTTCCAGCTTCTGAGTCGGCTCTCCTCCTCAGCTTTGCTCCATGGGAGGAGTGGGGTTTGTGTAGTAACCACCAGCCACTGCAAATGCAAGGCTACTTTGTTGGAGGGATGGTTATAAACCCTGAGGTGAGCATAAGAGGATTACTCTACTGAAAAGGAAAACTTAAGTCTGTGTACCAGATGTCACTACTCCTGAGTGCTCTTGGCCATGCCCTTGGACATTGGCCTCCTGTTGACTGCCTTCTTCCCCTGGCCTCCAGCCATCCACCCATGGCTGGACCACTCCCTTTGGTATGAAAATTTCCCCCCTTTTCTTCCACTTTTCCTTATTATCTTTGCCTCTGATTGTGGTCTTGACAAGGGATCCTGCAAATCAGCAAATTATGTGATAATTTCTGTAGAGACTCCCCTTATTCCTCATGAAGTTAGCCTTTTAATTAATTAAATAGTGAGCTGAACACATCAGTGTGAAGCATATGTGTCTGGTTTGTGCTCTTATGTCAGGGCTTCCTAGTCCATGGGAAGGTGGCCATCTCTACATTTTCTGGTCTGATTGGAGCTTCTGACATTGAACCATCCTTGCATGCCTGGGGAGGCAACCCAGCTTGGTCCTAGTGTATTTTTATTTTGATACACTGTTGCATTCTGCTGATTAATATTTAGACATGTCTGCATCTCTATCCAGAAGTAGAGTTTAGAGGGCCTTCTTGGAAGATGGCAGCTTGAATACACAGCACCCCTTCTCTGCTGCCAACCTTGATTCCAAGCCGCATCTTTTTCAAGGGCAGCAGGCAGAGAGGTCATAGGTAGGGTGGTAGTTGAAGTTCAGGCTTTCCTTGAACCTCTGGGCTTGATGAGGGTTGGGAGCAGAGTCAGAGACCCTGGCCTGGGCAAGGAGTGACCACAGAGAGCCATGGAACAGAGCACAAGTCATTGCCTGTCCTGTATTGAGGGTTCCCTATCTCTGTCTCCACACAACTGGGAAAAAGAAGGTGGGATGTGTCCTCTCTACTTCTGGAAGGACTTGGAAACATTGGGGAGCAGAGTGGATCCCACCCACAGCCTCACTGGGGATCTGACCTTCCACATCTTGTGGGAATGCAGCCCTTACAGGTGCCCTGGCAAGTGAAGTGGGCCCCGCAGGGCAACAGGGAACATGTATCACACTAAGGATGGTCAAGTTGGGGGGATGAGGAGCCTGGATACCAGGAGTTTCTGGGGGATGAATGGCAGACAAACAAGAGAAGAAGACTAGTTCAGGCTAGTTGGGTACACATGCATGAAGATTAAAAAAATTAATAAACAACTTTTTTAGCAGTTTTACATTTACAGAAAAAGTTCAACGAAAAGTACAGAGGATTCCATAAACCCCCTTTACCCACAACTGCTCAATTTCCCATATTTCTAACATCTTGTGTTAATATGGTTCCTTTGCTGCAAGTGATGAACCAACACTGATACATTATTATTAACCAAAGCCCATGGTTTGCATTAGGGCCACTCTCGCTGTTGTTGCACATTACATGGTTTTTGAAAAATCATAACGACATGTGTTTGTGACTATGGTATCGTACAGAATAATAGTTTCACTGCCCCCAAATCCTCTGTGCTCTGCCTGTTCATCTCTCTTTCTCTTCCTCCCCCAACCTTTGGCAGCCACTTGTCCTGTTACTGCCTCCATGGTTCTGCCTTTTCTAGAATGTCACAGCATAGGGATTACACAGTATGTGGCCATTTCAGACTATATTTTTCACTTAGTAAGATGCATTTAACATACCTCCATGACTTTTCATGGCTGGATAGGTCATTTCTTTTTAATATGGAATAATATTTCATTGTCTGGATATCTCACAGTTTATCCATTCATCTGGCGAAAGACATCTTGGCCTCTTCCAAGTTTTGACAATATGAATAAAGCTGCTGTAAACATCCATGTGCAGGTGTTTGTGTGGACATAAGTTGTCAACTCCCTTAGTACCAAGGAATGTGATTGCTGAATCATAAGGTAAGAGCATATTTAGTTTTGTAAGAAATTGGCCAAAGTGGATGCACCATTTTGCATTCCCAGCAGGGTGTGTGTGATGGTGTCTCACTGTTGTTTTGATCGGCATTTCCTGAATGACATGTGATGTGGGACATCTTTTCCTGTGCCATCTGTGTTTCTTCTCGGGTGGTGTGTACATTTGGACCTTTTGCCCATTTTTAAGCTGAGTTGTTTATTTTTCCTATTGTTGAATTTTAAAAGTTCTTTGTATATTTTGGATGCCAGTCCTGTATCTGACAAGTGGTTTGGGCTTTTACCCCTGGGGCTGTGTCTTGTGTTGTCATTCTCTTAGTGTCTTTCCTAGAGCAGATGTCTTTCATGTTAGTGAAGTACAACTTACCACAACTTTCTTTCAAAGATGAGCTTTCATTGTTGTGTCTAAATCGTCACCCAACCCAAGATCACCTAGATTTTTTCCTGTTGTCTTCTAGGACTTTAATAGCTTTGTGTCTTACATTTAGGTCTGTGATCCATTTTGAGTTTATTTTTGTGAAGAGTGGTATGGTCTGGACACAGCTTCTTTCTTTCTTTTTTTCTTTTTTTGCATGTAGATGTCCAAGAGTTCTATTATCATTTTTTTCAAGTTTATTTTATTTATTTTGAGAGAGAGAGAGAGAGGGAAAGAAAGAGAGAGAGAGAGTGAGGAGAGAGAGGGAGGGAGGGAGGGAGAGAGAGAGAGAGAGAGACAGAGAGAGAGAATCCCAAGCAGGCTCTGTGCTGTCAGCACAGAAGTTGATGCAGGGCTCAAACTCACAAACTGTGAGATCATGACCTGAGTGAAATCAAGGGTCAGATGCTTGAACTGACTGAGCCATCCAGGTGCTCCCCCCAAAACAGTTGACTTCCTATATTAACCTTGTATCCTGCAACTTTGCTACAGTCACTTATTAGTTCTAGATTATTTTGTTGGTTATGCGGGATTTTCATGTCATGTCACTGAAAACTAGAAAACCATGATTAAAAAAAACTAAACAAACAGCAGCAGGTGCTGATAAAGATGTGGGAACTCCTCATCGCCAGTGGGAATGCAGGACACTGGAAGATACTTTAACCATTTCTTGCCAAACTTAGCGTACTCTTACCATGGGATCTGGCAACTACACTCCTTAGTATTTATCCAAAGGAGCTGAAAACTCATGTCCACACAAACTCCTGCACACAGATGTCTACAGCAGCTTTGTTTGTAATTGTCAAAACTTGGGGGTGGCCAAGGTGCCCTTCAACAGGTGGTGGACAAAGTGTGGGACATCCAGATGATGGAATACCATTTAGTGCTAAAAACTGAGCTATCAAGCCATGAAAAGTCATGGAGGCACGTTAAAGGCCCCTTTCTAAGTGAAAGAAGCCAATCTGAGTTGGCCACAGACTGTGTGATCCCAATGCCATGATGTTCTGGAAAAGGCAGAACTGGGGAGACAGTAAAGAGATGAGTAGTTTTCAGGGTCTGGAGGGAAGGGAGGGATAATGGGCAGAACACGGAGGGAAACGACTCCATGTGGCACCGAAGTGGTAAGTAGAGGCCATTATACATGTGTTAAAACCCGTGGGATATATGACATCACGAGTGAACCGTACTGTGCACCAAGGACTTTGCACCCAATGACGTCTGCACAGACTCATCTGTGTTAACAAACACAGCATCTGGAGGGGATGTGGACAGTGCCCAGGCTGCGTGTGTGGGGACAGGGGCCTGTGTGAGGCCTCTGGACCACTCGGAGAGCGATGGGGCTGAAACAGTGCTCTGGAAGATGCGGCAGAAGGAACATGTCAGATCACAGAGCGGGATCAAGAAGGTGAAGCCACAAGAGGAGGGGTGAGGACCGGACCAGGACACTGTACGGCCACTGCAGGAGTTTCACGGGGAGGCGGAGAGATGGGGGATGGGGCAGTCACGAAGCACCTGCTGGAAGACATTCCTAGAGCCCAGCAGCAGGCCAGTCAGCCGCTGAGAAGCTCACTGGGTCTCAGGGAAGGTTGCTGGGAAAATGAAGCCTGAGGAGTTCCCCAGGGAAATGGTCAACAATGGAGTTACGGAGGGAGATTTCAGTCTGTCATTCCAACCAGTCTTTTGGAACTGGGCTTATCTTTGGACACAAATATAAAAGGATAGGGACTGAATTATGCAAATGACAAGTCCCAGTGCTGAGCTTGGGAGCTGACTCCGACTGTAGGGCGACGTGGTCCAGGCCGCCCCCTGCCAGGACCCTGCAGCTTGGCCATGGTTATGGCTGCAGTTGGGGTGTTGGCTGCTGACTCAAGGCCATGCTCTCCAACAGTTTCTGGGTTGATTCCTGGTGATTTCTTTGTGCAAGTGGACCATCCTTCCAGGCCTTTTCAGTTTCTTCACCTCCTCTGCCCTCGGCTGGTGGTCTCCTTAACTTTGCTCTTAACAAGTGCGGCCCCTCCCCCACTCCCCCTACTCTCCTGTGCCCTGACCTCACCAGGACCCTCAGTCCAGGGACGCCAGACCCTCTTCACCGACCCTCAGTCTCTCTGATGCCTTCTTCTTCTTTGGTAATGGCTGGTTGGGATAAAATTCGCGCACCATACAGTTCACCCACTGAGGGCGCACAGCTGAGTGGTTTCTCGTGTGTTCCTAGTTGTGCCACCGTCATCAATTGTGGAGCACGTGCACCACCTCAGAAAGAAACCCCATACTCTCTAGCTCCCACCTCCCGTTCACCCTCCCCCGGCCCCGCCTTATGCAGCCACTCGTTTCTTTCTGCCTCTATATTTTCGCCTGTTTGGGAAATTATGTAAAAATGAAATGCTATAATCCGCGGTCTTTTGTCATTGGTTCCTTCCACTGAGTGTGATGTTCTGAGCCTCCTCTATCTTGTGCATCATTTCTTTTTATTGTACATTGTTTATCAATAATATTTCATCTTATGGATAAACTACATCTTTTTAATCCATCTGTCCACTGATGGACATCTGGCTGTTGTGAATTATGGTGCTCTGAGTGACTGAGTGCACGTCCCTCTGTGGATGGATGTTGTCATTTCTCTTGGACGGATGCCCGGGGTGGACTTCCTGGGTCATGCGATGGCTCCATGTTTAACTTTTGGAGGAACTGCCTGGCTGCATCGACTCACATTCCCACCAGCAGCTAAGGGGGTTCCATTATGTCCAGTGTCTGCTATTATGTCCCCTTTCATATCGTGGCCATCCTAGTGAGGGTGGAATGGTGCACTCTGTGCTTCTGATGCGAATGATGTTGGGAAAAGTTTCATGTGCTTGTTGGCCTTCTGTATGTCTTCTTCAGAGAAATACCGATGAAGATCCTTTGCCCATGTTTTAGTTGTGTTATCTTTGTATCTTTCTTAAATGTTTATTTTATTTTTGAGAGAGAGAGAGAGCACAAGCAGGGGGAATGGGCAGAGAGAGAGGGAGACACAGAATCAGAAGCAGGCTCTGGGATCTGAGCTGTCAGCACAGAGCCTGATGCGGAGCTCAAACCCTCGAACCATGAGACATGACCTGAGCTGAAGTTGGACGCTCAACTGACTGAGCCCCCCAGGTGCCCCTCTCTGTCTTTGTATTTTTGAGATGCAAGAGTTCTCCATGTATTCTGGACACTTGACTCTTATCAGTTCTCGATCCATAGGTATTTCCTTCATCTGGAGGCTGTCGCTTCACTGTCTGGACCAAGTCCTTTGCTGCACGAAATCTTAAAATTTTGATGAAGTCCAATTTGTCTACTGTTGCCTGTGCTTGTGGTGTCACATCTGAGAAACCAATGGCAGACCCAAGTTTGTGAAGATTTGCCCCAAGTCTTTTTCCAAGAATTTTATAGTTTTGACTCTTAAATTTGGGCCTTTTGATCCATTTTGAGTTAACTTTTTCATATGGAGTAAAGTAAGGCTCTGACTATTCCCTTGCATGTGACTGTTCAGTTTCCCCAGCATCATATGCTGAAGAGACGGTCCTTTCCCTCTGATCTGGACTCCCTTGTCAAAACCTGGCTGTGTATGTCTGGGCTCTCTGTCCTATCCCATTGGTCTGTGTGTCTGTCGTTAAGCCAGTGCTACACTGTCTTCATCACCGTGGCTTTGAAATCAGGAAATGTGGAGCCCCAACTCTGCTCTTCTTTTTAAAAAAAAAAAATTTTAATGTTTATTTATTTTTGAGAGAGACAGAGACAGAATGCGAGTGGGTTAGGGGCAGAGAGAGACACACACACAGAATCCAAAACAGGCTCCAGGCTCCAAGCTGTCAGCACAGAGCCCGACGCGGGGCTCAAACTTGCGAGTCATGAGATCATGACCTGAGCCGAAGTCGGATGCTCAACCAACTGAGCCACCCCGGCGCCCCTCTGCTCTTCTTTTTAAACATTGTTTTGGCTACTCAAGGTCCCTTGAGTTTCCATATGAACTTTTTTTTTTTAAAGTGTATTTATTTATTTTGAGAGGGAGTGGAGGAGGGACAGAGAGACACGGACAGAGAGAATCACAACCCTGGGATCATGACCTGAGCCAAAACCAAGAGTCAGACACTTAACTGCCTGAGCCACCCAGGCATCTTGAAGTTCTTTTCTTTCTTTTTTTAAAATTAATTTTATTTTTTAAATTTACATCCAAATTAGTTACAATATAGTGCAACAGTGATTTCAGGAGTAAATTCCTTAGTGCCCCTTATCCATTTAGCCCATCCCCCCTCCCACAACCCCTCCAGTAACCCTGTGTTTGTTCTCCATATTTAAGAGTCTCTTATGTTTTGTCCCCTCCCTGTTTTTATATTATTTTTGCTTTCCTTCCCTTATGTTCATCTTTTCTGTGTCTTAAAGTCCTCATATGAGTGAAGTCATATGATATTTGTCTTTCTCTGACTGGCTAATTTTGCTTAGCATAATACCCTCTGGTTCCATCCATGTAGTTGCAAATGACAAGATTTCATTCTTTTTGATTGCTGAGTAATACTCCATTGTATATACATACCATATCTTCTTTATCCATTCATTCATCAATGGACATTTGGGCTCTTTCCATATTTGGCTATTGTCGATAGTGCTGCTATAAACATTGGGGTGCATGTGTCCCTTCAAAACAGCACACCTGTAACCCTTGGATAAATATCTAGTAGTGCAATTGCTGGGTTGTAGGGTACTTCTATTTTTAATTTTTTTTGAGGAACCTCCATACTGTTTTCCAGAGTGGCTGCACCAGTTTGCATTCCCACCAATAATGCAAAAGAGATCCTCTTTCTCCACATCCTTTTCAACATCTGTTGTTTCCTGAGTTGCTAATGTTAGCCATTCTGACAGGTGTAAGGTGGTATCTCTTTGTGGTTTTTATGTATATTTCCCTGATGATGAGTGATGTGGAGCATTTTTTCATGTGTCAGTTGGCCATCTGGATGTCTTCTTCTTTTTTTTTTTTTTTAATTTTTTTTTCAACGTTTTTAATTTATTTTTGGGACAGAGAGAGACAGAGCATGAACGGGGGAGGGGCAGAGAGAGAGGGAGACACAGAATCGGAAACAGGCTCCAGGCTCCGAGCCATCAGCCCAGAGCCTGACGCGGGGCTCGAACTCACGGACCGCGAGATCGTGACCTGGCTGAAGTCGGACGCTTAACCGACTGCGCCACCCAGGCGCCCCATCTGGATGTCTTCTTTGGAGAAGTGTCTGTTCATGTCTTTTGCCCATTTTTTCACTGGATTATTTGTTTTTTAGGCATTGAGTTTGATAAGTTCTTTATAGATTTTGGATACTAACCCTTTATCTGATATGCCATTTACAAATATCTTCTCCCATTCCATCAGTTGCATTTTAGTTTTGCTAATTGTTTCCTTTGCTGTGCAGAAGGTTTTTATGTTGATGAGGTCCCAATAGTTCATTTTTGCTTTTGTTTCCCTTGCCTCTGGAGACGTGTGGAGTAAGAAGTTGCTGTGGCCAAGATGAAAGAGGCTTTTGCCTACTGTCTCCTCGAGGATTTTGATGGCTTCCTGTCTTACATTTAGGTCTTTCATCCATTTTGAATTTATTTTGTGTATGGTGTAAGCAAGTGGTCCAGGTTCATTCTTCTGCGTGTCGCTGTCCAGTTTTCCCAGCACCACTTGCTGAAGAGACTGTCTTTATTCCATTGGATATTCTTTCCTGCTTTGTCAAAGATTAGTTGGCCATACATTTGTGGGTCCATTTCTGCGTTCTCTGTTCTATTCCATTGATCTATGTGTCTGTTTTTGTGCCAGTACCATACTGTCTTGATGATTACTGCTTTGTAATATAGCTTGAAATCCAGGATTGTGATGCCTCCTGCTTTGGTTTTCTTTTTCAAGATTGCTTTGGGATCTTTTCTGGTTCAATAAAAATTTTAGGAGTATTTGTTCTAGCTCTGTGAAGAATGCTGGTGTTATTTTGGTAGGGAGTGCATTGAATGTGTAGATTGCTTTGGGTAGTATCGACATTTTAACAATATTTGTTCTTCCTATGGAGCATGGAATCTTTTTCCATTTTTGGGGTCTTCTTCAATTTTTTTCATAAGCTTTCTATAGTTTTCAGTGTATAGATTTTTCACCTCTTTGGTTAGATTTATTCCTAGGTATTTTATGGTGTTTGGTGCAATTGTAAACGGGATGGATTCCTTGATTTCTCTTTCTGTTGCTTCATTGTTGGTGTATAGGAATGCAACCGATTTCTGTGCATTGATTTCATATCCTGCAACTTTGCTGAATTCATGAATCAGTTCTAGAAGTTTTTTGGTGGAATCTTTTGTGTTTTCCATATAGAGTATCATGTCATCTGTGAAGAGTGAAAGCTTGACCTCCTCCTGGCCTACATGGATGCCTTTTATTTCTTTGTGTTGTCTGATTGCAGATGCTAAGACTTCCAATACTATGTTGAATAACAGTGGCAAGGGTGGACATCCCTGTCTTGTTCCTGACCTTAGGGGGAAAGCTCTCAGTTTTTCCCCATTGAGGATAATATTAGCGTTGGGTCTTTTGTATATGGCTTTTATGATCTTGAGGTATGATCCTTCTATCCCCACTTTCTTGAGGGTTTTTATCAAGAAAGGATGCTGTATTTTGTCAAATGCTTTCTCCACATGTGTTGAGAGGATCATATGGTTCTTGTCCTTTCTTTTATTGATGTGATGAATCACATTGATTGTTTTGTGGATGTTGAACCAGCCCTGCATCCCAGGTATCAATCCCACTTGGTGGTGGTGAATAATTTTTAATGTATTGTTGGATCCGGTTGGCTAATATCTTGTTGAGGAGTTTTGCATCCATATTCATCAGGGAAATTGGTCTATAGTTCTCCTTTTGAGTGGGGTCTCTGTCTGGTTTTGGAATAAAGGTAATTCTGGCTTCATAGGAAGGGTTTGGAAGTTTTCCTTCCATTTCTATTTTTTGGAACAGCTTCAAGAGAATAGGTATTAACTCTTCCTTAAATGTTTGCTGGAATTCCCCTGGAAATCCATCTGCACCTGGACTCTTGTTTTTTGGGATATTTTTGATTACTAATTCGCTTTCTTTACTGGTTATGGGTCTATTCAAATTTTCTATTTCTTCCTGTTTAATTTTGGTAGTGTATATGTTTCTAGGAATTTGTCCATTTCTTCCAGATTGCCCATTTTGTTGGCATATAATTGCTCATAATATTCTCTTATTATTATTATTTCTGCTGTGTTGGTCATCACCTCTCCTCCTTCTTTCTTGATTTTATTTATTTGGGTCCTTTCCTTTTTCTTTTTGATCAAACTGGCTAGTGGTTTATCAATTTTGTCAATTCTTTCAAAGAACCAGCTTCTGGTTTCATTGATCTGTTCTGTTTTTTTGTTTTGTTTTGTTTTGTTTTGGTTTCGATAGCATTAATTTCTGCTCTAATCTTTATTATTTCCTGTCTTCTGCTGGTTTTGGGTTTTATTTACTGTTTTTTTTCCAGCTCTTTAAGGTGTAAGATTAGGTCATGTATCTGAGATCTTTCTTCCTTCTTTAGGAAGGCCTGGATTGCTATATACTCTCCTCTTATGACCACCTTTCCTGCGTCCCAGAGGTTTTGGGTTGTGGTGTTATCATTTTCATTGGCTTCCATGAACTTTTTAATTTTCTCTTTAACTTCTTGGTTAGCCCATTCATTCTTTAGTAGGACGTTCTTTAGTCTCCAAGTATTTGTTACCTTTCCAAATTTTTTCTTGTGGTTGATTTCGAGTTTCATAGTGTTGTGGTCTGAAAATATGCACGGTATGGTCTCGATCTTTTTGTACTTGTTGAGGGCTGATTTGTGTCCCAGTATGCAGTCTATTCTTGAGAACGTTCCATGTGCACTGGAGAAGAATGTATATTCTGCTGCTTTAGGATGAAATGTTCTGAATATATCTGTTAAGTCCATCTGGTCCCATGTGTCATTCAAAGCCACTGTTTCCTTGTTGATTTTTTGATTAGATGATCTTTCCATTGCTGTGAGTGGGTGTTGAAGTCCCCTACTATTATGGTATTACTATCAGTGCATTTCTTTGTTTGTGATTAATTGATTGATATATTTGGGTTCTCCCACATTTGGCACATAAATGTTTACAATTGTTAGGTCTTCTTGGTGGATAGACCCTTGATTATGATATAATGCCTTCTTAATCTCTTGATGCAGTCTTCATTTTAAAGTCTAGATTGTCTGATGTAAGTATGGCTACTCTGGCTTTCTTTTGTCGACCATTAGCATGATAGATGGTTCTCCATCCCCTTATTTTCAATCTGAAGGTGTGTTTAGGTCTAAAGTGGGTCTCTTGTAAACAGCATATAGATAGATCTTGTTTTCTTATCCATTCTGTTACCCTATGTCTTTTGATCGGAGCATTTAGTCCATTGACATTTAGAGTGAGTACTGAAAGATATGAATTTATTGCCATTATGTTGCTCATAGAGCTGGAGTTTCTGGTGGCGTTCTCTGGTCCTTTCTAGTCTTTGTTGCTTTTGGTCTTTATTTATTTGGGTTTTTTCCCATCTTTTCTCCCCTCAGAGAGTCCCCCTTAAAATTTCTTGCAGGGCTGGTTTAGTGGTCACAAACTCCTTTAATTTTTGTTTGTCTGGGAAACTTTATATCTCTCCTTCTATTTTGAATGACAGTCTTGCTGGATAAAGAATTCTTGGCTGCATATTTTTCTGATTCAGCTCATTGAATATATCCTGCCACTCCTTTTTGGCCTGCCACGTTTCTGTGGATAGTTCTGCTGCAAACCTGATCTGTCTTCCCTTGTAGGTTAAGGAGTTTTTATCTCTTGCTTTCATGATTCTCTCCTTGCCTGAGTAGTTTGTGAATTTGACTATGTTATGCCTTGTTGATGGTTGGTTTTTGTTGAATCTAATGGGGGTCCTCTGTGCTTCCTGGATTTTGATGTCTGTGTCTTTCCCCAGGTTAGGAAAGTTTTTTGCTATGATTTGCTCACATAACCCTCCTACCCCTATTTCTCTCTCTCTTCCTCTTCTGGGACCCCTTTGATTCTGATGTTGTTCCTTTTTAATGAGTCACTGATATCTCTAATTCTTAAATCGTGCTCTTTTGCCTTAATCTCCCTCTTTTTTTCTGTTTCATTATCACAAGTTTGTCCTCTATATTGCTGATTCTCTGTTCTGCCTTATCCATCCTTGCCACTGTGGCATCCATTCGAGATTGCAGCTCAGTTACAGCACTTTTAATTTCATTCTGACTAGTTTTTACTTCTTTTATCTCCGCAGAAAAGGATTCTAATCTATTTTCGACTGCAGCTAGTATTCTTATTATCATGATTCTAAATTCTGGTTCAGATATCTTGCTTGTATCTGTGTTGGTTAAGTCCCTGGCTGTCATTTCTTCCTGCTTTTCTTTTGGGGTGAATTCCTCCATTTTATCCTTTTGAAGGGAAGAAGTAATTAACGAGGTAAAAAAATAAGAAAATATTAAAATTAAAAATTAAACACACACACACACACACACACAAAATCGAATAAATGATGCTTAATCCTAGGTGTGTTTTGGTCTGGGTGTTGAAAGGGGCTTGATAGATTAGAGAAAAAAGGGGAAAGAAAAAAAAGGAAATCACTTGAAAATTTGAAAAAAATGAATACACTGAAGTAGACTAAAATGAAATGATGGAAGCAAAAAAGAATTTGAAAAATTTTATACAAAAGAAAAAAGTATAGTAAAAAAAATTAAGGAAAAATATTTCTAATAAAAATTGAAAATAAAAATGTATTTTTTTCTCTTTCTGTATTAAAAAAAAAAGAAAAGAAACGGAAAAGAGAAAACTGAAAAAATAGAAAGAAAGAAAATTGAATAGATGGACCAGCGAACAGACTGAAATATGACTGAAATCACTCCGATTTCCCCTAGAAGTCAAACTATGAAGCGCTTTATAGTTCATAAACTAAGCAGACGGAGAGACTTGTGTTCCTGAAGAGTGAGGTTGGCCCAGCTGAGCGGAGCTTAGTGTAACGGCTCTGTTCTCCACTAGATGGCGCTGCTAGCCTACTGGGGTGGATTGCCGTGGGGCTTGTGGGTGTGTATGCGCATGCGCAGGAGTGCTGAAAATGGCATCACCCAGCTACCCAGTCTCTAGTATCGGAACTCTGTTCTCCCCGATCAGCAATCATGCCCCGTCCTTTGTGTTCAGCTTCTGTCTGCTCCCCGCTTTTACACTGTCCGTGACCGAGCCCCAGGCAGCACCTTCCTCCTGAGTTTTGTCTCAGCTGCGGCTGTTTTTCCTGACCCCTTACTTCTGAGGGACTGCGGCTTTCACCTGTTCCCTTCTGCGGGAGGGTCTCACTGAGCAATGGCCGGTGCCGGCTGCACCCAGGAAAGTTTCCAGGACCGGGCTGCTGCCGCTGCTGCCCAGAGACTGTGGCCGGGTGCCAGCCCGCCCCAGAAAAAGTTCGTGAGGCAGTGTAGCAGCAGCACTTCAGGGATCATGGCAAGTCACAGCACGCATCTGGTACCAGGCCTCACCCCCCCCCCCCACGACCTTGTTCCAGCACCAGCGAATGTGGTTGTGCTCCTAGGTCCACGGGGGCCTTGCCTTTGGGGGACCCACACAGCCTCTACCAGGTGTCCTCCGGCAGGGGAACCGCCTCTTCCCGGGTGGCCCGAAGAACCCCGGACTCCACTCTGCTCCTGGGGATTCGCCCTTCCCACCAGAGCACCGCCAGGTATCGAGCTGTGGAGTTTCAGACTCTGTGCTCCCCCTGTTTACAGTCTTAATGGAATTTAAACCCCCTCTTTTCTCCTTTCTCCCTTCTCCCTTTCTAGGTCAGTCCCTGCAGCTGTTTCCACTTTCCATTTTCTCTCCAGCTGCTTTGGGGGGGTGCTTTTCCCATATTCTCCCCCTTCCCGTCTCCGTCCTCTCTCTGCATGCGGAAGTGGCTCCCTGTCCTCCGCAGCTTCTCTCTTCCCCAGTTCACCTCTCCGAGCCACGTACCTGTTGAATTCTGTGGTTCAGGTTGTGCAGATTGTTGTGTTAATCTTCGGATCAGTTTTCTAGGTGTGCAGGATGGTTTAGTGTTGGTCTGGCTGTGTTTCACGGACGCGAGACACACAAAAAACTTCCATGCTGTTCCGCCATCTTGGCTCCTCCTGAAGTTATTTTCTTGCTTTCATGTTCAGATTGTTCATGGGAAGTGAATAGACTTACAATCAGTTTTTGTGTCTTGATCTTGTGTCCTGAGACCTCGCTGGACTCACTCACTGGCTCCAGTATGTATGGCATGGGTGGCTCCTACACATGGACAAGTGGGTCAAATCTACCAGTAGTCAGGTAAAAGCAAAGTAAAGAATAAGATAGTTGATATCCACCAATGACACCTGTTGTTAGTGACATAGGGGAAAAGGTGCTCTTATACATTGTTCTTGGGGGCGGAAGTTGGTACAGTTTTTTGAAAGCAGAATTTAATAAAATTAGGTAATATCAACACAATTGGCCTTGAAATGACTAAAAGTAAAAGCAAATAGAAACGCACACCTAATACACACACACACACACACACACACACACACACACACACACATGCATTGGCAAAAAATATCACCAAATTGGAAACCAATAACAAAACCTTTCAGAAACATTAAATTAGCCATACCAGTTGAGTTAGAGAAATTTCCCCAAGGCATTAGTTAGTCAGGAAAGTAGATGTAGAGGCCAAGCGTAATAGGATCTCATTTTGGTAACAGTACAAAATATCTCTATTTTCCCCTTTTTTATTGAAGTGTAGTTAACACACAGTATTGTGTTAGCGTCAGGTGTACAATTTAGTGATTCAACACTTCCACACACCATCACAAGTGCCCTCCTTAATCCCCACCGCCCATCCAACGCCCCCCCCCCACCTCCCCTCTGGTGACCATCAGCGTGTTCTCTAAAGTGAAGAGTCTGCTTCTTGGTTTGTGTCTTTTCTCCCCCCTTGGCTCATTTGTCTTGTGTCTTAAATTCCACATGTGAGTGAGATCATATGATGTTTTTCTTTCTCTGACTGACTTATTTTGCTTAGCATTATACTCTAGCTCTAGCCATGTCGTTGCAGATGGCAAGATTTCATTCTTTTTTGTGGCTGAGTAATATTCCATCCTCTGTGTATACCAAATCTTGGTTTCCCTCAGATCAAGGGGTAGGGTTCAGGTCAGGGCCAGAGCCGTGGCTAGGGTTAGGGTTAGGGCCCAGGAGATGGTTGGCGCCTATCTGTGGTACAGAGACCTCCCCAGAGGACTGAGTTGAAGGGGAGGATTAGGGTGAGGATCAGGCTTAGGCTTTGGGTTCAGGGGCTAGGCTGAGGGTTTGGGTTAGGGTTAGGTTTTCTCTCAGAATACTACTATTATTATTATTTTTTTTGGTTTAAATAATTAATTATAAATATAATTTATTGTCAAGTTAGCTAATATACAGTGTATCCAGTATGCTCTATACATAGATTCCCATGATTCATTGCTTACAGACAACACCCAGTGCTCATCCCAACAAGTGCTCTCCTCAAAGCCCATCACCCATTTTATCCTTCCCCCTCTCCCCATCAACCCTCAGTTTGTTCTCTGTATTTAAGAGTCTCTTATGGTTTGCCTCCCTCTCTGTTTGAAACTATTTTCAACAGAAAATCCCCCTCCCTTTCCCAATGGTCTTCTGTTAAGTTTCTCAAGTTCCACATATGAGTGAAAACATATATCTGTCTTTCTCTGACTTATTTCACTTAGCATAATACTCTTCAGTTTCATCCACATTGTTGCAAATGGCAGGATTTCATTCTTTCTCATTGTCGAGTAGTATTCCATTGTATATATAAAGCACATCTTCTTTATCCATTCATCAGTTGATGGAAATTTGGTCTCTTCCCATAAGTTGGCTATTGTTGAAAGCACTGCTATAAATATTGGGGTGCATGTGCCCCTATGAGTCAGCACTCCTGTATCCTTTGGATAAATTCCTAGTAGTGCTATTGCTGGGTCATAGGGAAATTCTATTTTTAATTTTTTTGAGGAACCTCCACACTGTTTTCCAGAGTGACTGTACAGTTTGCATTCCCACCAACAGTGCAAGAGGGTTCCCATTTCTCTACATCCTCGCCAACATCTATTGTTTCCTCGGTTGTTAATTTTAGCCACTCTGACCAGTATGAAGTGGTATCTCAGTGTGGCTTTGATTTGTATTTCCCTGGTGATGAGCAACGTTGAGCATCTTTTCATGTGTCTGTTGGCCATCTGGATGTCTTCTTTGGAAAAGTGTCTGTTCATGTCTCCTGCCCATTTCTTTACTAGATTATTTGTTTTCTGGGTGTTGAGTTTGGTAAGTTCTTTATAGATTTTGGATACTAAAATCTGATATGTCATTTGCAAATATCTTCTCCCATTCTGTCGGTTGTCTTTTCGTTTTGTTGATTGTTTCCTTTGCTGTGCAGAAGCTTTTTATCTTGATGAGGTCCCAATAGTTAATTTCTCTTGCCTTTGGAGATGTGTAGAGTAAAAAGTTGCTGTGGCCGAGGTCTTGTTTTCTCCTAGCGTTTTGATGGTTTTCTGTCTCACATTTAGGTCTTTCCTCCATTTTGAGTTTATTTTTGTGTGTGGTGTAAGAGAGTGGTCTAGTTTCATTTTTCTGCATGGCAAGTTGCTGTCCAGTTCTCCCATCACCATTTGCTAAAAGTTCTTTTTTCCATTGGATATTTTTTCCTGGTTTGTCAAAGATTAGTTGGCAATATATTTGTGGGTCCCATTTTGGGTTTTCTGTTCTATTCCATTGGTCTATGTGTCTGTTTTTGTGACAATACCATACTGTCTTGATGATTACAACTTTGTAGTATAGGCTAAAGTCCGGGATTGTGATGCCTCCCACTTTGGTTTTCTTTTTCAACATTACTTTGACTATTTGGGGTCTTTTGTGGTGTCATACAAATTTTAGGATTGTTTGTTCTAGCTCTGAAAGGAATGCTGGTGCAATTTTGATTGGGATTGCATTGAATGTGTAGATTGCTTTGGGTAGTATCGACATTTTAACAATATTTGTTCTTCCAATTCATGAGCATGGAATGTTTTTCCATTTCTTTGTGTCTTCTTCAATTTCTTTCATAAGTTTTCTATAGTTTTCAGCATACAGATCTTTTACATCTTTGGTTAGGTTTGTTCCTAGGTATTTCATGGTTCTTGGTACAATTTAAATGGTACTGATTTTTTGATTTCTCTTTCTGTTGCTTCATTATTGGTGTATAGAAATGCCGCTGATTTCTGTACATTGATTTTATATCTTGTGACTGCTGAATTCATGTGTCAGTTCTAGCAGCTTTTTGGTGGAGTCTTTTGGGTTTTCCATGTTGAGTATCATGTCATCTGTGAAAAGTGAATGTTTGACACTTCTTTGCCAATTTGGATGCCTTTAAAAATTTTTTTTAACGTTTATTTATTTTTGAGACAGAGAGAGACAGAGCATGAACAGGGGAGGGGCAGAGAGAGAGGGAGACACAGAACCCGAAGCAGGCTCCAGGCTCTGAGCTGTCAGCACAGAGCCCGACGCAGGGCTCGAACTCATGGACCATAAGACCATGACCTGAGCCGAAGTCGGACGCTTAACCGACCAAGCCACCCAGGCGCCCCCCCCCTTTTTTTTTTAATTTTTAACGTTTATTTATTTCCAATTTGGATGCCTTTTATTTCGTTTCGCTATCTGATTACCGAGGCTAGGACTTCCAATACTATGTTAAACAACAGTGGTGAGAGTGGATATCCCTGTCTTGTTCCTGATCTCAGGGGGAAAGCTCTCAGTTTTTCCCCATTGAAGATGATATTAGCTGTGGGCCTTTCATATATGGCTTCTATGATGTTAAGGTATGTTCCTTCTATCCCGACTTTCTTGAGCGTTTTTATTAAGAAAGGATGCTGTGTTTTTGCCAAATGTTTTGTCTGCATCTATTAACAAGATCAGGTTCTTATCCTTTTTTCTATTAAAGGATAAAGAAAGGTTCTTATCCTTTCTTCTATTAATGTGATGTATCACATTAATTGATTCGTGAATATTGAACCAGCCCTGCAGCCAAGAATGAATCCCACTTGATCATGGTGAATAACTCTTTTAATATACTGTTGAATTTGATTTGCTAGTATCTTGTTGAGAATTTTTGCATCCATGTTCATCAGGGATATTGGCCTGTAATTCTTCTTTATAGTCTGGTCAAACCAGATAAAGGACTTTCCCATGGTGTCCACCAGGGCCTGGGCACCAGCTGTTTCTTCGTGTGTCACTTAAGAGCACCCACATGTTTTATTTTCATTTTGTGTTTTGCTTTGGATTTGAGGTGGAAAAATGTAGTGTCTGAAAAGTTCACAGCTCACTGAACTTTTGTGCCTGTGTGAGTGGCACCCGTGTCTCACTGAGGAGTGCCCATGGCACCCCACCTCGGTGTGTTTGTTGAAGCTTATTCACTTTTAATATTACAAATAAGAAAATTAAAGAACCCCACCTCATCCGTGGTGGGGCACACATGGCTGTGTTCACATGCTCCGTGTCCTGCTTTTCCCCCATTACATAGTAACACCACCACGTTCCCAGGTTGTAAAGAACCCATCTGCTGGGAATCCCGGCAGCCTGGAATATATCAAACGTATCCACATTACACAGAAAGCGTCACTTTTACAGTTTTAGGTGGCTGCTAATCCTATCCTCTTCTAGGTAGTTTTGCGTTGACCAACTTTGTTCACAAAATCTATGAACATCCAGTGTCCTGTGTCCTGGATAAACTCTGAATAAAAGGGTCTGCATGTACTGACCCCGTGCACCCTGGTTTCTACCACCAATGTAAGAAGGAGGCTTGTCCTTGGAGAATCTGTTTGTTTAGAAGCTTCGTAAATCTCAGAGTCGAATTTATCAGACCAAGAATCAGACGGGCTGGTGGCCGGGGAGATGCCCAGAGAGGAGGGGCGGAGTGTGGAGTGGGTCTGGGCAGCGCCAGCCTGAGGTCGTGTGGGGAGGAGGGCTAAGCAGGAAGAGGTTGGGAAGGGGGATGGCTAGGGCAGCTCTGGGACCCAGGCTGTGTGTGTGTGTGTGTGTGTGTGTGTGTGTGTGTGTGTGTGTGGTGGTTTTTCTGGGGCTTATTCCCCGAGGAGCCTGCAGATGGCAGAGTTGAGCCGGCAAGGAGGAAGTTTCCTCTTGGTTATTTAGTAGTGAATCCTTGCATGGTTCAGAGAGTGTGAGAGAAATCCCCGTGTCCATCAGGAAACGTGAACAGGATCTCTGGTCCTGAAGATTCAGTCTGCATCACTCCTGAAGGGGAGGGACACAGGACTGTGTGTTGAGGGTACGGGATGTGTCACCACTCACGGCCAGGGAGCCTGGATTGGCGGGAGCCACCTGAGCCTGTGGTCAGCACCTCACATTTTGCACTGGCAGCAAACGGGGACACAGCAGCTGGACCGGCTGCAGGATGACCCACAGCTGGAAGAGAAGCAGCCACATGAGCCACAGCCCCCCTTGGAGCCCTCACAGGAGCCATACCTCCCTTGGAGCCTTCATAGGAGCCCCAGCCCCCCTTGGAGCCCCCACGTGAGCCACCGCTGGAACAGGCACAGGCTGGCACACAGCAGCACATGGGCACACAGCAGCTGGAGCCGCAACCCCCACAGCTGGAGCCGCAGCCCCCACAGCTGGAGCCACAGCCTCCAGAACAGCCACAGCAGCCCATGGTTCTGGTGGGTTTTGGGCGGAATCGGTCAGAGACACAGGTGCAGAGGGGAGGTGTTCAGGTGCGGAGCCTCCTGGGCCCGGGGTTTTACGTACCCGCCGGGGTCAGGTCAGATGCTGGCACAGGGTCACCTCCTACTGACTGTGGCTGTTTTCTCATATGAGCCCTCCCACTGGCTGTGGCTGCACTGCTTTCTGAAGTTTCTAAATGTGATGTCTTCCACTCCCGTTGGTCCCTATAATTTGAATCCCAGCTCCTGCCTGCCTCTGCGTCCTGGCATTCCTAGGAACTGGTCCCAGCATGGCCAGGGTTAGCTGGTGGGTCCCACTTCTCAGTGGCTGCTTCTTGGGAAGAGGCCCGTGGCCGCAGTCAGTGGGGCTCATCTACTCAGTGCCCAGAATCCACCTCCTTTTTGCATATTTGGGACTGTGAATTTCCAATTAGTTTTTAGACTAATTTTATTATTTAGTATTTTAAAATTAAGTTTCAAATTTATTATTATTATTTTAAGGTTTATGTATTTATTTTGAGAGAGAAAGAGAGAGTGAGGAGCAGAGAGAGAGAGGGAGAGAGGGAATCCCAAGCACTGTCAGTGCAGAGCCCGATGTGTGGCTCGATCTCATGACCCTGAGATCACGACCTGAATCGAAACCAAGAGTCCGACGCTCAACCAACTGAGCCACTCAGGTGCCCCTAAAATTAATTAAAAACATTTTTTTCTAACATTTATTTATTTTTGAGAGAAAGAGACAGAGCGCGAGGGGGAGAGGGACAGAAAGAGAAGGAGACACAGAATCGGAAGCAGGCTCCCGGCTCTGAGCTGTCAGCATAGAGCCTGATGCGGGGCTCGAATTCACGAACCGTGAGATCACGACCTGAGCTGAAGTCGGATGCTCAACTGACTGAGCCACCCGGGTGTCCCCTAAAATTAATTTTTTAATCAAAGCAACCAACACATAGTTTTAAAATTCTTTACCATTCTCTTGAGGAAACAATACTCCCGCCAGGCCTCCATCCTCGCAGGGCTGTGTCCTCTACCCTGAGGCCAGATGGGCTTCTGCAGCCTGGCGCCTGGAGGCAGTATCTGCCGCTGCCTGGGGCTGCCCCCTGCCCAGCTCCCACACCCTACTGCCACTCGTGTCCCCACTTGTGGGGGTCTAATGGGCGCCTGGGACGTCCGGACCCACCCAGAGCCACGAGGTGCTCACCTCCCCCAGACCCGCCGCCCCCACCCCTCTGCCTTCCGAGTGTGGCCGCTGGCTAAGCCCTCAGAAGCCCCGCTCTGGTCTCCCCAGGCCGCACGCGTGTGCAGACCCGTCCTCACACTTTGCCCGGTCCAGCCAGGGTTCCGGAGCGCCTCATCTGTCCACCACAGCAGCGAGAGGCACCTCGTGTGATTGCTGGGCTGGCTGGTCTTCTGCACACGTTCCCGGGCCGCTGTCCCCCTGTCTCCACGGGCTGCAAGACCAGCCCCTCCGGCCCCCTCGGCTCCTGTGTGTCCAGCTACGTGTCCCTCCCACAGCCCAGCACGTGCCCGTGGCTTCTGCCCTTGCCGTCCCACGTGTCCTCACCTCTTTCAGACCCTTGCTCAAACGACAAGGTCTCGGCAGGGTTCTGCCTCCAGAAGTGTTGCCATTACCTCGCTCACCCCCTGCTCTGCCTCCCCCTTCCTTCCTTCCCAGTTTATCCATCATGTTGATGTTCCGTGTACTCATTTACCCCTCTCTCTCTCCTGCCTCCCCCGCTGTCCCCAGACCTAAGCTCCATAAAGCATGAACATTTCATTCACCTGCCTTCCCCGTGTTTGAACAGTGTCTGAGACATAACAGGAGCGCCGCAAATTCGCCGAATGGATTCAGGAACGTTCGCGGGGCTTCACGACAGGAGAGAGAGGAGCACGTGTCCGGCATCGACTTTTGAACAAGCTTGTCTTTAATGGAGTGCACCGGCCTGACGGTCAAATGCACAGATCACAGGCACGCGGATCATGACATCATTGCAATGTGAGGACAGTGACCCGCCACTCGGGTCTTGATACTAAACGGCTCCCACCCCGAATCCGGAGCCTGCCACCCCCTCTCCGAACATCGCCCCGTCTCTTCAAGCACCTGCTGTCCTGACTGGTGAGTCCAGAGGTCAGCTTTGCCTGCTCTTCATCTTCTAAGATGAAGATGAACTTCATCTAAGTGGAACAAGGTGGGACGTGTCCTCTGCTGTCTGGCTTGTTCCCAGCCCACGTTGTGTTTGTGAGGTCCACACCGTTGGCCACAGCTGAAGTCCTTTTATTTTCATTTATTAATAACATTCTGTTGTCACCATTCATTTATGTCTTCCGCTGTCAACGGACACTCGGGTCCACGACGCTCCGGAAATGTTCCTGCGCGTGTCCAGCCAGGCGTGCATCTGGGCACATTTCCGGGTGCGCCCTCGGAGTGGGGTGGCCGAGTCACGGGACATCGGCCAGCTTCAGTGGGTGGGAGCAGCGTGTGAGCCACGTGCAGGAGCACTGACGGCCTCCCGTCCTTCCCTGAATGTGGGGTCGCCCGGCTGGCTCTCGTGCCATGTGTGTGACTCTCGTTCTGTGCTTTTACTTTACGTTTTTAACGAGGCAGAGAACCATTTATTGTGTGTACTGGTTGATTAGAAAAGTGCCCGTTCCAGGGTCCTCCTCATGCCTCTCTATTCTCTCTCCATCTTTTCATTTTCGTTACCGTTTTGTGGCAGTTCCCTGCTTACCCTGGAGCGTCAGCCCTCGGAGCCGGCCCGGGGACAGACGCCAGCTGGCACTGCCTGTGCGACCCCTTCCTGGGCGCCAGGCAGGGCACAGCACAGGTCACTGGCCCCGTTCACGCTGTGCTCGGTGTTTTTGTCCAGGTTAAGAAATCTGTGCTCAGTGTTTGATTTGCACGTTACTTATTTTTCTATCCTTTGCTTTCAAGGTTTCTGTGTTTTTATTTCTAAGGTGTGTCTCTTATATGCGGGGCTAAAAAAACTTTTTTTTTAAGTTTTAAAAAGCAGCCTGTCAAGGACATTTGTCCTCTAACTGGGTATTTGGTGTGCTTATATCTGATGTCCACTGTTTGGGCTTAAATGAACCTTTTCACTATTTGCTTTCTGTGGGTTCCCTCCGTCTCCATTGATTCAAAACTTAATTTTTACTCTTTCCCACCTGTGAGGTATCAACCTGATTTTAGGGTGCTTTTCGGGGCTACTCTAGAGACGAAAATGCACATTTCTGACTCACAAAAATCAAGTCAGATGTAGTTATTTTACCGTTTCCACGCGTGGCCGAGGACAGAGGATGCTTTGGCGCTGGTCCTCATCCCACACGGGTGCTTTCCACATCGTGACTCTTATTTTAAGTAAAATTTACCCCCCCCCCCACTGTCCGTTATTACCTTTGCTCTGTGGAGGCAAGTTCTCTGTGGATTCACCCACATTTACCCTTTCCTCTTCGCTCTCCTCCCTGCACCTTGGAGCCGCCGCCTCTGTCGGAAGAAAACCACCCCCACTCCATTCTCCCTGCGGTCTGGCACGCGGTTGGTGACCCCCTGAAGTTTTTGTTGTCTGGAAATATATGTAGTGGCCCCTCAGTTCTCAAGGATGTTTTTGCTGGTGTGAATGTTCAGGGCAGGAGGTGCACAAGGCAACACGGCCAAAGCCCTCAGCAAACCGGAGCCCAGCAACGTGTCAAGAGAATGATGCGCTCTGATAAGCCGGGCTTTATACCAGGGATTCAAAGCTGGTTCAACATCTGAAAATGAATCGATGTAATCAACCATGGGAGCGGAACAGGGGAGAAAAGCCACCTGATCTTATGGAGAAATCACAAGCGAGCATTAGACAAAATCTGATGCCATTCGTGGTGAACACAGACAGACACCCCTCAGCGCGATGAGACAGAGGTCCAGAACTGAGGGGGCCGCGTTCCCGACCGCAAGCCAGCCGGTCAGACGGCGGGGTTCACGGCCACCGCGAGACGGAGCAGGCCGTGGTCCACAGCAGCGTGTGCAGGGCCGCGGCCTTGAGCTCCAGCCCCGCGGGGTCTCGTGCGGGGCACCTGTGCACGCCTGGCGCCAGAGGCCCGGAACGCGGAGGGTCTGCAGCGCCCCCTGCAGGCAGGAAGCGTGTCTGCACCTTGTTCGGGAGGGAGACCTTGTCTCTGCCCTCCCAGGCGGTCGGGAAAGGGGGGCTCAGGCTGGCGCCCAGCTCACGAGAGGTGCAGACCTGCAGGAAACCCGCGGCCCACCGAGCGTGTGCCCCGTGAGCGCCCGGGAAGACCTGCCCCAAGCATCCTCCACGCGGTATAAGACGGTGCGCCGTGGCCGATATCGGGGGCAGGGACGATGCCCAGGGTCGCCACTCTGTTGAGGCTGAGCCTCTAGATTTGAGGACGACCGGAAACCCTGCTGGCATTTCGGTGGAACCACGGGCCCCGTAGATAAACGTTGGGGAAGCCGGGTCTCCCCAGAGCGAGCCTTCCAGTCTGTGTGAGGCTGCTTTCGGTTGTTGAAGCGCTCTTTAATTTCTCTCGGAGGGTTTGTGATTTTCACTTTCGAGGTCTGGTGCACCTTTTGTACGATTTACACTTCTGGGTACATATGCGATTTTGGGGGGATGAATTATAAATGATTTTGATTTTTAGTGGAATTTTCAAACTTGGTTAGCATTTAAGGAAAATTAACTTCATAGCGACCTTTTGTTCAGTGACCTTGCTAACTTTACCTCCTTGTTATAATGCTTAATCTGTAGATTATTTGGGATTGTCTCTTGTGTCTGTCCACTTATTTTTTTCGACGGCGTCCGTGAGACAGTACAGTCTGCCCTCAAAATCAGTGCTTTTACTCCGACACGGGAGCTGGGAATAGGACAGCGGCCCCCTGACCCTGGCGCCCTCCCGCTGGCTCGGGGACGTGGTCATGCGCTTCCCCTGTGCCATGTGTAACCCCCAGAGCCACAGCTACTGGCCCCCGAAATGGGCATTGTCATAGCAGAGCGCCACGGGTGGGGGGCCCCGACCACAGACACTTATTTCCTCTCTGTTCTGGAGGCTGCTGGTCCAGGAGCGAGACTGAGTTCTCTCCAGCTTGCCCTCCGCCACCTCTTCACGGCGTCCACACACCGGCTTCCCGTGTGTGCAGAGGGGATGCGGGAGGTCTGGTGTCTCTTCCCCTTCCTGTAAGGACACCAGTCCTGCTGTGTCTGGGTCTCACCCTCATGGCCCCATTTACCCTTAATTGCCTCCCTGGACGCTCCCCCCTACCCCCCCACATACGGCTGCACTGGGGGTTGGGGCTTCAGTATCTGAATTGGAGGGGGGCATGATTCGGTCCCTAACAATCCTTACTCTTACATTTACGCTTTCTAGGGTTCCTCATTCCTTCCTGTACATCTGTGTTTTTATGGGGTTGCTTTCCTTTGCCCCGAGGATCTTCTTTCCACATTTCTTGAAGTGTGAGTCGGCTGATGACCACATTTTTTAGCTGTGCTCACTCTGAGGTTCACACGGGGATGTGGGCATGAGGGGCGCAGGCCTTACACAAGCTCCGAGGGAGAGGTGAGCCGCCGGATGGGATGACCAGGGGTGCCAGCGTCTGCCGGTGACTCTGTTGGGCCTCCTGGGAGCCAGCCAAACAGGCGTGAGATTTAGGGCTGGTGCAGCCCAAGCAGGGGGACCCTGCACCCCCACACTTACACTCCATTCCAGGGGTGCCGGAGCCACAGGGACCCCAGGATGGATGGGCCAGCCCGGCTTCGTCCCAGGTGATATAATTCCCACAATCGGTGCTGCTGTAAACCTGTAAACGCCCGCCACACACTGTGGTTCTCAGCGCCATGTCCACGGTGGGTCTCACTGTGCCAAAGTCGCCGCATGTGAGGGCCACGCTCATTTTGGGCCCTCCGGGGGAGCATCCTTCCCCTTATCTTTTCCAGCCCCCAGGCGCTGCCTGCTTCCCCTGGGTCACGACTGCTTTCTCGTCTTCCGAGCCAGCAGCAGCGGCCGGGAATGCCCTCATGCCTGCCAGCTTTCTGCTCCTGACTCTTCTGCTTCCCCCTTCCCGTGTCAGGGCCCCTGTATCAGGTGACCCAGTCCGGTTTCCCCAGGCTCAGCTGAAGTCCCTTTGCCATGTAGCCTAACATCCGCGCGGTTCTGGGGTTAGGAGAGGGCGTCTTGGGGGGAGACATCCTGCTACCATCATCTCAGCCAAGTGGAGGTGACAGGAGGACTAGCTGGCTATAGAGTCCGTGGGAAGGGCCACCGAATCCAGCCCCTGGCCCAGCCTCCAGGACTGTCTCCCCGGCTCTGTACCTGGACAAGCATCATGCCCATCGATGGACAGTGGGACATTGCTGATGTCACCTCCCGGGGTCCCAGACGCCCTGGTGCTTCTGCCTTACTGGCTTTCCAAACATCACGAGAAAGCAATGACAGGTCGAACCTGATTACGCCCAGAGCCAGAGCTTCTAGGGCAGCAGGAGGATGCTTTCTGCCCCCATACAGCACGGAAGGAGGATGGAGACTCTGTTGGCCCCAATCCTCCCAGTTCACCGCCCCCAAAGGGAAAGTTCCCCAGCTGGACAGTCACAGGCACAGGACTCGAGTGCCACATCCTGCCTTGGAGCCTGGGACTCTCTGGCCTCTTTATCATGCCTCAGAACATCCCTCGCCAAAAGCTCGGTGGAGACACTCACGGTGGGAGGCAGCTGGAGACGTGCATGTAAGGGGGCCGTGCCTGGTGACCTGGAAGGGGCCCCCGGGACCCATTTCCAGGGAGATTCCTTGTTCATCCGTACGCAGTGAACAGACCACGGCGAAAGAATCGCACTGTGAATGAAATCGTTTTGTGGCCACAGAGATGATTTTATTGAAAGGGAATTTTTTTGTATTTTAACAGAAACATATGGTGACAGGTCAGGAAGCAGCCCTGCCAGACAGGGCTTTGTTGGTGAAAGGAGGAAGCTCAGGGGTGACGGGGACGGTGCTTTCTCGGACTGGGGGAGCCAGCAGTAGACATTCCTGACCAGTCAGTGGTGGGCCCCGGACGTGGGTCGGTGCCTACAAGCGACCACTTGCACATTACAGGACCGCTGCTCAGCATTAGCCTGGGCCTTCCTCTGGGTGAGGATATCTCAGGCGGACAGCAGAGGGGGCCAGAGCCACGCGTGTGGAATGGTGTTTCCGGTGCTGCAGATGGGGACACGCAGGGGAGAGACGAGTGCAGGGGTGATGAGAGGCCTTCCCAGATGGTGCAGTTGGAGGAAGTTAACTGAAAACTGGACCGGCTGTTCCCTCAGCAGATGGGGACACAGCAGCTGGACTGGCAGCAGCCACAGGAGCCACTTCCCCCCTTAGAGCCCCCGCAGGAGCCACAGCCCCCCTTGGAGCCCCCACACGAGCCACAGCCCCCCTTGGAGCCCCCGCAGGAGTCACAGCCCCCCTTGGAGCCCCCACACGAGCCACAGCCCCCCTTGGAGCCCCCACAGGAGCCACAGCCCCCCTTGGAGCCCCCACAGGAGTCACAGCCCCCCTTGGAGCCCCCACACGAGCCACAGCCCCCCTTGGAGCCCCCACAGGAGTCACAGCCCCCTTGGAGCCCCCACACGAGCCACAGCTGGAACAGGGACAGGCTGGCACACAGCAGCACACAGGCTTGCAGCAGCTGGACTGGGAGCCTCCACAGGAGCCACAGCCCCCCTTGGAGCCCCCACACGAGCCACAGCCCCCCTTGGAGCCCCAACAGGAGTCACAGCCCCCCTTGGAGCCCCCACACGAGCCACAGCTGGAACAGGCACAGGCTGGCACACAGCAGCTGGAGCTGCAGCCCCCACAGCCGGAGCCGCAGCCCCCACAGCTGGAGCCACAGCCTCCAGAACAGCCATAGCAGCCCATGCTTCTGGTGGGTTTTGGCGGAGTCGGTCAGAGACGCAGGTGCAGAGGCGAGGTGTTCAGTTGTGGAGCCTCCTGGGCGGGGGGCTTTACATACCCACCGGGGTCAGGTCAGATGCTGGCACGGGGTCACCTCCTGTTGCTGGTGCTTCCCTGGCTCTCTGTCCCTCCTGTTCTCCTCCTTCCCGGAAGCTGCCTGTTCTCTCACCTGCTGTGTGTATTCTTCAGGTCAGCCATCTGGTCTTGAGTAGAGGCTTATTTCTGTGCTCACAGTGTTGGGCCTTTCTCAGATGCTGTTTGGCCATTTCCCAGGGTCACGAGAGTGGGCGCCCTCTTCTCAGTGGGGCCGGGGATGCGCCCCCTCTCAGCCTCCCTCTATCCCCTGTGGGGCCCCACATGGAGCCTGGGGCTCTGACTGGAGTTATCCCCCAGACCTGCTATGCGCTCAGGAGAGCTGGGCCCTGTGAGTCATGGATGGACGTGAGGACGGTGTGAGTGTGGAGCCTGCAGCTTGTCGAGAGAAGACAGGTGTGCCTCCTGTCCAGCTGGGCCATGCGGGCCTCTCCTGAGCCTGTGTAACGCAGGGCCCCGGTGGTCGTGCGTCCAGCTGGAGACTTCACGGCCAAGACCCAGGGTCGGGTTACTGGGGCGCCATCCCAGTGACCTCAGGCTGGTGCACATGAGAGGGGCGAACGCTGGGCATCTGGTTAACGGGAATCATTTTTCAAGACGGGCAGCTGCCAGGTGACCGCAGTAAAGAAGGCTGCACCAGAAGGGGATGGGTGGTGGTGGTGAAGGCCTTCTGCTCGTGACCCAGGCACCAGTGGGCTCACTCTGGCTCTGGCGTGGGGCTGAGCAGGGGAGCAGAGGGTGGGGCTCCTTCTGGGAAGGGACTCCTACTCGGTGCGCTGGTGTGAGCCTATGCTTGAGGGGTTGGCCACCTTGATGAGGTTGGTCAACAGAAAATCCTTGGAAGAGGTGACTCTGGTGAAAAATGTTTGGAAGGACATTCCATGTGGAGGGAAGAGCTGGTGCGAAGGCCATGAGGCAGGGAGGGGCCTGGGGTGTTTAGGGGCTGGCTGTCATGGTATGTTGTCCAGCACTCACTACCTCAGGCTCCAGAGGCGGGAAGTGGACACCCTGCAGGTGGGAGCAGGGCAGGCGGTGGTGGCGGGAGGGTGTCTCTGGGTGAACCTCAGAGTGAGGCGTCCTGAAGATTCGGGGGGAACCTGAAGGAAGGGCTTCCTCCTGCTCTGCTAGGCTCATCAAATGCCAAAGTGGGGAGGCGGGAGGGAGGGCACCACACCTCCCAGCCAGCGCAAAAATAGGGAAGAAGGGAAAACTGAGTGAACCTTTGAGTCCCAGCCCTGAGAAGTGCCCCTGGCTGAGGCCCCACTGCCCGACCTTCCCGCTGTGGGGATTCGTTTTTACACAGAAGGGCCTCCATCAGGCATCTGCCCCTGGCCGCATCCCTGCTCCGTGCCGTCACTGAGAGCCCCAGTCAATGAGCTGGGGAACGTGCCATGTTGTTCTGTCCCATGGAACAGTTTCTGTGCAGGGAGGTGTTAAGTTCCTTGAATGTTTTGTCAAAGTTTTTTTAAATATCCTGACCTGGTTTTTTGTTTTCTTCTTTTCTTTTCTTTTTTTTTTCTTTTTTTTTTTTTTTTTTAGCACACAAGCCACAGGGTTAGTGCTTTACTTTTTGGATTTTTCAGTAAGAGTGTTTATCCTGGAGGATGCGGATTCTGTGCCCAATGGCTTTGGGGCGGGGGGTTGGCATCTTGTGTTCTACGGGGTGGCGGGCCACGTGTCGCGGGGCCTTGGTTTTATCAGGCCGGCCACGAGGGGGCGCTGTATCAGGGAGAAGCATGGCTCTTGCCTTCGAGGAGTTAGGCTCATTTAAGCATCACCTTTTGATTTGAAGATCTGTGTGCTTCCTCTGATTTCGGAGGCCCAATTCAGAAAGTGTGTGTATATATTATAGTTAATAATTGGAATGAGAAAAGAGATCACAATAAATCAGACATTTAAAGAAGATGGCGACGACCACACACGCGGCCAAATCTAGGAAAATAACATGATTTTATCGAATTAATTGCCTGAATTCTCCGCCCTGCCCCATGCTCCTTTTTTCCACTATAGTTTGTGGCCAAGTTCTTTCTGTTCACTCTTCATATGACAATTTTATAATTTTATTTTCGTTAAAATTTTTTTAAAAGTTTATTTATTTATTTTGACAGAGACAGTGAGTGGGTAAGGGGCAGAAAGAGAAGGAGAGAGAGAATCCCAAGCAGGCTCTGCATTGTCAGCACAGAGCCGACAGGGGCTCAAACCCACGAACTGTGGGATCACGACCTGAGCCAAAATCAAGAGTCAGACCAACTGAGCTGCCCAGGCACCCCGAATTTTATTTTCCAAAGAAAGAATAGAAGGACATTTTAGTTTTTTCCTGTAGCATGGATGCTTATGATTTTTGATTGTTGGTTTTGAAAAGTTCTTTTCACCTTGTGGTATTGTCATGTCAGTTATCAGGTTTTTTATCAAACCCGGGAAGATAGCAAATGTTTGCCCATGCATGCTGCAGAAGCGGAGGGCATCAGCATTTCGTTTTTGTGTGGTTCTGTGTTTGATTTTTCATTCTCGTTTGTTTAACCACCTCCGTCAGCCCGCTGTGATTCCGTCCACCTCGCAGTGGCCTGTCCTGTGCTTTGCAGCATCTTTGGCCACTCAGTCCTTTCATGTCAAATTAGAAGCAGGCTGAAATATTTCCTAAAATATTTATGATTTGCTGTTCTACACGAATTAGATTTTCAAATAATTCATGAGCCTTCATTACTTCTGTTTGAAGTGAGGCTCCTCTCAATGGATTCTGCTCTTGCTGCAATAGGAACATTTTGTTGCAGTTTGTGACTCCGGTCAGAATAATTTATATAGCTAACCATGCTTATTTCCCTTTATGTTAATTTTTACGAGAGGTCCCCCTTAGCTCTTGAGGGAATAAATACGAAGACGATAGAATAAAGTTTGCTTTGTTTATGTTCAATCCAGGATCCTGTGCTTTCTCCCTTTTTAATTGAAATGTTCAACAAACATATTTCCAAACTGCAGTTCCAAAGACAAATTCGTGCCTTAAGAGCTTCCACGTATACTTTTTGTATGTCGTTTGTGTTCAGCTTTCTCTTCCGAAGTTTTGAAAATATGTTTTAGAGTTCTGAAGATACTGAACCCATGTTGCGAGACTGCAGCAGGCTTGCCTTGGGGAGCTCATCTCATTACCTCTAGATTCTTTCTGGAAAGATGCCAGGTGCTGTGTGAGTTAAATATATTCCAGTCATGGACGAACCTGTAGCAAGACATGCAGGGGCTTCCCTCAGGGACTCTGGAGGCAGTGTGATCTGCGGTGACTGGGGCTGTGAGCTGCACATGGGGGGGGGGGGTTGTGCACGTGCACTCATGCTTCTGGGGACCATCTGCAGCATGTGGCCATTACCCATGCACTGTTCTAGGACTGACTGAAAATGCTGTCCAACAGCTGGCAGGAGTACCCCCCAATTGTTTCACTTTGTTGACTAAAATCACAAGGAGATGATTTTCAGTTGGTGGACATGTCTGATATTGTTTATAAGGTTTCCTGTAAAAGCGGCAATGCCCACCTACTTGCCAACTGCTCAGGGCCCACCATTTCCAAAGTAGAACCCATCATAGTGAAGAGGCATTTGGCATCTGGTTTATTTTATTATCAGTTTATTTTGTACACATCCTTACTTGTTTTGGTGGCATTTTTACAAACTCTTTTGGATAAATTAGTCACCTTTGTTTTAGCATTTTGGCATCTTTTTAAAAACTGTTTTTAAATTGTATTTGTTTTGAGAGAGACAGAGACAGAGACAGAGACAGAGACAGAGAGAGAGAGGGAGAGGGAGAGAGAGAGAGAGAGAGAGAGAGAGAGAGAGAGAATGAAGGTGCATAAGTAGGGGAGGGGCAAAGAGAGAAGGAGAGAGAATCCCAAGCAGGCTTTGCACTATTAGTGTAGAGCCCGACGTGGGGCTCAGTCTCACACACTGTGAGATCATGACCTGAGCCAAAATCAAGAGCTGTGCTCTTAACCAACTGAACCACCCAGGTGCCCCACATTTTGACATCTTTTTAAGGGTTCATACAAAAATAGATCCAATTCAGTAATGTGGTTAATTTTGATCAATGTTCCAGTGTGTCTTTGAGAGGAGAATATATGTTCTCTAATTGTTGGGAACTGTGTTCTATTTATATTCAGGTGGTAAAACTGTTTAGTTAAGCTATTTGAATTTCCTGTAATTGTACTACTACTACTTTTTATTTTTGTTCTCATAATTTCTGAGAGGTTTGTCAAAAATCTCTCATTGTAGCTGTAGGTTTATCAACTTCTCCTTGTAGTCCTTCCATTTTTGCTTTATATATTTTGAGACTGTGTTGGCAGATGCATTCGTGTTTGGGAATGCTATATCTGGCTAGTGAGTTCGTCCTTTGATCATGAAGTGCTTTTGATATTTAAAGGTGATGACTAAAAGCATATTAGTGTCATTTACCATGTTTTGGGGCCATCTTCTTATATTTGGTAAATTCTTCAGTGTTAGTTCTCAGTAGAGGTCAAGCTGTCTCCCAGGATAAAAGTCAGAATGGCCAATATTCTCTCTCCTGACTTTCCTTTCATGAGTGCAGGGGCATATGACCAAGGTTTGTCCATTTGGAGCAATCTGCCCAGACACCAACTCAGAGACTGGCAATGCAAACAGCTGTGCTGGTGGTCATGTCTGGTGCCCATTTAGCAAGGGCAGCAGCCGTTTCCACACTGACTGTGGTTTCAGTAGTGACTCTGCTCACCTCTCAGGCTCCTGTGTTCTCAGGCTACTGTCCGGGTAGGCAATGCTGTGGGCGTTCAAGTCATATCAGTAACCACTCAGCAAAACTTGCCCTGACGTACACCTAAAAACCCTGCCCAAATCAGCAGAAATAAATGGTAAACTTTCTTAAAAAGCCCAGAGGTTTCAGTGGGGTAGAAAGAAAAAAAAGAAAAACTAGATTAATACAAAGGAGGATATTAAAGAAAGGGAGAGCATAGAGATAGTATGGTGAGTAGAAAGCATCAAAAAAAAAAAAAAAAAAAAAGACAAAAGAAATCCAGCCAGGCATATCAACAATCCCAATAAAAAAGAACTGATCTCATCATTCCCAAGACAAATCTTCAGGTTTTAAAAAATCTTTTAGAAGAATAGTTGTAAAACATAGTGACTCAGAAATGTTGAAAATAAATATGAAAAATATATACCGGGAAAATATTAATCAAAAAAACCTGAGTATAATATGCTTTAATGTCAGACAAAGTAGGCTTTTAAGGCAAAATTTCACAAGAGGAAGGGTGGGAGTAGGGAGAAAGGAACAGGAGATGGTGAATATAAGTCTTTCAAAGGATGTCCTGGTAGGTTGAGTAGGGAAATAGGGCAATAGGTTGAGAGAGAAGTCGACTCAAGAGCTTAAGATGTGAAAAATAACACCATAGTTTCTTTTTTAATTGTGGCAACAATTAAACACGTGACATAAACTTTGCTGTCTCCACCATTTTTAAGCATACAGTCAGTAGTATTAAGTGCACTCATGCTGTGCTGGTACCATCACCACCTCCAGAATGTTTCTATACCAAGGTATTTTATATGCTTCTGTAGGTCATACAGGTGAGTGGGGGAAAACCTCGGAGAGATGTCCTTTAACGGACAGGAGGGGACAAATGGGGCAGGAGTTTGCTTCAAGTAGGAGAAGGGACTGTTTATCTGCTATCTTGGGAGGGTGGGCCAGTGATGGGCACAGAAGCTGGGGGAAGTAGATGTGGGGGCATGAGGCTGTGACAGTCATCTCCTGAGCGTTCGATTTTCTCAGTGAAATAGGAAGCAAGGTAATCAGTTGAGAGCAAGGATGGGGGAGAAGTCAAATATAATACTCAGTTCCTACTCCACACAAATATTGAAGAATCTGTGTGGTGTGTCTACAGTGTTAGAAGCTATTCCTTGCGTGGGTATTAGAGTTTATTGATCCTACTTATCAATTGAAGAGTCTTGAATCACTTTAACTCTCATACTCTCATGACAATGATGCTTCTGGAGCCATTGCATGTTATCATTGCTGGTATTTTTTTGCCACCTTGTTTATAATACCCCCAAAATGTGTCATGAATTTTTTGTTTGTTTTGGTTAGTCAACATGATTTATAGTTACTCATGACTAAATGATGATTGCCTTTAGTAACTTACTCTTTGCCTGTAAGTTTAATTTCCTTCTTCCTGAATTCTGAATAAGTTACTACTGCAGAGGTCTGATGGCGGGTAAGCTCTTAATTTATCTGAAAAGTGTCTTATACTTAATTATTGACTGATAGTTTATCTGGGTATAGAATTCCAGGTTGGCAGAAATTTCTGCTTAGAATTTTATTTTATTTTTCCATGTTTCCACCCCCAAGTCTTTCACTGAGAAATTTGTTGTCAATTGAATTATTGATTAATCTTTTTTGTCCGATACCTTTTAAGGTTTTCTGCTTGCCATTGTGTTCTGAGGTTTTACTATGCTGTGACTAGGTTTCAGCTTATTTATATTTTTATTTATCAAGCTTTAGATTTGTGATTATTCAATATGAAATGTATTCTTTTATTAATTCTCGATGACTATTGTTTCCAAATATTGAATTTTATCCACTGTCTCTTTACTCTTCTTCCAAAACTCACATAAGATATATATTGAACATCTTCATTCTATTCTTTATGTATCTTAAGGGTTTTTTCATATTTAATTTTTTTCTATACTCCATTGCAATTAATTTCACTTGGTATTTCTCTCCTGTTTAACAATTCTCTCTGCAGTTGTATGTACTTTTCTGTTTAACTGGAACCTGGGATTTTTAATTTCAGTGACATAATATTTTATATTGGATACTCTTTATGCACGTTCTTATAAATATCTTTTCAGTTTATTATTCTCTCTTTATGGATACAGTTCTTTCTGACGTCTTTAATAGTTTTGGGTATATGTATTTATAGCATCTTTTCATCTTTTCATATGTATTTATAGCATCTTTTCATCTTTTCATCTTTTTATTCTTGCTCATCAGAGTTTATTTTTTAACTTTTTGTATTATAAACTCGTCTTTAGCAATGCTTATTATTCTGTTCCTTTTCCTTCATTCCTAATCCATTAAGAGTGCAATGCATTCTTAGTGCATTGCAAACCAGTGCAGATCCTATATCCTGGGTGGTTTGGATTCCAGTCCCCCAAGGATGTCCAGGTCTCAAGCCCTGTAACCTTCAAATATGTTACCTGGCATGGTAAAAGAGACTTTGCAGATATGATTAAGTTAAAGGTCTTGAGATGCGAGGTTATTCTGGATAATCCTGGTGTACACAATCTAATCACCAGGATCCTTATAAGAGGGAAGTTTTATATGAAGGTCCTTTGAGAGCCAGAGAATGAGATGTGATTACAAAACTGGAGTCAGAGTGATGTGCTTTGAAGACGCAAGGAGGATGAGCCAACGAATGCAGGCAATTCCTAGAAACTGTACAAGGCAAGGAAATGGATTCTTCCCTTGAGCCTCCAGAGGACACACAACGTTTTTGACTCCTGATTTAAACCTGGTGAGGCTTCTGACTTCCAGAACGTTAAGATAAGTTGGTGTTACTTTAAGACATTAAGTTTGTGGTAATTTGTGCAGCAGCAATGGACTACTACATTTGTTATGTGTGATTATTACTTATCAGAAACAATTCAATACTTTGTAATATATATTTATCAGCACTTGATGTACATACACATTTGCCTAGCCATTAGCCTTCAAGAAATATGTTCTACCCCTCCCCCATGGTCTTCTGTTAAGTTTCTCAGTGGGGAGGGGAAGGAAAAAAAAGGTTAGAGAGGGAGGGAGCCAAAACATAAGAGACTCTTAAAACTGAGAACGAACTGGGGGTTGATGGCAGGGTGGGAGGGAGGGGAGGATGGGTGAGGGGTATTGAGGAGGGCACCTGTTGGGATGAGCACTGGGTGTTGTATGGAAACCAATTTGACAATAAATAAATTTCATATTAAAATAAGTAAGTAAGTAAGTAAGTAAATAAATAGAAATATGTTCTAAGGGAAAAAATTGCAAATGCCAGTTGATTATAATGTATCTTGACATGGATCTTTTTGGATTTAATATGTCTGAAGTTCTTTGAGCTTCTTGAATTTACATATCCATTTATTTCCTCAGATTACAAGTTTTTGTCTATTATTTCTTCAAATAAACTCTCTTCCATGTTCACTTCTGATGTTGCTGGGACTCCCACAAGACATATATTGATCTCCTTGTTGATGATCAATAAGTCCCTTAAGCTCTCTTCACTTTTCTTCATTCTTTTTTCTTTATGCTCCTCTGACTTGATTTCAACAACTAGTTTACAAATTCACTGAGTCAGTTTTAGGACTTGATCACAAGTCTGTAGTTGAACCACTCTAGGGAGTTTTTCAGTTCAGTTATTGTATTTTTCAGCTCCAGAATTCCTGGGTGTTTTTTTTTTTTTTTTTTGAGAAAAAAATTTCTTTGTTGATATTCTAGTTTTATGCATGCATCATTTTCCTGGTTTCATTCAGTTGTCATTCTGTGCTCTTTTTTTAGCTCATTGGGCATCTTTATGACATTTATTTTAAATTCTGTGTCAGGCAGCTCATAGATCTGCATTTCTTTAGGGTTGGTTGGTTTCTAGGGCTTTATTTTATTCATTTGGTCAGGCCATGTTTCCCTGTTTCTTTGTATGACTTGAAGTTTTATTGTTGTCATTAAGACTTGGTTATTTAAAAAATAACCACCCCTCCCAGTTCCGCTGACTGGCTTTGTGCAGTGGGAAATGTTCAGTGATTAACCTTACCTAGCCTAGCTCTCAAACCTTTTCTGAGGATGTATCTTCCTGGGGTTTGTGTGTGTGTGCTTTTAGTCATCTCAAATTCTCCAAGCATTTTGTCCCTGCTTCTTCCCAGAAGCATGTAATCTTGGAGCACCTGGGTGGCTCAGTCTGTTAAACACTGACTTAGGCTCAGGTCATGATCTTGCGGTTCGTGGGTTCAAGCCCTCCATCAGGCTCTGTGATGATAGCACAGAGCCTGGAGCCTGTTTCAGATTCTGTGTCTCCCTCTCTCTCTCTGCTCTTCCACCACTCATGCTCTTTCTCTCAAAAATAAACATTAGAAAAATTTAAAAAAAGCCCCCTGGGACCTGTCTCTGGAACTGTGGCTCTAATGTGCCATATGATTGTGTCCGCTTGCAGTGGCTTCTAAACAAGGCCACCAGTCCAGTCAGTACTGTGAGTTAGGCAAGACAGATGTCAGTGCCTCAGACATCAGTTTGTTCTTTGTTGATTATCAGTTGATATTTTAGAAAATTTTTCTCTTGCCATGCAGATAATTTCTTTTAATTTTACTGTTTATTTTTATTTTATACCAAATTTATCACTCCTCTCTAGAGGGCTGCTGAATTTTGCATCATCCTTAGAAAGAACTATTCTATTCCAATATTACTTAAAATTCCTATTTAGTTTTGGTTATTTTATTTTTGTAATGTTTTTATTTATTTTGAGAGAGAGAGAGAGAGAGAGAGAGAGAGAGAGAGAGAGAGAGAGAGAATGAATCCTAAGTAGACTCCATGCTGTCAATACAGAGCCCAACACAGAACTTGATCTCATGAACCATGGGATCATGACCTGAGCCAAAATCAAGAGTTGGGTGCTTAACTGGCTGGGCCACCCAGGTGCCCTGTTTTATGTTTGTATTTCTGTTTATGTCTTTACTCTGTATGGAATTTATATTTGGAGTAAGAGGTGAGGTAAGGATCCAATTGTAATTTTCCTAGATCCTACATAATTGTTTTAACACCATTGAGGGAACGATATTTTTTCTTACAAATTTAAAATGCCATCTTTTTCATGTAGGTATTTCTCATATGTGTTTGATTCTCTTTCCGGTGTTTCTTTTCTTTTACATTTATCTGTTGGATTTTATTTATTTATTTATTTATTTATTTATTTTTAATGTTTGTTTTTGAGACAGAGACAGAGCATGAACGGGGGAGGGTCAGAGAGAGAGGGAGACACAGAATCTGAAGCAGGCTCCAGGCTCTGAGCTGTTGGCACAGAGCCCAACGCGGGGCTCAAACTCACGGACCGTGAGATCATGACCTGAGCCGAAGTTGGACGCTTAACCAACTGAGCCACCCAGGCACCCCTATCTGTTGGATTTTAATGTGTTTGTGTCAAGTTGTTTGGATTATAACTTTGAAATAACTTTTGATATCTGGTCCCCTTCCTTTTTAGCATTTTATTTGTTTTCTGTACAAATGTTACAAACAGCAAAGCTACTTAAAATACCTTATTGGTATATTTATCCAGATCAAATGTATAGGTTAACCTAGGAAGAATTGTCTTAATTATAATATTAAAACTTCTTATTAAAATAAGAATTATCTATTCTTTTATTCATGACTCCTTTTCTGTCTCTTCTATATTAAAATTTTGTTCGCATAGGTTTTTATTTTTTATGTTTATTTTTTCTTCACATAGATATGTAAAAACTTCCATTAAAAATTTTACTGAAATATAAATTCAGGGAGGAAAATGCACAGAAGACAGCTTGGTGAAATTCTACAAACAGAATGCACATGTAACCAGCACCCAGATTTAGAAAAAGAACATGACTAGACTGCAGAAGCTGTCTTTGTATTTCCCTTACATCCACTTCCCTTTAATGAACCCCTCTCATGAGCTTTAATGAAAGAGACTGGTGTTGTTGTTGTTGTTGTTCAATTTTTGTTTTTGCATGTATGCTTCATATAAAAGGAGTCGTACAGTTTGTACGACTGGCTTTTTGCCTGGCTTCTTTTACTCAACATTAAGTCTGTAAGATTCTCATTGCCACATACTATTCCACTGAGTGTCTATACCAAAAATGATGTCCTTTCCCTCTATTAGTAGACACCTGGACAGTTTTCCTTTTAATGTAAGAAGTCCCAATTTTTTACAATAGGTTTTTAAAAATGTTTCTTACAGGGCTCATATTTAAGGGGTGGGGATGTATTGTTTTATTATATTTTGTTTGTTATGTGTGAATAGAGTGATTCTAATTTTACATGCTAATTATGTATCCAGCCTACTATCTGAATGCATTTACATTCTGAGTATTTTTCATTTGATCTGTTTTTTTTCATTTTTTAAAAAGTGTATTTATTCTTCAGAGATAGAGACGCCATGAGCAGGGAAGGGACAGAGAGAGGGAGACACAGAATCTGAGGCAGGCTGAAGGCTCTGAACTGTCAGCACAGAGCCCAATGTGGGGCTTGAACTCATGAACACAAGAGATCAGAACCTGAGTCATAGTAGGACACTCAACCAACTGAGCAACCCAGGCACCCCGACCTGTTTTGTTTTTGTTTTTCTTACAGATATGCAATGAAATCACCTGTAAATAATGATAATTATGCTTTCTCTTTTCAATTGTTATATTTTGTGTTTAATTCCCTTTAATAATGTATTGGATAATGCCACTAAAGCAAGTAAAATAATATGGACAAAATGAGATCAGAAAATTTAGCCAAGTTATCTTCAGAAAAAATAATTGCACCCGTTTTCCTCCCATCAGTAATGCACAGTTGGTTTTCAATTTCCCTACCTACTAAAGAAGAATCATGGAGAGGCAGGGTGCTTGGGTTAGAAATGTGTTTATTTAGGGCTATCACAAGGTCTATTCTGGACCTTGGAAGACAAAAGAAGAAGGGGAAATTAGAATGAAGTACCAGAGTGGGACCTGGTGATGTGGGCTGGGGGTGTACCTCCTAGGGATGGACTTCAGACACTGGACATGTGGTATCCCCAGACTCAGCCAAGTCACAAGAATGGGGAGGGGACATGATGGTTCAGGAGATCAGGGTCCTGAGGGAAACGTAGGTATTGAGGGAAAAGAAAATTACTCTTCTCCAAGGCAAGAGAGGAAGGGGAATAGAATAGAAAAAAAGGCATGGGTAGATGCAATACTTCATACTCTGGAGAGCAAGCCAACCGAGACTGCATATGTGGAATGTCAAATATAGAAAAGACATATCGGGATCTACACTCAGACTCTGGTATGGGACACAGATCACATTCTAGAGATCCTGGAATTGTAGAAATGATGCAAAGGACACAGCCACCCCCTCAGACCAAACAGGGGCAGCAAAAGGGGACACAACAGCTGGACTGGCAGCAGCAGGGCTTCAAAGGAGTGGCTTCAATTTGAGTCCCATCGGCAATGTGAAGGACTCTAGATTCTCCACACCTTCCCCAGCACGTCTTATTGTCTGTCTTTTGGATCCTAGCCATCCTAGGTACTGGGATCTCCTTGTGGTTCTGATCTGCATTTCCCTGATTCCTAATAACGTTGAGCATCTTCTCATTGGTTTATTCGCCAACCGTGTACCTTCTTGGACCAATGTCTATCCAGATCCATTGCTCAATTGTTTTTTCTTTGGGGGGGGCGGGTTCATTCTTATTCATTGATTGGTTGCTTGATTGACTGGTTGATTTCGAGGAGTAAGAGTTTTGCATATGTAACAATGTTACATTTTGATGGCACCCAATCTGCCTGAGTTTTTCTTCCTGTGCTTTTTCTGTCGTATCTCAGAGCCATTGCCGAGAGAAGGTCTCAAAGACGTAACCCAGGATTTCTCCCGAGAGTTTTATAGTGCATCGTTTGCACTTTTATGCTAAAATGCTTGATCCAGATAGAAGGATTTTTGTTGTTGTTGTTGTTGTTGTTGTTGTGGATGTTGTCTTCTTATATGAATGGATGTAAAGATGCAACTTCATCCTTTTGAAAGTGGATTTCTAGGTGTGTCAGCACTAGTTATGGAAAAGACTCTTGCATTGATTGTTTTGGAACTCTGGGTGAAACTCAGTGGAACATAACTTCAAGGGCTCATCTTCATACTGTCCATTCTATTGCACTGATCTGTGAGTCGATCCTTCTGGCAGCACCACACTGCTTCCATTGCTGTAGCCGTGCAGCACCCATTGCCATTGGGATGTGTGAGTCCCCCACCGTTGAGTTTCTTTGGCAAGATTGTTTTCGTTACCCGACATCCCTTTCATTCATTGCCGCATTCATCGTCATAGGAAAGTTAGGGTCAGATGGTCAATTTCTGCAAAAAGCAACATTGGATTTTGATAGGGGTTGCATTCAATCTGCAGATCATGTTTTGCAGTGTTGTCATTTTCACCATATTCTGTTTTCTGATCCATCAACGTTGGATGCCTTTGTATTTAAGGTACTCTTCTATACCTTCTTTCAGTGCTGTTTTGGAGTCTTCAGGGTGTCAGTCTTGCACATTTTTTGTTCCGTTCATTCTTTTTTCTTAAAGTGTAATTATTAAATTATTTTAGTGAGACAGAAAGAGAGAGAGAGAGAGAGAGAGAGAGAGAGAGAGAGAGAGAGAGAATCGCATGCAGGCTCGATACTTTTAGCATGGAGCCCAAATGGAGGATCCAACTCACAACTTGAGCGTCACAAGTTGAGCGAAAATCAAGAGCGGGACGCTAGACTGACTGAGGCCCCCAGGTGCCCCTTGAAGTATATTCTTAAGTATTTGTTCTTTTTGAGGACATTGTTTTCTGAATTTCAATGATGATTCTTCATTGCTCGTGTCTAGAAATACAGCTGATTGTTGTATATTGCGGATGGATCCTGCAACCTACTGAGTTGATTTATTATTGTGGTGTGTGTGTGTGTGTGTGTGCGCGCGCGCGCACGCGCGCATGTGCGCGCATGTCTTTGGTTCTTTTGTTTGTGCAAGATTATGTGTTCTGTGAAGAGACATACTTTTCCTTCTTCGTTTCCCACATGGATGCCTTTTACTTCCTTGTCTTGCCTCATTGCCCTGGGTAGACCTTGCGTGCAATGTTGAGTAGATGTGGTGAATGTGGACATCCTTTCCTGTCCCTGACCTTCAAAGGAAATCCCAGGCTTTCAGTGGGACGTGTGGTGGCAGCTGTGGCTGTTTGGTAGATCCTTTGATCGGGTCGAGGACATCGCCTTCTGTTCCTTCCTGTGTGGAACCAACGGTGTGATGTCTGTGAGCCCAGAGATGGAAAGAGTGCTCGTCAGTCTGTGCCGAGACACACTGCCTCTGGCCTCTGAAAACGACACCATTTCTCCTTTTGTCATCCGGAACACCTGAGGAACACAGCCCATTTTGAAGTCACTGCCCTCTCTCTAGGCTTGGCTCCTGCTCTGCGGCCTGGATGGGCGCAGACACCACTCATGGGATGCCTTGCGAAGCAGATCATGGCATGGGGAAGGAGCAGCCTCCACGATTCCAACAAAGTCTGAATCCCATGGAGGCTCAGCCGTCTGGGCTCCCTTCAGCCTGATAAGAACGACTCTTTTCGATTCAGTCGTCTCTTCCTTACTTATTGACTCATTCCTCCATGCGTGTCGTGAGTCGTTCCTGATTGAATTCCACAAACGTATGTGCAGTGAGCAGTGAGCCAGCAGTGGAGTGACAGCAGTGAAGATCTGGGGAGCAGTGGTCCCTTAAGAAGTGAGATGAGGGACACACGGTGTGTTTTGCAAGTGAGACCGCGGATGGAAGGAAACCGCCACAGGAAGACCAAGACTTATGGGGGGAGAGTTTATTTACCACTTATGGAGGTGGTGCACCAAGACCCATTGGATCTTCACACACCTGTGTTAGTGAGGCAGCTTCCGGGAGACATTGCGATGCCAATGCCATCAAGCTCCTAGCAAGCAGAGGAGAGCAAGGATGTGGTGCTTTGACACAGAGAATGATGAGAGAGGGGGATCTGGGCCACGTCCTGGCGCTGTGGGCCTTTTCCAGGTAGTGTGGCTCCGACATGAAGGCATGGCAGTAGGAGAGGCCAAAGGGCCTGCAGGATGGGATCGCCTTTGTAGGGAATGTGTATGGGAGTAGTCCATTGTTTTGCCACAAGGGCTGGGGGCAAAGTCTAAGCCAAGACACTGGAGGGATCCAGCAAGCGGAGAGGAAGTGTTTGGGGGGCGGGCTTTGTGTGTTTTTTTTGGGGGGGTGTAACCAGGATGTACCTACAGTCACTTGAGCGGAAGCACAGGTCTTTCGGAGTTCCCTGAGGCCATAAGCCAGAGCCTCAGACCTTGCACTGGCAGCAAACGGGGACACAGCAGCTGGATTGGCTGCAGGAGGACCCACAGCCGGGAGAGCAGCAGCAGGGCTTGCAGCAGCTGGACTGGCAGCAGCAGGGCTTGCAGCAGCTGGACTGGCAGCAGCAGGGCTTGCAGCAGCTGGACTGGCAGCAGCAGGGCTTGCAGCAGCTGGACTGGCAGCAGCTGGACTGGCAGCAGCTGGACTGGCAGCAGCTGGACTGGCAGCAGCCACAGGAGCCACAGGAGCCACAGCCCCCCTTGGAGCCCCCGCAGGAGCCACAGCCCCCCTTGGAGCCCCCACAGGAGCCACAGCCCCCCTTGGAGCCCCCACAGGAGCCACAGCCCCCCTTGGAGCCCCCACAGGAGCCACAGCCTCCCTTGGAGCCCCCACACGAGCCGCCGCGGGAACAGGCACAGGCTGGCACACAGCAGCACACGGGCTTGCAGCAGCACACGGGCTTGCAGCAGCACACGGGCACACAGCAGCTGGAGCCGCAGCCCCCACAGCCGGAGCCGCAGCCCCCACAGCCGGAGCCGCAGCCCCCACAGCCGGAGCCGCAGCCCCCACAGCCGGAGCCACAGCCTCCAGAACAGCCACAGCAGCCCATGTTTCTGGTGGGTTTTGGGCGGAGTCGGTCAGAGATGCAGGTGCAGAGGGGAGGTGTTCAGGTGTGGAGCCTCCTGGGCCAGGGGCCCTGTATATAGCTGCCAGGGTCAGGTGAGAGGCTGACACACTGTCACTTCCTGGTTCCTGTTTGTGCCACTTTGCAGCGGACAAAGGATGAGTATTTTTCAGAATTTCATCATGACCATGTGATTGTATTGACCAGAACGTCTTTGGTGGGTTTTGCCTTTTCCCCAGCGCCCGACTTGCATCACCTGACGGGCTTGTGTTTCAGAGTTTGCAGGGAGACGGAAGCAGCGCCTCGGAGCCCTGGTGGTCCCACCCTGACCCGATTCGTGACCCTCAACAGTCTTGGCATGATTCCAAAGAGCACATGACCGGTGGGCTCAGGGTGTGGAGAGTGTGGGAAGCAGAAAGCCACCGTGGTTGTGGGCAGTGGGAAGGGCCCTTCCTGTCCATCTCCGGGCAGGAGGTGCTTATGGGCATTCGGAGCAGGTGGCGCCCACGGTTCCGGGCTGGGACCCTGATGGCGGAGCCTGGGCTACTCAGGGTCCTCCTTGAATTGCCTCGTGGGAGTTCTGCTCTGACTGAAATCGCGGGGCAGGCTGGTGCTGAGAGATGCCTTGAGCCAGCTCCTGTGCTCCCGAGGTGCCCTGCCTTCCTTCTGTGGATCGGAGCCGCCCGATTGCACTGTGGGCATCAGGACCCATCCGTGCTATCAGTACGACGCCCCTTGTTTGCCTGTAGACCCCGAGGCACGAGGAGCCCAAAGTGGCCGGGTGGCCGCCTCAACTCCAGTCCAGCGGAATGGTTGTGTGTCCGTGCTGGAAGCCTTTCTCCCTCCGCAACCAAGAGCTTCAGGCCAGCGGCGCATGAGGTCCCGGCGACTGGAGGGAACCATTTTGCTAGCGGGTCAGCAGGGAAAAGAGTGAGGAGGATGTGGTAGGAATCACCAGCCGTGCGTCTTTCAGGTCCTTGACGCCGATGCTCTCCGTAGAGTCCCTCAGGAGTGTAGCGCGACCCACCGTTCCTAGCCTGTCCCCTTGGGGTCTGGTGGCTCGCCCTGGCCTCGCCCGCCATTACAGCCCTCAACGCGTGGACCGGGGAGCCACGCGTGAGAACAATGGTTTCTGCCCCGGAAGATTTGGATTGCTTGCGGGTTTGATATCAATATTCCATTTGCTCGCGTGACAGTTTACAACACTTGGCTGTACATCGTTCCAAGGGCGACTTACACATATGTAGCATAAACGTGTCTTGTGGAGGCTGCTAGCCCCCTCTTCGGAAAGATAAAATCAAAAGAATACGACAAAGCTAAGACTCCCTGCCAAAGGGACGCAGGGCTCAAGTCTGAGCAACTCGAAGAGAAATGCCCTGCAGGCTCTTAGGCTGAACGATCTATGCCACCGCCTTTATTAGTTTGACAAATTCCCTTCAAATTTTCAACCACGCGTGCAAAGTCGATAGCTTTGGTTTCTCTTTTGCGTGTCTACGTCTCGGTCGGGCGTGTTCCTTTCCTTCCCCACCCCCTCCCGCCCCCCCCCCCCTCCCAGGCATTTTTCTGTCCTTCCGGCTTGGGAAGTTTCCATTGACCTGCCTGAGCTCACGGAGTGTGTGCACACCGTGTCCGGTCAGCTGATGGGTCCATCAAAGCCTTTCTTCGCCTTTGTCACCGTGCCTTTGATCTCTAGCCCTTTCTGGGAATCTTTGGTAGGATTTCCTGTCGCTGCTTCCATCACCCATTTCCTCTCGGAGGTGTCCTGAGAGGCTCAGCGTGTCAATCATATTTATTTTAACTTCCTGGTCTGATCATTTCAAAGTCCCTGGCGTGCCTGGGTCTGGCTGTGATGCTCGCTCTGTGTCTTCCAGCTGAGCTCTCTGTCTTTTAGTATGCCTTGTACTTTGATGTCGAAAGCCGGGCGTGATGCACCGGGGAAGAGGAATGGTGGTACATAGGCCTGGAGGGGTGTGTTAATAAGGGGTGGGGGGGAGGGGATGTTCTTCGTCTTTTAGTGACCTGGCCTGCAACCTTTACTAGGCGGCCTCAGTCCGTCCCCAACCCGCCCCCGCCGCCAGCCGGGCCGCCCCCCTGCCGCCAGGTGGTCATGAATCAGCCTGGGACTGGAGCTGAGTATTTCCTCCCCTCCAGGTCACTGGGCTCTGATAAAACCCCAGCAACGTTGGGCTTGGTCAAATCACGTATCCTGAGGGCAGACCTCACGAAGGTGGGGACGTGCTCTGGCATAATTCTACATGTCTCCTTCCATGCTCCCTCTGGCCCGAAGCGTGAGGGGAGTTTTGGAGTGTGTCCCCCCTGGAGATGTTAGCTCTCGGGCATGTCTGCACTGAGGTTGGCGTACCCTCTGTTTCTGTAAGTTGTGATTCTCTGTCTCTGCCCCTCTGTCTCTCCAACACAGGGCGGGGCGTGGGGGGGGGGCATGCAGCAGGATGCCCTGTGGCCTCGGTTCTTTGGTGGATCTGACAAGGGCTGCTGGTCTTTTCGGTTGAGCCTTTTCTTGGTGGGTGGAGGGGCGTGGCCACCTCCAAGCTCCTCCCATGCTCTGCAGGCATGGTTTCCCTCCTGAAGACGCTTTCACATCCTATCCCAATGAAACCCTCTTCTAGCATGTCATGTCCATGGACCAAAGAAATACAGCCGTAGAATATATTAAATGTCAGCTTCTGGGAAATACTTTGGTGCCGTCTTGAATATTCCTTAGGGTGGTTCATGACGTTTGCCTTGAAATGGGAATCTGCAGTCCATGACTAAAAGGCGCACCTTCGATGGAAATCCCAAGGTGGTTTGGGAAGATTCTTAACCGTGGACGAGTTTCTTCCCCATAGAAGAGGATGCCAAAAGAACGTCACGTAACATGAATTTGAGAATGGAGACCTACTCCGTATGTGGTAAAATTCAGCCTTTGACGTGTGCAATCGAGTGGTGTTTGGTCGATTTGCAAAGTGATACAAGCATCACTTCTGACTCGTTCCAGAACATGTTCATGGGCCCCCAAACACAACTCCATAACGTGAGCACGTGGTATCCATTCGTCCCTTCCCACCCAGCCCCCAGAACATACTGATCTATAATGATTCTTCATTGCTAGTGTAGATGGCTTTGTGGACACTGTCATAGAAATGGGGTCGTATAGTATGTGGCCTTTTGTGTGTGTGTCCTTTCACTTAGCATACCGTTTTCAACGTTTTTGTTTGTTTCTTTGTTTGAGTAGCATGTATCAGAGCTTTATACCTTTCGAAAACGAGCTAAGCAAGATCCCATCCCATGGATAGACCAGTTTGTTTACCCACGCATCAGTTGACGGACATTTGGTTATTTCCCCGTGGCGGCCTTTGTGAAGAATGCTACTACGCAACTTAGCACACGAATGTTTGCATGATGTACGTTTTCTCTTCTCTTGGGGATATATCTAGCAGTGCAATTTCTGAGTCGCATGGAATCTCTACTTAACACGTGGGGAGCTGTCAACCTCTTTTGCAAAGCAGTTGCCTCAATTTGAGTCCCATCGGCAACGCGCGGGGCTCTGGTTTCTCCACACCTTCCCCAGCACGTCTTATTGTCTGTCTTTTGGAGCCTAGCCATGCTAGGCACTGGGATCTCCTTGTGGTTCTGATCTGCATTTCCCTGATTCCTAATAACGTTGAGCATCTTCTCATTGGCTTATTCGCCAACCGTGTACCTTCTTGGACCAATGTCTATCCAGATCCATTGCTCAATTGTTTTTTCTTTGGGGGGGGGCGGGTTCATTCTTATTCATTGATTGGTTGCTTGATTGACTGGTTGATTTCGAGGAGTAAGAGTTTTGCATATGTAACAATGTTACATTTTGATGGCACCCAATCTGCCTGAGTTTTTCTTCCTGTGCTTTTTCTGTCGTATCTCAGAGCCATTGCCGAGAGAAGGTCTCAAAGACGTAACCCAGGATTTCTCCCGAGAGTTTTATAGTGCATCGTTTGCACTTTTATGCTAAAATGCTTGATCCAGATAGAAGGATTTTTGTTGTTGTTGTTGTTGTTGTTGTTGTTGTTGTGGATGTTGTCTTCTTATATGATGGGATGTAAAGATGCAACTTCATCCTTTTGAAAGTGGATTTCTAGGTGTGTCAGCACTAGTTATGGAAAAGATTCTTGCATTGATTGTTTTGGAACTCTGGGTGAAACTCAGTGGAACATAACTTCAAGGGCTCATCTTCATACTGTCCATTCTATTGCACTGATCTGTGAGTCGATCCTTCTGGCAGCACCACACTGCTTCCATTGCTGTAGCCGTGCAGCACCCATTGCCATTGGGATGTGTGAGTCCCCCACCGTTGAGTTTCTTTGGCAAGATTGTTTTCGTTACCCGACATCCCTTTCATTCATTGCCGCATTCATCGTCATAGGAAAGTTAGGGTCAGATGGTCAATTTCTGCAAAAAGCAACATTGGATTTTGATAGGGGTTGCATTCAATCTGCAGATCATGTTTTGCAGTGTTGTCATTTTCACCATATTCTGTTTTCTGATCCATCAACGTTGGATGCCTTTGTATTTAAGGTACTCTTCTATACCTTCTTTCAGTGCTGTTTTGGAGTCTTCAGGGTGTCAGTCTTGCACATTTTTTGTTCCGTTCATTCTTTTTTCTTAAAGTGTAATTATTAAATTATTTTAGTGAGACAGAAAGAGAGAGAGAGAGAGAGAGAGAGAGAGAGAGAGAGAGAGAATCGCATGCAGGCTCGATACTTTTAGCATGGAGCCCAAATGGAGGATCCAACTCACAACTTGAGCGCCACAAGTTGAGCGAAAATCAAGAGCGGGACGCTAGACTGACTGAGGCCCCCAGGTGCCCCTTGAAGTATATTCTTAAGTATTTGTTCTTTTTGAGGACATTGTTTTCTGAATTTCAATGATGATTCTTCATTGCTCGTGTCTAGAAATACAGCTGATTGTTGTATATTGCGGATGGATCCTGCAACCTACTGAGTTGATTTATTATTGTGGTTTGTGTGTGTGTGTGTGTGTGTGTGTGTGTGTGCGCGCGCGCGCACGCGCGCATGTGCGTGCATGTCTTTGGTTCTTTTGTTTGTGCAAGATTATGTGTTCTGTGAAGAGACATACTTTTCCTTCTTCGTTTCCCACATGGATGCCTTTTACTTCCTTGTCTTGCCTCATTGCCCTGGGTAGACCTTGCGTGCAATGTTGAGTAGATGTGGTGAATGTGGACATCCTTTCCTGTCCCTGACCTTCAAAGGAAATCCCAGGCTTTCAGTGGGACGTGTGGTGGCAGCTGTGGCTGTTTGGTAGATCCTTTGATCGGGTCGAGGACATCGCCTTCTGTTCCTTCCTGTGTGGAACCAACGGTGTGATGTCTGTGAGCCCAGAGATGGAAAGAGTGCTCGTCAGTCTGTGCCGAGACACACTGCCTCTGGCCTCTGAAAACGACACCATTTCTCCTTTTGTCATCCGGAACACCTGAGGAACACAGCCCATTTTGAAGTCACTGCCCTCTCTCTAGGCTTGGCTCCTGCTCTGCGGCCTGGATGGGCGCAGACACCACTCATGGGATGCCTTGCGAAGCAGATCATGGCATGGGGAAGGAGCAGCCTCCACGATTCCAACAAAGTCTGAATCCCATGGAGGCTCAGCCGTCTGGGCTCCCTTCAGCCTGATAAGAACGACTCTTTTCGATTCAGTCGTCTCTTCCTTACTTATTGACTCATTCCTCCATGCGTGTCGTGAGTCGTTCCTGATTGAATTCCACAAACGTATGTGCAGTGAGCAGTGAGCCAGCAGTGGAGTGACAGCAGTGAAGATCTGGGGAGCAGTGGTCCCTTAAGAAGTGAGATGAGGGACACACGGTGTGTTTTGCAAGTGAGACCGCGGATGGAAGGAAACCGCCACAGGAAGACCAAGACTTATGGGGGGAGAGTTTATTTACCACTTATGGAGGTGGTGCACCAAGACCCATTGGATCTTCACACACCTGTGTTAGTGAGGCAGCTTCCGGGAGACATTGCGATGCCAATGCCATCAAGCTCCTAGCAAGCAGAGGAGAGCAAGGATGTGGTGCTTTGACACAGAGAATGATGAGAGAGGGGGATCTGGGCCACGTCCTGGCGCTGTGGGCCTTTTCCAGGTAGTGTGGCTCCGGCATGAAGGCATGGCAGTAGGAGAGGCCAAAGGGCCTGCAGGATGGGATCGCCTTTGTAGGGAATGTGTATGGGAGTAGTCCATTGTTTTGCCACAAGGGCTGGGGGCAAAGTCTAAGCCAAGACACTGGAGGGATCCAGCAAGCGGAGAGGAAGTGTTTGGGGGGCGGGCTTTGTGTGTTTTTTTTTGGGGGGGGGTGTAACCAGGATGTACCTATAGTCACTTGAGCGGAAGCACAGGTCTTTCGGAGTTCCCTGAGGCCATAAGCCAGAGCCTCAGACCTTGCACTGGCAGCAAACGGGGACACAGCAGCTGGATTGGCTGCAGGAGGACCCACAGCCGGAAGAGCAGCAGCAGGGCTTGCAGCAGCAGGACTGGCAGCAGCAGGGCTTGCAGCAGCTGGACTGGCAGCAGCAGGGCTTGCAGCAGCTGGACTGGCAGCAGCAGGGCTTGCAGCAGCTGGACTGGCAGCAGCTGGACTGGCAGCAGCAGGGCTTGCAGCAGCTGGACTGGCAGCAGCCACAGGAGCCACAGGAGCCACAGCCCCCCTTGGAGCCCCCGCAGGAGCCACAGCCCCCCTTGGAGCCCCCACAGGAGCCACAGCCCCCCTTGGAGCCCCCACAGGAGCCACAGCCTCCCTTGGAGCCCCCACACGAGCCGCCGCTGGAACAGGCACAGGCTGGCACACAGCAGCACACGGGCTTGCAGCAGCACACGGGCTTGCAGCAGCACACGGGCACACAGCAGCTGGAGCCGCAGCCCCCACAGCCGGAGCCGCAGCCCCCACAGCCGGAGCCGCAGCCCCCACAGCCGGAGCCGCAGCCCCCACAGCCGGAGCCACAGCCTCCAGAACAGCCACAGCAGCCCATGTTTCTGGTGGGTTTTGGGCGGAGTCGGTCAGAGATGCAGGTGCAGAGGGGAGGTGTTCAGGTGTGGAGCCTCCTGGGCCAGGGGCCCTGTATATAGCTGCCAGGGTCAGGTGAGAGGCTGACACACTGTCACTTCCTGGTTCCTGTTTGTGCCACTTTGCAGCGGACAAAGGATGAGTATTTTTCAGAATTTCATCATGACCATGTGATTGTATTGACCAGAACGTCTTTGGTGGGTTTTGCCTTTTCCCCAGCGCCCGACTTGCATCACCTGACGGGCTTGTGTTTCAGAGTTTGCAGGGAGACGGAAGCAGCGCCTCGGAGCCCTGGTGGTCCCACCCTGACCCGATTCGTGACCCTCAACAGTCTTGGCATGATTCCAAAGAGCACATGACCGGTGGGCTCAGGGTGTGGAGAGTGTGGGAAGCAGAAAGCCACCGTGGTTGTGGGCAGTGGGAAGGGCCCTTCCTGTCCATCTCCGGGCAGGAGGTGCTTATGGGCATTCGGAGCAGGTGGCGCCCACGGTTCCGGGCTGGGACCCTGATGGCGGAGCCTGGGCTACTCAGGGTCCTCCTTGAATTGCCTCGTGGGAGTTCTGCTCTGACTGAAATCGCGGGGCAGGCTGGTGCTGAGAGATGCCTTGAGCCAGCTCCTGTGCTCCCGAGGTGCCCTGCCTTCCTTCTGTGGATCGGAGCCGCCCGATTGCACTGTGGGCATCAGGACCCATCCGTGCTATCAGTACGACGCCCCTTGTTTGCCTGTAGACCCCGAGGCACGAGGAGCCCAAAGTGGCCGGGTGGCCGCCTCAACTCCAGTCCAGCGGAATGGTTGTGTGTCCGTGCTGGAAGCCTTTCTCCCTCCGCAACCAAGAGCTTCAGGCCAGCGGCGCATGAGGTCCCGGCGACTGGAGGGAACCATTTTGCTAGCGGGTCAGCAGGGAAAAGAGTGAGGAGGATGTGGTAGGAATCACCAGCCGTGCGTCTTTCAGGTCCTTGACGCCGATGCTCTCCGTAGAGTCCCTCAGGAGTGTAGCGCGACCCACCGTTCCTAGCCTGTCCCCTTGGGGTCTGGTGGCTCGCCCTGGCCTCGCCCGCCATTACAGCCCTCAACGCGTGGACCGGGGAGCCACGCGTGAGAACAATGGTTTCTGCCCCGGAAGATTTGGATTGCTTGCGGGTTTGATATCAATATTCCATTTGCTCGCGTGACAGTTTACAACACTTGGCTGTACATCGTTCCAAGGGCGACTTACACATATGTAGCATAAACGTGTCTTGTGGAGGCTGCTAGCCCCCTCTTCGGAAAGATAAAATCAAAAGAATACGACAAAGCTAAGACTCCCTGCCAAAGGGACGCAGGGCTCAAGTCTGAGCAACTCGAAGAGAAATGCCCTGCAGGCTCTTAGGCTGAACGATCTATGCCACCGCCTTTATTAGTTTGACAAATTCCCTTCAAATTTTCAACCACGCGTGCAAAGTCGATAGCTTTGGTTTCTCTTTTGCGTGTCTACGTCTCGGTCGGGCGTGTTCCTTTCCTTCCCCACCCCCTCCCGCCCCCCCCCCCTCCCAGGCATTTTTCTGTCCTTCCGGCTTGGGAAGTTTCCATTGACCTGCCTGAGCTCACGGAGTGTGTGCACACCGTGTCCGGTCAGCTGATGGGTCCATCAAAGCCTTTCTTCGCCTTTGTCACCGTGCCTTTGATCTCTAGCCCTTTCTGGGAATCTTTGGTAGGATTTCCTGTCGCTGCTTCCATCACCCATTTCCTCTCGGAGGTGTCCTGAGAGGCTCAGCGTGTCAATCATATTTATTTTAACTTCCTGGTCTGATCATTTCAAAGTCCCTGGCGTGCCTGGGTCTGGCTGTGATGCTCGCTCTGTGTCTTCCAGCTGAGCTCTCTGTCTTTTAGTATGCCTTGTACTTTGATGTCGAAAGCCGGGCGTGATGCACCGGGGAAGAGGAATGGTGGTACATAGGCCTGGAGGGGTGTGTTAATAAGGGGTGGGGGGGAGGGGATGTTCTTCGTCTTTTAGTGACCTGGCCTGCAACCTTTACTAGGCGGCCTCAGTCCGTCCCCAACCCGCCCCCGCCGCCAGCCGGGCCGCCCCCCTGCCGCCAGGTGGTCATGAATCAGCCTGGGACTGGAGCTGAGTATTTCCTCCCCTCCAGGTCACTGGGCTCTGATAAAACCCCAGCAACGTTGGGCTTGGTCAAATCACGTATCCTGAGGGCAGACCTCACGAAGGTGGGGACGTGCTCTGGCATAATTCTACATGTCTCCTTCCATGCTCCCTCTGGCCCGAAGCGTGAGGGGAGTTTTGGAGTGTGTCCCCCCTGGAGATGTTAGCTCTCGGGCATGTCTGCACTGAGGTTGGCGTACCCTCTGTTTCTGTAAGTTGTGATTCTCTGTCTCTGCCCCTCTGTCTCTCCAACACAGGGCGGGGCGTGGGGGGGGGCATGCAGCAGGATGCCCTGTGGCCTCGGTTCTTTGGTGGATCTGACAAGGGCTGCTGGTCTTTTCGGTTGAGCCTTTTCTTGGTGGGTGGAGGGGCGTGGCCACCTCCAAGCTCCTCCCATGCTCTGCAGGCATGGTTTCCCTCCTGAAGACGCTTTCACATCCTATCCCAATGAAACCCTCTTCTAGCATGTCATGTCCATGGACCAAAGAAATACAGCCGTAGAATATATTAAATGTCAGCTTCTGGGAAATACTTTGGTGCCGTCTTGAATATTCCTTAGGGTGGTTCATGACGTTTGCCTTGAAATGGGAATCTGCAGTCCATGACTAAAAGGCGCACCTTCGATGGAAATCCCAAGGTGGTTTGGGAAGATTCTTAACCGTGGACGAGTTTCTTCCCCATAGAAGAGGATGCCAAAAGAACGTCACGTAACATGAATTTGAGAATGGAGACCTACTCCGTATGTGGTAAAATTCAGCCTTTGACGTGTGCAATCGAGTGGTGTTTGGTCGATTTGCAAAGTGATACAAGCATCACTTCTGACTCGTTCCAGAACATGTTCATGGGCCCCCAAACACAACTCCATAACGTGAGCACGTGGTATCCATTCGTCCCTTCCCACCCAGCCCCCAGAACATACTGATCTATAATGATTCTTCATTGCTAGTGTAGATGGCTTTGTGGACACTGTCATAGAAATGGGGTCGTATAGTATGTGGCCTTTTGTGTGTGTGTCCTTTCACTTAGCATACCGTTTTCAACGTTTTTGTTTGTTTCTTTGTTTGAGTAGCATGTATCAGAGCTTTATACCTTTCGAAAACGAGCTAAGCAAGATCCCATCCCATGGATAGACCAGTTTGTTTACCCACGCATCAGTTGACGGACATTTGGTTATTTCCCCGTGGCGGCCTTTGTGAAGAATGCTACTACGCAACTTAGCACACGAATGTTTGCATGATGTACGTTTTCTCTTCTCTTGGGGATATATCTAGCAGTGCAATTTCTGAGTCGCATGGAATCTCTACTTAACACGTGGGGAGCTGTCAACCTCTTTTGCAAAGCAGTTGCCTCAATTTGAGTCCCATCGGCAACGCGCGGGGCTCTGGTTTCTCCACACCTTCCCCAGCACGTCTTATTGTCTGTCTTTTGGAGCCTAGCCATGCTAGGCACTGGGATCTCCTTGTGGTTCTGATCTGCATTTCCCTGATTCCTAATAACGTTGAGCATCTTCTCATTGGCTTATTCGCCAACCGTGTACCTTCTTGGACCAATGTCTATCCAGATCCATTGCTCAATTGTTTTTTCTTTGGGGGGGGGGCGGGTTCATTCTTATTCATTGATTGGTTGCTTGATTGACTGGTTGATTTCGAGGAGTAAGAGTTTTGCATATGTAACAATGTTACATTTTGATGGCACCCAATCTGCCTGAGTTTTTCTTCCTGTGCTTTTTCTGTCGTATCTCAGAGCCATTGCCGAGAGAAGGTCTCAAAGACGTAACCCAGGATTTCTCCCGAGAGTTTTATAGTGCATCGTTTGCACTTTTATGCTAAAATGCTTGATCCAGATAGAAGGATTTTTGTTGTTGTTGTTGTTGTTGTTGTTGTTGTTGTTGTGGATGTTGTCTTCTTATATGATGGGATGTAAAGATGCAACTTCATCCTTTTGAAAGTGGATTTCTAGGTGTGTCAGCACTAGTTATGGAAAAGATTCTTGCATTGATTGTTTTGGAACTCTGGGTGAAACTCAGTGGAACATAACTTCAAGGGCTCATCTTCATACTGTCCATTCTATTGCACTGATCTGTGAGTCGATCCTTCTGGCAGCACCACACTGCTTCCATTGCTGTAGCCGTGCAGCACCCATTGCCATTGGGATGTGTGAGTCCCCCACCGTTGAGTTTCTTTGGCAAGATTGTTTTCGTTACCCGACATCCCTTTCATTCATTGCCGCATTCATCGTCATAGGAAAGTTAGGGTCAGATGGTCAATTTCTGCAAAAAGCAACATTGGATTTTGATAGGGGTTGCATTCAATCTGCAGATCATGTTTTGCAGTGTTGTCATTTTCACCATATTCTGTTTTCTGATCCATCAACGTTGGATGCCTTTGTATTTAAGGTACTCTTCTATACCTTCTTTCAGTGCTGTTTTGGAGTCTTCAGGGTGTCAGTCTTGCACATTTTTTGTTCCGTTCATTCTTTTTTCTTAAAGTGTAATTATTAAATTATTTTAGTGAGACAGAAAGAGAGAGAGAGAGAGAGAGAGAGAGAGAGAGAGAGAGAGAGAATCGCATGCAGGCTCGATACTTTTAGCATGGAGCCCAAATGGAGGATCCAACTCACAACTTGAGCGCCACAAGTTGAGCGAAAATCAAGAGCGGGACGCTAGACTGACTGAGGCCCCCAGGTGCCCCTTGAAGTATATTCTTAAGTATTTGTTCTTTTTGAGGACATTGTTTTCTGAATTTCAATGATGATTCTTCATTGCTCGTGTCTAGAAATACAGCTGATTGTTGTATATTGCGGATGGATCCTGCAACCTACTGAGTTGATTTATTATTGTGGTTTGTGTGTGTGTGTGTGTGTGTGTGTGTGTGTGCGCGCGCGCGCACGCGCGCATGTGCGTGCATGTCTTTGGTTCTTTTGTTTGTGCAAGATTATGTGTTCTGTGAAGAGACATACTTTTCCTTCTTCGTTTCCCACATGGATGCCTTTTACTTCCTTGTCTTGCCTCATTGCCCTGGGTAGACCTTGCGTGCAATGTTGAGTAGATGTGGTGAATGTGGACATCCTTTCCTGTCCCTGACCTTCAAAGGAAATCCCAGGCTTTCAGTGGGACGTGTGGTGGCAGCTGTGGCTGTTTGGTAGATCCTTTGATCGGGTCGAGGACATCGCCTTCTGTTCCTTCCTGTGTGGAACCAACGGTGTGATGTCTGTGAGCCCAGAGATGGAAAGAGTGCTCGTCAGTCTGTGCCGAGACACACTGCCTCTGGCCTCTGAAAACGACACCATTTCTCCTTTTGTCATCCGGAACACCTGAGGAACACAGCCCATTTTGAAGTCACTGCCCTCTCTCTAGGCTTGGCTCCTGCTCTGCGGCCTGGATGGGCGCAGACACCACTCATGGGATGCCTTGCGAAGCAGATCATGGCATGGGGAAGGAGCAGCCTCCACGATTCCAACAAAGTCTGAATCCCATGGAGGCTCAGCCGTCTGGGCTCCCTTCAGCCTGATAAGAACGACTCTTTTCGATTCAGTCGTCTCTTCCTTACTTATTGACTCATTCCTCCATGCGTGTCGTGAGTCGTTCCTGATTGAATTCCACAAACGTATGTGCAGTGAGCAGTGAGCCAGCAGTGGAGTGACAGCAGTGAAGATCTGGGGAGCAGTGGTCCCTTAAGAAGTGAGATGAGGGACACACGGTGTGTTTTGCAAGTGAGACCGCGGATGGAAGGAAACCGCCACAGGAAGACCAAGACTTATGGGGGGAGAGTTTATTTACCACTTATGGAGGTGGTGCACCAAGACCCATTGGATCTTCACACACCTGTGTTAGTGAGGCAGCTTCCGGGAGACATTGCGATGCCAATGCCATCAAGCTCCTAGCAAGCAGAGGAGAGCAAGGATGTGGTGCTTTGACACAGAGAATGATGAGAGAGGGGGATCTGGGCCACGTCCTGGCGCTGTGGGCCTTTTCCAGGTAGTGTGGCTCCGGCATGAAGGCATGGCAGTAGGAGAGGCCAAAGGGCCTGCAGGATGGGATCGCCTTTGTAGGGAATGTGTATGGGAGTAGTCCATTGTTTTGCCACAAGGGCTGGGGGCAAAGTCTAAGCCAAGACACTGGAGGGATCCAGCAAGCGGAGAGGAAGTGTTTGGGGGGCGGGCTTTGTGTGTTTTTTTTTGGGGGGGGGTGTAACCAGGATGTACCTATAGTCACTTGAGCGGAAGCACAGGTCTTTCGGAGTTCCCTGAGGCCATAAGCCAGAGCCTCAGACCTTGCACTGGCAGCAAACGGGGACACAGCAGCTGGATTGGCTGCAGGAGGACCCACAGCCGGAAGAGCAGCAGCAGGGCTTGCAGCAGCAGGACTGGCAGCAGCAGGGCTTGCAGCAGCTGGACTGGCAGCAGCAGGGCTTGCAGCAGCTGGACTGGCAGCAGCAGGGCTTGCAGCAGCTGGACTGGCAGCAGCTGGACTGGCAGCAGCAGGGCTTGCAGCAGCTGGACTGGCAGCAGCCACAGGAGCCACAGGAGCCACAGCCCCCCTTGGAGCCCCCGCAGGAGCCACAGCCCCCCTTGGAGCCCCCACAGGAGCCACAGCCCCCCTTGGAGCCCCCACAGGAGCCACAGCCTCCCTTGGAGCCCCCACACGAGCCGCCGCTGGAACAGGCACAGGCTGGCACACAGCAGCACACGGGCTTGCAGCAGCACACGGGCTTGCAGCAGCACACGGGCACACAGCAGCTGGAGCCGCAGCCCCCACAGCCGGAGCCGCAGCCCCCACAGCCGGAGCCGCAGCCCCCACAGCCGGAGCCACAGCCTCCAGAACAGCCACAGCAGCCCATGTTTCTGGTGGGTTTTGGGCGGAGTCGGTCAGAGATGCAGGTGCAGAGGGGAGGTGTTCAGGTGTGGAGCCTCCTGGGCCAGGGGCCCTGTATATAGCTGCCAGGGTCAGGTGAGAGGCTGACACACTGTCACTTCCTGGTTCCTGTTTGTGCCACTTTGCAGCGGACAAAGGATGAGTATTTTTCAGAATTTCATCATGACCATGTGATTGTATTGACCAGAACGTCTTTGGTGGGTTTTGCCTTTTCCCCAGCGCCCGACTTGCATCACCTGACGGGCTTGTGTTTCAGAGTTTGCAGGGAGACGGAAGCAGCGCCTCGGAGCCCTGGTGGTCCCACCCTGACCCGATTCGTGACCCTCAACAGTCTTGGCATGATTCCAAAGAGCACATGACCGGTGGGCTCAGGGTGTGGAGAGTGTGGGAAGCAGAAAGCCACCGTGGTTGTGGGCAGTGGGAAGGGCCCTTCCTGTCCATCTCCGGGCAGGAGGTGCTTATGGGCATTCGGAGCAGGTGGCGCCCACGGTTCCGGGCTGGGACCCTGATGGCGGAGCCTGGGCTACTCAGGGTCCTCCTTGAATTGCCTCGTGGGAGTTCTGCTCTGACTGAAATCGCGGGGCAGGCTGGTGCTGAGAGATGCCTTGAGCCAGCTCCTGTGCTCCCGAGGTGCCCTGCCTTCCTTCTGTGGATCGGAGCCGCCCGATTGCACTGTGGGCATCAGGACCCATCCGTGCTATCAGTACGACGCCCCTTGTTTGCCTGTAGACCCCGAGGCACGAGGAGCCCAAAGTGGCCGGGTGGCCGCCTCAACTCCAGTCCAGCGGAATGGTTGTGTGTCCGTGCTGGAAGCCTTTCTCCCTCCGCAACCAAGAGCTTCAGGCCAGCGGCGCATGAGGTCCCGGCGACTGGAGGGAACCATTTTGCTAGCGGGTCAGCAGGGAAAAGAGTGAGGAGGATGTGGTAGGAATCACCAGCCGTGCGTCTTTCAGGTCCTTGACGCCGATGCTCTCCGTAGAGTCCCTCAGGAGTGTAGCGCGACCCACCGTTCCTAGCCTGTCCCCTTGGGGTCTGGTGGCTCGCCCTGGCCTCGCCCGCCATTACAGCCCTCAACGCGTGGACCGGGGAGCCACGCGTGAGAACAATGGTTTCTGCCCCGGAAGATTTGGATTGCTTGCGGGTTTGATATCAATATTCCATTTGCTCGCGTGACAGTTTACAACACTTGGCTGTACATCGTTCCAAGGGCGACTTACACATATGTAGCATAAACGTGTCTTGTGGAGGCTGCTAGCCCCCTCTTCGGAAAGATAAAATCAAAAGAATACGACAAAGCTAAGACTCCCTGCCAAAGGGACGCAGGGCTCAAGTCTGAGCAACTCGAAGAGAAATGCCCTGCAGGCTCTTAGGCTGAACGATCTATGCCACCGCCTTTATTAGTTTGACAAATTCCCTTCAAATTTTCAACCACGCGTGCAAAGTCGATAGCTTTGGTTTCTCTTTTGCGTGTCTACGTCTCGGTCGGGCGTGTTCCTTTCCTTCCCCACCCCCTCCCGCCCCCCCCCCCTCCCAGGCATTTTTCTGTCCTTCCGGCTTGGGAAGTTTCCATTGACCTGCCTGAGCTCACGGAGTGTGTGCACACCGTGTCCGGTCAGCTGATGGGTCCATCAAAGCCTTTCTTCGCCTTTGTCACCGTGCCTTTGATCTCTAGCCCTTTCTGGGAATCTTTGGTAGGATTTCCTGTCGCTGCTTCCATCACCCATTTCCTCTCGGAGGTGTCCTGAGAGGCTCAGCGTGTCAATCATATTTATTTTAACTTCCTGGTCTGATCATTTCAAAGTCCCTGGCGTGCCTGGGTCTGGCTGTGATGCTCGCTCTGTGTCTTCCAGCTGAGCTCTCTGTCTTTTAGTATGCCTTGTACTTTGATGTCGAAAGCCGGGCGTGATGCACCGGGGAAGAGGAATGGTGGTACATAGGCCTGGAGGGGTGTGTTAATAAGGGGTGGGGGGGAGGGGATGTTCTTCGTCTTTTAGTGACCTGGCCTGCAACCTTTACTAGGCGGCCTCAGTCCGTCCCCAACCCGCCCCCGCCGCCAGCCGGGCCGCCCCCCTGCCGCCAGGTGGTCATGAATCAGCCTGGGACTGGAGCTGAGTATTTCCTCCCCTCCAGGTCACTGGGCTCTGATAAAACCCCAGCAACGTTGGGCTTGGTCAAATCACGTATCCTGAGGGCAGACCTCACGAAGGTGGGGACGTGCTCTGGCATAATTCTACATGTCTCCTTCCATGCTCCCTCTGGCCCGAAGCGTGAGGGGAGTTTTGGAGTGTGTCCCCCCTGGAGATGTTAGCTCTCGGGCATGTCTGCACTGAGGTTGGCGTACCCTCTGTTTCTGTAAGTTGTGATTCTCTGTCTCTGCCCCTCTGTCTCTCCAACACAGGGCGGGGCGTGGGGGGGGGCATGCAGCAGGATGCCCTGTGGCCTCGGTTCTTTGGTGGATCTGACAAGGGCTGCTGGTCTTTTCGGTTGAGCCTTTTCTTGGTGGGTGGAGGGGCGTGGCCACCTCCAAGCTCCTCCCATGCTCTGCAGGCATGGTTTCCCTCCTGAAGACGCTTTCACATCCTATCCCAATGAAACCCTCTTCTAGCATGTCATGTCCATGGACCAAAGAAATACAGCCGTAGAATATATTAAATGTCAGCTTCTGGGAAATACTTTGGTGCCGTCTTGAATATTCCTTAGGGTGGTTCATGACGTTTGCCTTGAAATGGGAATCTGCAGTCCATGACTAAAAGGCGCACCTTCGATGGAAATCCCAAGGTGGTTTGGGAAGATTCTTAACCGTGGACGAGTTTCTTCCCCATAGAAGAGGATGCCAAAAGAACGTCACGTAACATGAATTTGAGAATGGAGACCTACTCCGTATGTGGTAAAATTCAGCCTTTGACGTGTGCAATCGAGTGGTGTTTGGTCGATTTGCAAAGTGATACAAGCATCACTTCTGACTCGTTCCAGAACATGTTCATGGGCCCCCAAACACAACTCCATAACGTGAGCACGTGGTATCCATTCGTCCCTTCCCACCCAGCCCCCAGAACATACTGATCTATAATGATTCTTCATTGCTAGTGTAGATGGCTTTGTGGACACTGTCATAGAAATGGGGTCGTATAGTATGTGGCCTTTTGTGTGTGTGTCCTTTCACTTAGCATACCGTTTTCAACGTTTTTGTTTGTTTCTTTGTTTGAGTAGCATGTATCAGAGCTTTATACCTTTCGAAAACGAGCTAAGCAAGATCCCATCCCATGGATAGACCAGTTTGTTTACCCACGCATCAGTTGACGGACATTTGGTTATTTCCCCGTGGCGGCCTTTGTGAAGAATGCTACTACGCAACTTAGCACACGAATGTTTGCATGATGTACGTTTTCTCTTCTCTTGGGGATATATCTAGCAGTGCAATTTCTGAGTCGCATGGAATCTCTACTTAACACGTGGGGAGCTGTCAACCTCTTTTGCAAAGCAGTTGCCTCAATTTGAGTCCCATCGGCAACGCGCGGGGCTCTGGTTTCTCCACACCTTCCCCAGCACGTCTTATTGTCTGTCTTTTGGAGCCTAGCCATGCTAGGCACTGGGATCTCCTTGTGGTTCTGATCTGCATTTCCCTGATTCCTAATAACGTTGAGCATCTTCTCATTGGCTTATTCGCCAACCGTGTACCTTCTTGGACCAATGTCTATCCAGATCCATTGCTCAATTGTTTTTTCTTTGGGGGGGGGGCGGGTTCATTCTTATTCATTGATTGGTTGCTTGATTGACTGGTTGATTTCGAGGAGTAAGAGTTTTGCATATGTAACAATGTTACATTTTGATGGCACCCAATCTGCCTGAGTTTTTCTTCCTGTGCTTTTTCTGTCGTATCTCAGAGCCATTGCCGAGAGAAGGTCTCAAAGACGTAACCCAGGATTTCTCCCGAGAGTTTTATAGTGCATCGTTTGCACTTTTATGCTAAAATGCTTGATCCAGATAGAAGGATTTTTGTTGTTGTTGTTGTTGTTGTTGTTGTTGTTGTTGTGGATGTTGTCTTCTTATATGATGGGATGTAAAGATGCAACTTCATCCTTTTGAAAGTGGATTTCTAGGTGTGTCAGCACTAGTTATGGAAAAGATTCTTGCATTGATTGTTTTGGAACTCTGGGTGAAACTCAGTGGAACATAACTTCAAGGGCTCATCTTCATACTGTCCATTCTATTGCACTGATCTGTGAGTCGATCCTTCTGGCAGCACCACACTGCTTCCATTGCTGTAGCCGTGCAGCACCCATTGCCATTGGGATGTGTGAGTCCCCCACCGTTGAGTTTCTTTGGCAAGATTGTTTTCGTTACCCGACATCCCTTTCATTCATTGCCGCATTCATCGTCATAGGAAAGTTAGGGTCAGATGGTCAATTTCTGCAAAAAGCAACATTGGATTTTGATAGGGGTTGCATTCAATCTGCAGATCATGTTTTGCAGTGTTGTCATTTTCACCATATTCTGTTTTCTGATCCATCAACGTTGGATGCCTTTGTATTTAAGGTACTCTTCTATACCTTCTTTCAGTGCTGTTTTGGAGTCTTCAGGGTGTCAGTCTTGCACATTTTTTGTTCCGTTCATTCTTTTTTCTTAAAGTGTAATTATTAAATTATTTTAGTGAGACAGAAAGAGAGAGAGAGAGAGAGAGAGAGAGAGAGAGAGAGAGAGAGAATCGCATGCAGGCTCGATACTTTTAGCATGGAGCCCAAATGGAGGATCCAACTCACAACTTGAGCGCCACAAGTTGAGCGAAAATCAAGAGCGGGACGCTAGACTGACTGAGGCCCCCAGGTGCCCCTTGAAGTATATTCTTAAGTATTTGTTCTTTTTGAGGACATTGTTTTCTGAATTTCAATGATGATTCTTCATTGCTCGTGTCTAGAAATACAGCTGATTGTTGTATATTGCGGATGGATCCTGCAACCTACTGAGTTGATTTATTATTGTGGTTTGTGTGTGTGTGTGTGTGTGTGTGTGTGTGTGCGCGCGCGCGCACGCGCGCATGTGCGTGCATGTCTTTGGTTCTTTTGTTTGTGCAAGATTATGTGTTCTGTGAAGAGACATACTTTTCCTTCTTCGTTTCCCACATGGATGCCTTTTACTTCCTTGTCTTGCCTCATTGCCCTGGGTAGACCTTGCGTGCAATGTTGAGTAGATGTGGTGAATGTGGACATCCTTTCCTGTCCCTGACCTTCAAAGGAAATCCCAGGCTTTCAGTGGGACGTGTGGTGGCAGCTGTGGCTGTTTGGTAGATCCTTTGATCGGGTCGAGGACATCGCCTTCTGTTCCTTCCTGTGTGGAACCAACGGTGTGATGTCTGTGAGCCCAGAGATGGAAAGAGTGCTCGTCAGTCTGTGCCGAGACACACTGCCTCTGGCCTCTGAAAACGACACCATTTCTCCTTTTGTCATCCGGAACACCTGAGGAACACAGCCCATTTTGAAGTCACTGCCCTCTCTCTAGGCTTGGCTCCTGCTCTGCGGCCTGGATGGGCGCAGACACCACTCATGGGATGCCTTGCGAAGCAGATCATGGCATGGGGAAGGAGCAGCCTCCACGATTCCAACAAAGTCTGAATCCCATGGAGGCTCAGCCGTCTGGGCTCCCTTCAGCCTGATAAGAACGACTCTTTTCGATTCAGTCGTCTCTTCCTTACTTATTGACTCATTCCTCCATGCGTGTCGTGAGTCGTTCCTGATTGAATTCCACAAACGTATGTGCAGTGAGCAGTGAGCCAGCAGTGGAGTGACAGCAGTGAAGATCTGGGGAGCAGTGGTCCCTTAAGAAGTGAGATGAGGGACACACGGTGTGTTTTGCAAGTGAGACCGCGGATGGAAGGAAACCGCCACAGGAAGACCAAGACTTATGGGGGGAGAGTTTATTTACCACTTATGGAGGTGGTGCACCAAGACCCATTGGATCTTCACACACCTGTGTTAGTGAGGCAGCTTCCGGGAGACATTGCGATGCCAATGCCATCAAGCTCCTAGCAAGCAGAGGAGAGCAAGGATGTGGTGCTTTGACACAGAGAATGATGAGAGAGGGGGATCTGGGCCACGTCCTGGCGCTGTGGGCCTTTTCCAGGTAGTGTGGCTCCGGCATGAAGGCATGGCAGTAGGAGAGGCCAAAGGGCCTGCAGGATGGGATCGCCTTTGTAGGGAATGTGTATGGGAGTAGTCCATTGTTTTGCCACAAGGGCTGGGGGCAAAGTCTAAGCCAAGACACTGGAGGGATCCAGCAAGCGGAGAGGAAGTGTTTGGGGGGCGGGCTTTGTGTGTTTTTTTTGGGGGGGGGTGTAACCAGGATGTACCTATAGTCACTTGAGCGGAAGCACAGGTCTTTCGGAGTTCCCTGAGGCCATAAGCCAGAGCCTCAGACCTTGCACTGGCAGCAAACGGGGACACAGCAGCTGGATTGGCTGCAGGAGGACCCACAGCCGGAAGAGCAGCAGCAGGGCTTGCAGCAGCAGGACTGGCAGCAGCAGGGCTTGCAGCAGCTGGACTGGCAGCAGCAGGGCTTGCAGCAGCTGGACTGGCAGCAGCAGGGCTTGCAGCAGCTGGACTGGCAGCAGCTGGACTGGCAGCAGCAGGGCTTGCAGCAGCTGGACTGGCAGCAGCCACAGGAGCCACAGGAGCCACAGCCCCCCTTGGAGCCCCCGCAGGAGCCACAGCCCCCCTTGGAGCCCCCACAGGAGCCACAGCCCCCCTTGGAGCCCCCACAGGAGCCACAGCCTCCCTTGGAGCCCCCACACGAGCCGCCGCTGGAACAGGCACAGGCTGGCACACAGCAGCACACGGGCTTGCAGCAGCACACGGGCTTGCAGCAGCACACGGGCACACAGCAGCTGGAGCCGCAGCCCCCACAGCCGGAGCCGCAGCCCCCACAGCCGGAGCCGCAGCCCCCACAGCCGGAGCCACAGCCTCCAGAACAGCCACAGCAGCCCATGTTTCTGGTGGGTTTTGGGCGGAGTCGGTCAGAGATGCAGGTGCAGAGGGGAGGTGTTCAGGTGTGGAGCCTCCTGGGCCAGGGGCCCTGTATATAGCTGCCAGGGTCAGGTGAGAGGCTGACACACTGTCACTTCCTGGTTCCTGTTTGTGCCACTTTGCAGCGGACAAAGGATGAGTATTTTTCAGAATTTCATCATGACCATGTGATTGTATTGACCAGAACGTCTTTGGTGGGTTTTGCCTTTTCCCCAGCGCCCGACTTGCATCACCTGACGGGCTTGTGTTTCAGAGTTTGCAGGGAGACGGAAGCAGCGCCTCGGAGCCCTGGTGGTCCCACCCTGACCCGATTCGTGACCCTCAACAGTCTTGGCATGATTCCAAAGAGCACATGACCGGTGGGCTCAGGGTGTGGAGAGTGTGGGAAGCAGAAAGCCACCGTGGTTGTGGGCAGTGGGAAGGGCCCTTCCTGTCCATCTCCGGGCAGGAGGTGCTTATGGGCATTCGGAGCAGGTGGCGCCCACGGTTCCGGGCTGGGACCCTGATGGCGGAGCCTGGGCTACTCAGGGTCCTCCTTGAATTGCCTCGTGGGAGTTCTGCTCTGACTGAAATCGCGGGGCAGGCTGGTGCTGAGAGATGCCTTGAGCCAGCTCCTGTGCTCCCGAGGTGCCCTGCCTTCCTTCTGTGGATCGGAGCCGCCCGATTGCACTGTGGGCATCAGGACCCATCCGTGCTATCAGTACGACGCCCCTTGTTTGCCTGTAGACCCCGAGGCACGAGGAGCCCAAAGTGGCCGGGTGGCCGCCTCAACTCCAGTCCAGCGGAATGGTTGTGTGTCCGTGCTGGAAGCCTTTCTCCCTCCGCAACCAAGAGCTTCAGGCCAGCGGCGCATGAGGTCCCGGCGACTGGAGGGAACCATTTTGCTAGCGGGTCAGCAGGGAAAAGAGTGAGGAGGATGTGGTAGGAATCACCAGCCGTGCGTCTTTCAGGTCCTTGACGCCGATGCTCTCCGTAGAGTCCCTCAGGAGTGTAGCGCGACCCACCGTTCCTAGCCTGTCCCCTTGGGGTCTGGTGGCTCGCCCTGGCCTCGCCCGCCATTACAGCCCTCAACGCGTGGACCGGGGAGCCACGCGTGAGAACAATGGTTTCTGCCCCGGAAGATTTGGATTGCTTGCGGGTTTGATATCAATATTCCATTTGCTCGCGTGACAGTTTACAACACTTGGCTGTACATCGTTCCAAGGGCGACTTACACATATGTAGCATAAACGTGTCTTGTGGAGGCTGCTAGCCCCCTCTTCGGAAAGATAAAATCAAAAGAATACGACAAAGCTAAGACTCCCTGCCAAAGGGACGCAGGGCTCAAGTCTGAGCAACTCGAAGAGAAATGCCCTGCAGGCTCTTAGGCTGAACGATCTATGCCACCGCCTTTATTAGTTTGACAAATTCCCTTCAAATTTTCAACCACGCGTGCAAAGTCGATAGCTTTGGTTTCTCTTTTGCGTGTCTACGTCTCGGTCGGGCGTGTTCCTTTCCTTCCCCACCCCCTCCCCCCCCCCCCCCCTCCCAGGCATTTTTCTGTCCTTCCGGCTTGGGAAGTTTCCATTGACCTGCCTGAGCTCACGGAGTGTGTGCACACCGTGTCCGGTCAGCTGATGGGTCCATCAAAGCCTTTCTTCGCCTTTGTCACCGTGCCTTTGATCTCTAGCCCTTTCTGGGAATCTTTGGTAGGATTTCCTGTCGCTGCTTCCATCACCCATTTCCTCTCGGAGGTGTCCTGAGAGGCTCAGCGTGTCAATCATATTTATTTTAACTTCCTGGTCTGATCATTTCAAAGTCCCTGGCGTGCCTGGGTCTGGCTGTGATGCTCGCTCTGTGTCTTCCAGCTGAGCTCTCTGTCTTTTAGTATGCCTTGTACTTTGATGTCGAAAGCCGGGCGTGATGCACCGGGGAAGAGGAATGGTGGTACATAGGCCTGGAGGGGTGTGTTAATAAGGGGTGGGGGGGAGGGGATGTTCTTCGTCTTTTAGTGACCTGGCCTGCAACCTTTACTAGGCGGCCTCAGTCCGTCCCCAACCCGCCCCCGCCGCCAGCCGGGCCGCCCCCCTGCCGCCAGGTGGTCATGAATCAGCCTGGGACTGGAGCTGAGTATTTCCTCCCCTCCAGGTCACTGGGCTCTGATAAAACCCCAGCAACGTTGGGCTTGGTCAAATCACGTATCCTGAGGGCAGACCTCACGAAGGTGGGGACGTGCTCTGGCATAATTCTACATGTCTCCTTCCATGCTCCCTCTGGCCCGAAGCGTGAGGGGAGTTTTGGAGTGTGTCCCCCCTGGAGATGTTAGCTCTCGGGCATGTCTGCACTGAGGTTGGCGTACCCTCTGTTTCTGTAAGTTGTGATTCTCTGTCTCTGCCCCTCTGTCTCTCCAACACAGGGCGGGGCGTGGGGGGGGGCATGCAGCAGGATGCCCTGTGGCCTCGGTTCTTTGGTGGATCTGACAAGGGCTGCTGGTCTTTTCGGTTGAGCCTTTTCTTGGTGGGTGGAGGGGCGTGGCCACCTCCAAGCTCCTCCCATGCTCTGCAGGCATGGTTTCCCTCCTGAAGACGCTTTCACATCCTATCCCAATGAAACCCTCTTCTAGCATGTCATGTCCATGGACCAAAGAAATACAGCCGTAGAATATATTAAATGTCAGCTTCTGGGAAATACTTTGGTGCCGTCTTGAATATTCCTTAGGGTGGTTCATGACGTTTGCCTTGAAATGGGAATCTGCAGTCCATGACTAAAAGGCGCACCTTCGATGGAAATCCCAAGGTGGTTTGGGAAGATTCTTAACCGTGGACGAGTTTCTTCCCCATAGAAGAGGATGCCAAAAGAACGTCACGTAACATGAATTTGAGAATGGAGACCTACTCCGTATGTGGTAAAATTCAGCCTTTGACGTGTGCAATCGAGTGGTGTTTGGTCGATTTGCAAAGTGATACAAGCATCACTTCTGACTCGTTCCAGAACATGTTCATGGGCCCCCAAACACAACTCCATAACGTGAGCACGTGGTATCCATTCGTCCCTTCCCACCCAGCCCCCAGAACATACTGATCTATAATGATTCTTCATTGCTAGTGTAGATGGCTTTGTGGACACTGTCATAGAAATGGGGTCGTATAGTATGTGGCCTTTTGTGTGTGTGTCCTTTCACTTAGCATACCGTTTTCAACGTTTTTGTTTGTTTCTTTGTTTGAGTAGCATGTATCAGAGCTTTATACCTTTCGAAAACGAGCTAAGCAAGATCCCATCCCATGGATAGACCAGTTTGTTTACCCACGCATCAGTTGACGGACATTTGGTTATTTCCCCGTGGCGGCCTTTGTGAAGAATGCTACTACGCAACTTAGCACACGAATGTTTGCATGATGTACGTTTTCTCTTCTCTTGGGGATATATCTAGCAGTGCAATTTCTGAGTCGCATGGAATCTCTACTTAACACGTGGGGAGCTGTCAACCTCTTTTGCAAAGCAGTTGCCTCAATTTGAGTCCCATCGGCAACGCGCGGGGCTCTGGTTTCTCCACACCTTCCCCAGCACGTCTTATTGTCTGTCTTTTGGAGCCTAGCCATGCTAGGCACTGGGATCTCCTTGTGGTTCTGATCTGCATTTCCCTGATTCCTAATAACGTTGAGCATCTTCTCATTGGCTTATTCGCCAACCGTGTACCTTCTTGGACCAATGTCTATCCAGATCCATTGCTCAATTGTTTTTTCTTTGGGGGGGGGGCGGGTTCATTCTTATTCATTGATTGGTTGCTTGATTGACTGGTTGATTTCGAGGAGTAAGAGTTTTGCATATGTAACAATGTTACATTTTGATGGCACCCAATCTGCCTGAGTTTTTCTTCCTGTGCTTTTTCTGTCGTATCTCAGAGCCATTGCCGAGAGAAGGTCTCAAAGACGTAACCCAGGATTTCTCCCGAGAGTTTTATAGTGCATCGTTTGCACTTTTATGCTAAAATGCTTGATCCAGATAGAAGGATTTTTGTTGTTGTTGTTGTTGTTGTTGTTGTTGTTGTTGTGGATGTTGTCTTCTTATATGATGGGATGTAAAGATGCAACTTCATCCTTTTGAAAGTGGATTTCTAGGTGTGTCAGCACTAGTTATGGAAAAGATTCTTGCATTGATTGTTTTGGAACTCTGGGTGAAACTCAGTGGAACATAACTTCAAGGGCTCATCTTCATACTGTCCATTCTATTGCACTGATCTGTGAGTCGATCCTTCTGGCAGCACCACACTGCTTCCATTGCTGTAGCCGTGCAGCACCCATTGCCATTGGGATGTGTGAGTCCCCCACCGTTGAGTTTCTTTGGCAAGATTGTTTTCGTTACCCGACATCCCTTTCATTCATTGCCGCATTCATCGTCATAGGAAAGTTAGGGTCAGATGGTCAATTTCTGCAAAAAGCAACATTGGATTTTGATAGGGGTTGCATTCAATCTGCAGATCATGTTTTGCAGTGTTGTCATTTTCACCATATTCTGTTTTCTGATCCATCAACGTTGGATGCCTTTGTATTTAAGGTACTCTTCTATACCTTCTTTCAGTGCTGTTTTGGAGTCTTCAGGGTGTCAGTCTTGCACATTTTTTGTTCCGTTCATTCTTTTTTCTTAAAGTGTAATTATTAAATTATTTTAGTGAGACAGAAAGAGAGAGAGAGAGAGAGAGAGAGAGAGAGAGAGAGAGAGAATCGCATGCAGGCTCGATACTTTTAGCATGGAGCCCAAATGGAGGATCCAACTCACAACTTGAGCGCCACAAGTTGAGCGAAAATCAAGAGCGGGACGCTAGACTGACTGAGGCCCCCAGGTGCCCCTTGAAGTATATTCTTAAGTATTTGTTCTTTTTGAGGACATTGTTTTCTGAATTTCAATGATGATTCTTCATTGCTCGTGTCTAGAAATACAGCTGATTGTTGTATATTGCGGATGGATCCTGCAACCTACTGAGTTGATTTATTATTGTGGTTTGTGTGTGTGTGTGTGTGTGTGTGTGTGTGCGCGCGCGCGCACGCGCGCATGTGCGTGCATGTCTTTGGTTCTTTTGTTTGTGCAAGATTATGTGTTCTGTGAAGAGACATACTTTTCCTTCTTCGTTTCCCACATGGATGCCTTTTACTTCCTTGTCTTGCCTCATTGCCCTGGGTAGACCTTGCGTGCAATGTTGAGTAGATGTGGTGAATGTGGACATCCTTTCCTGTCCCTGACCTTCAAAGGAAATCCCAGGCTTTCAGTGGGACGTGTGGTGGCAGCTGTGGCTGTTTGGTAGATCCTTTGATCGGGTCGAGGACATCGCCTTCTGTTCCTTCCTGTGTGGAACCAACGGTGTGATGTCTGTGAGCCCAGAGATGGAAAGAGTGCTCGTCAGTCTGTGCCGAGACACACTGCCTCTGGCCTCTGAAAACGACACCATTTCTCCTTTTGTCATCCGGAACACCTGAGGAACACAGCCCATTTTGAAGTCACTGCCCTCTCTCTAGGCTTGGCTCCTGCTCTGCGGCCTGGATGGGCGCAGACACCACTCATGGGATGCCTTGCGAAGCAGATCATGGCATGGGGAAGGAGCAGCCTCCACGATTCCAACAAAGTCTGAATCCCATGGAGGCTCAGCCGTCTGGGCTCCCTTCAGCCTGATAAGAACGACTCTTTTCGATTCAGTCGTCTCTTCCTTACTTATTGACTCATTCCTCCATGCGTGTCGTGAGTCGTTCCTGATTGAATTCCACAAACGTATGTGCAGTGAGCAGTGAGCCAGCAGTGGAGTGACAGCAGTGAAGATCTGGGGAGCAGTGGTCCCTTAAGAAGTGAGATGAGGGACACACGGTGTGTTTTGCAAGTGAGACCGCGGATGGAAGGAAACCGCCACAGGAAGACCAAGACTTATGGGGGGAGAGTTTATTTACCACTTATGGAGGTGGTGCACCAAGACCCATTGGATCTTCACACACCTGTGTTAGTGAGGCAGCTTCCGGGAGACATTGCGATGCCAATGCCATCAAGCTCCTAGCAAGCAGAGGAGAGCAAGGATGTGGTGCTTTGACACAGAGAATGATGAGAGAGGGGGATCTGGGCCACGTCCTGGCGCTGTGGGCCTTTTCCAGGTAGTGTGGCTCCGGCATGAAGGCATGGCAGTAGGAGAGGCCAAAGGGCCTGCAGGATGGGATCGCCTTTGTAGGGAATGTGTATGGGAGTAGTCCATTGTTTTGCCACAAGGGCTGGGGGCAAAGTCTAAGCCAAGACACTGGAGGGATCCAGCAAGCGGAGAGGAAGTGTTTGGGGGGCGGGCTTTGTGTGTTTTTTTTTGGGGGGGGGTGTAACCAGGATGTACCTATAGTCACTTGAGCGGAAGCACAGGTCTTTCGGAGTTCCCTGAGGCCATAAGCCAGAGCCTCAGACCTTGCACTGGCAGCAAACGGGGACACAGCAGCTGGATTGGCTGCAGGAGGACCCACAGCCGGAAGAGCAGCAGCAGGGCTTGCAGCAGCAGGACTGGCAGCAGCAGGGCTTGCAGCAGCTGGACTGGCAGCAGCAGGGCTTGCAGCAGCTGGACTGGCAGCAGCAGGGCTTGCAGCAGCTGGACTGGCAGCAGCACTGGCAGTGGACTGGCAGCAGCAGGGCTTGCAGCAGCTGGACTGGCAGCAGCCACAGGAGCCACAGGAGCCACAGCCCCCCTTGGAGCCCCCGCAGGAGCCACAGCCCCCCTTGGAGCCCCCACAGGAGCCACAGCCCCCCTTGGAGCCCCCACAGGAGCCACAGCCCCCCTTGGAGCCCCCACAGGAGCCACAGCCTCCCTTGGAGCCCCCACACGAGCCGCCGCTGGAACAGGCACAGGCTGGCACACAGCAGCACACGGGCTTGCAGCAGCACACGGGCTTGCAGCAGCACACGGGCACACAGCAGCTGGAGCCGCAGCCCCCACAGCCGGAGCCGCAGCCCCCACAGCCGGAGCCGCAGCCCCCACAGCCGGAGCCGCAGCCCCCACAGCCGGAGCCACAGCCTCCAGAACAGCCACAGCAGCCCATGTTTCTGGTGGGTTTTGGGCGGAGTCGGTCAGAGATGCAGGTGCAGAGGGGAGGTGTTCAGGTGTGGAGCCTCCTGGGCCAGGGGCCCTGTATATAGCTGCCAGGGTCAGGTGAGAGGCTGACACACTGTCACTTCCTGGTTCCTGTTTGTGCCACTTTGCAGCGGACAAAGGATGAGTATTTTTCAGAATTTCATCATGACCATGTGATTGTATTGACCAGAACGTCTTTGGTGGGTTTTGCCTTTTCCCCAGCGCCCGACTTGCATCACCTGACGGGCTTGTGTTTCAGAGTTTGCAGGGAGACGGAAGCAGCGCCTCGGAGCCCTGGTGGTCCCACCCTGACCCGATTCGTGACCCTCAACAGTCTTGGCATGATTCCAAAGAGCACATGACCGGTGGGCTCAGGGTGTGGAGAGTGTGGGAAGCAGAAAGCCACCGTGGTTGTGGGCAGTGGGAAGGGCCCTTCCTGTCCATCTCCGGGCAGGAGGTGCTTATGGGCATTCGGAGCAGGTGGCGCCCACGGTTCCGGGCTGGGACCCTGATGGCGGAGCCTGGGCTACTCAGGGTCCTCCTTGAATTGCCTCGTGGGAGTTCTGCTCTGACTGAAATCGCGGGGCAGGCTGGTGCTGAGAGATGCCTTGAGCCAGCTCCTGTGCTCCCGAGGTGCCCTGCCTTCCTTCTGTGGATCGGAGCCGCCCGATTGCACTGTGGGCATCAGGACCCATCCGTGCTATCAGTACGACGCCCCTTGTTTGCCTGTAGACCCCGAGGCACGAGGAGCCCAAAGTGGCCGGGTGGCCGCCTCAACTCCAGTCCAGCGGAATGGTTGTGTGTCCGTGCTGGAAGCCTTTCTCCCTCCGCAACCAAGAGCTTCAGGCCAGCGGCGCATGAGGTCCCGGCGACTGGAGGGAACCATTTTGCTAGCGGGTCAGCAGGGAAAAGAGTGAGGAGGATGTGGTAGGAATCACCAGCCGTGCGTCTTTCAGGTCCTTGACGCCGATGCTCTCCGTAGAGTCCCTCAGGAGTGTAGCGCGACCCACCGTTCCTAGCCTGTCCCCTTGGGGTCTGGTGGCTCGCCCTGGCCTCGCCCGCCATTACAGCCCTCAACGCGTGGACCGGGGAGCCACGCGTGAGAACAATGGTTTCTGCCCCGGAAGATTTGGATTGCTTGCGGGTTTGATATCAATATTCCATTTGCTCGCGTGACAGTTTACAACACTTGGCTGTACATCGTTCCAAGGGCGACTTACACATATGTAGCATAAACGTGTCTTGTGGAGGCTGCTAGCCCCCTCTTCGGAAAGATAAAATCAAAAGAATACGACAAAGCTAAGACTCCCTGCCAAAGGGACGCAGGGCTCAAGTCTGAGCAACTCGAAGAGAAATGCCCTGCAGGCTCTTAGGCTGAACGATCTATGCCACCGCCTTTATTAGTTTGACAAATTCCCTTCAAATTTTCAACCACGCGTGCAAAGTCGATAGCTTTGGTTTCTCTTTTGCGTGTCTACGTCTCGGTCGGGCGTGTTCCTTTCCTTCCCCACCCCCTCCCGCCCCCCCCCCCCCCCCCAGGCATTTTTCTGTCCTTCCGGCTTGGGAAGTTTCCATTGACCTGCCTGAGCTCACGGAGTGTGTGCACACCGTGTCCGGTCAGCTGATGGGTCCATCAAAGCCTTTCTTCGCCTTTGTCACCGTGCCTTTGATCTCTAGCCCTTTCTGGGAATCTTTGGTAGGATTTCCTGTCGCTGCTTCCATCACCCATTTCCTCTCGGAGGTGTCCTGAGAGGCTCAGCGTGTCAATCATATTTATTTTAACTTCCTGGTCTGATCATTTCAAAGTCCCTGGCGTGCCTGGGTCTGGCTGTGATGCTCGCTCTGTGTCTTCCAGCTGAGCTCTCTGTCTTTTAGTATGCCTTGTACTTTGATGTCGAAAGCCGGGCGTGATGCACCGGGGAAGAGGAATGGTGGTACATAGGCCTGGAGGGGTGTGTTAATAAGGGGTGGGGGGGAGGGGATGTTCTTCGTCTTTTAGTGACCTGGCCTGCAACCTTTACTAGGCGGCCTCAGTCCGTCCCCAACCCGCCCCCGCCGCCAGCCGGGCCGCCCCCCTGCCGCCAGGTGGTCATGAATCAGCCTGGGACTGGAGCTGAGTATTTCCTCCCCTCCAGGTCACTGGGCTCTGATAAAACCCCAGCAACGTTGGGCTTGGTCAAATCACGTATCCTGAGGGCAGACCTCACGAAGGTGGGGACGTGCTCTGGCATAATTCTACATGTCTCCTTCCATGCTCCCTCTGGCCCGAAGCGTGAGGGGAGTTTTGGAGTGTGTCCCCCCTGGAGATGTTAGCTCTCGGGCATGTCTGCACTGAGGTTGGCGTACCCTCTGTTTCTGTAAGTTGTGATTCTCTGTCTCTGCCCCTCTGTCTCTCCAACACAGGGCGGGGCGTGGGGGGGGGCATGCAGCAGGATGCCCTGTGGCCTCGGTTCTTTGGTGGATCTGACAAGGGCTGCTGGTCTTTTCGGTTGAGCCTTTTCTTGGTGGGTGGAGGGGCGTGGCCACCTCCAAGCTCCTCCCATGCTCTGCAGGCATGGTTTCCCTCCTGAAGACGCTTTCACATCCTATCCCAATGAAACCCTCTTCTAGCATGTCATGTCCATGGACCAAAGAAATACAGCCGTAGAATATATTAAATGTCAGCTTCTGGGAAATACTTTGGTGCCGTCTTGAATATTCCTTAGGGTGGTTCATGACGTTTGCCTTGAAATGGGAATCTGCAGTCCATGACTAAAAGGCGCACCTTCGATGGAAATCCCAAGGTGGTTTGGGAAGATTCTTAACCGTGGACGAGTTTCTTCCCCATAGAAGAGGATGCCAAAAGAACGTCACGTAACATGAATTTGAGAATGGAGACCTACTCCGTATGTGGTAAAATTCAGCCTTTGACGTGTGCAATCGAGTGGTGTTTGGTCGATTTGCAAAGTGATACAAGCATCACTTCTGACTCGTTCCAGAACATGTTCATGGGCCCCCAAACACAACTCCATAACGTGAGCACGTGGTATCCATTCGTCCCTTCCCACCCAGCCCCCAGAACATACTGATCTATAATGATTCTTCATTGCTAGTGTAGATGGCTTTGTGGACACTGTCATAGAAATGGGGTCGTATAGTATGTGGCCTTTTGTGTGTGTGTCCTTTCACTTAGCATACCGTTTTCAACGTTTTTGTTTGTTTCTTTGTTTGAGTAGCATGTATCAGAGCTTTATACCTTTCGAAAACGAGCTAAGCAAGATCCCATCCCATGGATAGACCAGTTTGTTTACCCACGCATCAGTTGACGGACATTTGGTTATTTCCCCGTGGCGGCCTTTGTGAAGAATGCTACTACGCAACTTAGCACACGAATGTTTGCATGATGTACGTTTTCTCTTCTCTTGGGGATATATCTAGCAGTGCAATTTCTGAGTCGCATGGAATCTCTACTTAACACGTGGGGAGCTGTCAACCTCTTTTGCAAAGCAGTTGCCTCAATTTGAGTCCCATCGGCAACGCGCGGGGCTCTGGTTTCTCCACACCTTCCCCAGCACGTCTTATTGTCTGTCTTTTGGAGCCTAGCCATGCTAGGCACTGGGATCTCCTTGTGGTTCTGATCTGCATTTCCCTGATTCCTAATAACGTTGAGCATCTTCTCATTGGCTTATTCGCCAACCGTGTACCTTCTTGGACCAATGTCTATCCAGATCCATTGCTCAATTGTTTTTTCTTTGGGGGGGGGGCGGGTTCATTCTTATTCATTGATTGGTTGCTTGATTGACTGGTTGATTTCGAGGAGTAAGAGTTTTGCATATGTAACAATGTTACATTTTGATGGCACCCAATCTGCCTGAGTTTTTCTTCCTGTGCTTTTTCTGTCGTATCTCAGAGCCATTGCCGAGAGAAGGTCTCAAAGACGTAACCCAGGATTTCTCCCGAGAGTTTTATAGTGCATCGTTTGCACTTTTATGCTAAAATGCTTGATCCAGATAGAAGGATTTTTGTTGTTGTTGTTGTTGTTGTTGTTGTTGTTGTTGTGGATGTTGTCTTCTTATATGATGGGATGTAAAGATGCAACTTCATCCTTTTGAAAGTGGATTTCTAGGTGTGTCAGCACTAGTTATGGAAAAGATTCTTGCATTGATTGTTTTGGAACTCTGGGTGAAACTCAGTGGAACATAACTTCAAGGGCTCATCTTCATACTGTCCATTCTATTGCACTGATCTGTGAGTCGATCCTTCTGGCAGCACCACACTGCTTCCATTGCTGTAGCCGTGCAGCACCCATTGCCATTGGGATGTGTGAGTCCCCCACCGTTGAGTTTCTTTGGCAAGATTGTTTTCGTTACCCGACATCCCTTTCATTCATTGCCGCATTCATCGTCATAGGAAAGTTAGGGTCAGATGGTCAATTTCTGCAAAAAGCAACATTGGATTTTGATAGGGGTTGCATTCAATCTGCAGATCATGTTTTGCAGTGTTGTCATTTTCACCATATTCTGTTTTCTGATCCATCAACGTTGGATGCCTTTGTATTTAAGGTACTCTTCTATACCTTCTTTCAGTGCTGTTTTGGAGTCTTCAGGGTGTCAGTCTTGCACATTTTTTGTTCCGTTCATTCTTTTTTCTTAAAGTGTAATTATTAAATTATTTTAGTGAGACAGAAAGAGAGAGAGAGAGAGAGAGAGAGAGAGAGAGAGAGAGAGAATCGCATGCAGGCTCGATACTTTTAGCATGGAGCCCAAATGGAGGATCCAACTCACAACTTGAGCGCCACAAGTTGAGCGAAAATCAAGAGCGGGACGCTAGACTGACTGAGGCCCCCAGGTGCCCCTTGAAGTATATTCTTAAGTATTTGTTCTTTTTGAGGACATTGTTTTCTGAATTTCAATGATGATTCTTCATTGCTCGTGTCTAGAAATACAGCTGATTGTTGTATATTGCGGATGGATCCTGCAACCTACTGAGTTGATTTATTATTGTGGTTTGTGTGTGTGTGTGTGTGTGTGTGTGTGTGTGCGCGCGCGCGCACGCGCGCATGTGCGTGCATGTCTTTGGTTCTTTTGTTTGTGCAAGATTATGTGTTCTGTGAAGAGACATACTTTTCCTTCTTCGTTTCCCACATGGATGCCTTTTACTTCCTTGTCTTGCCTCATTGCCCTGGGTAGACCTTGCGTGCAATGTTGAGTAGATGTGGTGAATGTGGACATCCTTTCCTGTCCCTGACCTTCAAAGGAAATCCCAGGCTTTCAGTGGGACGTGTGGTGGCAGCTGTGGCTGTTTGGTAGATCCTTTGATCGGGTCGAGGACATCGCCTTCTGTTCCTTCCTGTGTGGAACCAACGGTGTGATGTCTGTGAGCCCAGAGATGGAAAGAGTGCTCGTCAGTCTGTGCCGAGACACACTGCCTCTGGCCTCTGAAAACGACACCATTTCTCCTTTTGTCATCCGGAACACCTGAGGAACACAGCCCATTTTGAAGTCACTGCCCTCTCTCTAGGCTTGGCTCCTGCTCTGCGGCCTGGATGGGCGCAGACACCACTCATGGGATGCCTTGCGAAGCAGATCATGGCATGGGGAAGGAGCAGCCTCCACGATTCCAACAAAGTCTGAATCCCATGGAGGCTCAGCCGTCTGGGCTCCCTTCAGCCTGATAAGAACGACTCTTTTCGATTCAGTCGTCTCTTCCTTACTTATTGACTCATTCCTCCATGCGTGTCGTGAGTCGTTCCTGATTGAATTCCACAAACGTATGTGCAGTGAGCAGTGAGCCAGCAGTGGAGTGACAGCAGTGAAGATCTGGGGAGCAGTGGTCCCTTAAGAAGTGAGATGAGGGACACACGGTGTGTTTTGCAAGTGAGACCGCGGATGGAAGGAAACCGCCACAGGAAGACCAAGACTTATGGGGGGAGAGTTTATTTACCACTTATGGAGGTGGTGCACCAAGACCCATTGGATCTTCACACACCTGTGTTAGTGAGGCAGCTTCCGGGAGACATTGCGATGCCAATGCCATCAAGCTCCTAGCAAGCAGAGGAGAGCAAGGATGTGGTGCTTTGACACAGAGAATGATGAGAGAGGGGGATCTGGGCCACGTCCTGGCGCTGTGGGCCTTTTCCAGGTAGTGTGGCTCCGGCATGAAGGCATGGCAGTAGGAGAGGCCAAAGGGCCTGCAGGATGGGATCGCCTTTGTAGGGAATGTGTATGGGAGTAGTCCATTGTTTTGCCACAAGGGCTGGGGGCAAAGTCTAAGCCAAGACACTGGAGGGATCCAGCAAGCGGAGAGGAAGTGTTTGGGGGGCGGGCTTTGTGTGTTTTTTTTGGGGGGGGGGTGTAACCAGGATGTACCTATAGTCACTTGAGCGGAAGCACAGGTCTTTCGGAGTTCCCTGAGGCCATAAGCCAGAGCCTCAGACCTTGCACTGGCAGCAAACGGGGACACAGCAGCTGGATTGGCTGCAGGAGGACCCACAGCCGGAAGAGCAGCAGCAGGGCTTGCAGCAGCAGGACTGGCAGCAGCAGGGCTTGCAGCAGCTGGACTGGCAGCAGCAGGGCTTGCAGCAGCTGGACTGGCAGCAGCAGGGCTTGCAGCAGCTGGACTGGCAGCAGCTGGACTGGCAGCAGCAGGGCTTGCAGCAGCTGGACTGGCAGCAGCCACAGGAGCCACAGGAGCCACAGCCCCCCTTGGAGCCCCCGCAGGAGCCACAGCCCCCCTTGGAGCCCCCACAGGAGCCACAGCCCCCCTTGGAGCCCCCACAGGAGCCACAGCCTCCCTTGGAGCCCCCACACGAGCCGCCGCTGGAACAGGCACAGGCTGGCACACAGCAGCACACGGGCTTGCAGCAGCACACGGGCTTGCAGCAGCACACGGGCACACAGCAGCTGGAGCCGCAGCCCCCACAGCCGGAGCCGCAGCCCCCACAGCCGGAGCCGCAGCCCCCACAGCCGGAGCCGCAGCCCCCACAGCCGGAGCCACAGCCTCCAGAACAGCCACAGCAGCCCATGTTTCTGGTGGGTTTTGGGCGGAGTCGGTCAGAGATGCAGGTGCAGAGGGGAGGTGTTCAGGTGTGGAGCCTCCTGGGCCAGGGGCCCTGTATATAGCTGCCAGGGTCAGGTGAGAGGCTGACACACTGTCACTTCCTGGTTCCTGTTTGTGCCACTTTGCAGCGGACAAAGGATGAGTATTTTTCAGAATTTCATCATGACCATGTGATTGTATTGACCAGAACGTCTTTGGTGGGTTTTGCCTTTTCCCCAGCGCCCGACTTGCATCACCTGACGGGCTTGTGTTTCAGAGTTTGCAGGGAGACGGAAGCAGCGCCTCGGAGCCCTGGTGGTCCCACCCTGACCCGATTCGTGACCCTCAACAGTCTTGGCATGATTCCAAAGAGCACATGACCGGTGGGCTCAGGGTGTGGAGAGTGTGGGAAGCAGAAAGCCACCGTGGTTGTGGGCAGTGGGAAGGGCCCTTCCTGTCCATCTCCGGGCAGGAGGTGCTTATGGGCATTCGGAGCAGGTGGCGCCCACGGTTCCGGGCTGGGACCCTGATGGCGGAGCCTGGGCTACTCAGGGTCCTCCTTGAATTGCCTCGTGGGAGTTCTGCTCTGACTGAAATCGCGGGGCAGGCTGGTGCTGAGAGATGCCTTGAGCCAGCTCCTGTGCTCCCGAGGTGCCCTGCCTTCCTTCTGTGGATCGGAGCCGCCCGATTGCACTGTGGGCATCAGGACCCATCCGTGCTATCAGTACGACGCCCCTTGTTTGCCTGTAGACCCCGAGGCACGAGGAGCCCAAAGTGGCCGGGTGGCCGCCTCAACTCCAGTCCAGCGGAATGGTTGTGTGTCCGTGCTGGAAGCCTTTCTCCCTCCGCAACCAAGAGCTTCAGGCCAGCGGCGCATGAGGTCCCGGCGACTGGAGGGAACCATTTTGCTAGCGGGTCAGCAGGGAAAAGAGTGAGGAGGATGTGGTAGGAATCACCAGCCGTGCGTCTTTCAGGTCCTTGACGCCGATGCTCTCCGTAGAGTCCCTCAGGAGTGTAGCGCGACCCACCGTTCCTAGCCTGTCCCCTTGGGGTCTGGTGGCTCGCCCTGGCCTCGCCCGCCATTACAGCCCTCAACGCGTGGACCGGGGAGCCACGCGTGAGAACAATGGTTTCTGCCCCGGAAGATTTGGATTGCTTGCGGGTTTGATATCAATATTCCATTTGCTCGCGTGACAGTTTACAACACTTGGCTGTACATCGTTCCAAGGGCGACTTACACATATGTAGCATAAACGTGTCTTGTGGAGGCTGCTAGCCCCCTCTTCGGAAAGATAAAATCAAAAGAATACGACAAAGCTAAGACTCCCTGCCAAAGGGACGCAGGGCTCAAGTCTGAGCAACTCGAAGAGAAATGCCCTGCAGGCTCTTAGGCTGAACGATCTATGCCACCGCCTTTATTAGTTTGACAAATTCCCTTCAAATTTTCAACCACGCGTGCAAAGTCGATAGCTTTGGTTTCTCTTTTGCGTGTCTACGTCTCGGTCGGGCGTGTTCCTTTCCTTCCCCACCCCCTCCCGCCCCCCCCCCCCTCCCAGGCATTTTTCTGTCCTTCCGGCTTGGGAAGTTTCCATTGACCTGCCTGAGCTCACGGAGTGTGTGCACACCGTGTCCGGTCAGCTGATGGGTCCATCAAAGCCTTTCTTCGCCTTTGTCACCGTGCCTTTGATCTCTAGCCCTTTCTGGGAATCTTTGGTAGGATTTCCTGTCGCTGCTTCCATCACCCATTTCCTCTCGGAGGTGTCCTGAGAGGCTCAGCGTGTCAATCATATTTATTTTAACTTCCTGGTCTGATCATTTCAAAGTCCCTGGCGTGCCTGGGTCTGGCTGTGATGCTCGCTCTGTGTCTTCCAGCTGAGCTCTCTGTCTTTTAGTATGCCTTGTACTTTGATGTCGAAAGCCGGGCGTGATGCACCGGGGAAGAGGAATGGTGGTACATAGGCCTGGAGGGGTGTGTTAATAAGGGGTGGGGGGGAGGGGATGTTCTTCGTCTTTTAGTGACCTGGCCTGCAACCTTTACTAGGCGGCCTCAGTCCGTCCCCAACCCGCCCCCGCCGCCAGCCGGGCCGCCCCCCTGCCGCCAGGTGGTCATGAATCAGCCTGGGACTGGAGCTGAGTATTTCCTCCCCTCCAGGTCACTGGGCTCTGATAAAACCCCAGCAACGTTGGGCTTGGTCAAATCACGTATCCTGAGGGCAGACCTCACGAAGGTGGGGACGTGCTCTGGCATAATTCTACATGTCTCCTTCCATGCTCCCTCTGGCCCGAAGCGTGAGGGGAGTTTTGGAGTGTGTCCCCCCTGGAGATGTTAGCTCTCGGGCATGTCTGCACTGAGGTTGGCGTACCCTCTGTTTCTGTAAGTTGTGATTCTCTGTCTCTGCCCCTCTGTCTCTCCAACACAGGGCGGGGCGTGGGGGGGGGCATGCAGCAGGATGCCCTGTGGCCTCGGTTCTTTGGTGGATCTGACAAGGGCTGCTGGTCTTTTCGGTTGAGCCTTTTCTTGGTGGGTGGAGGGGCGTGGCCACCTCCAAGCTCCTCCCATGCTCTGCAGGCATGGTTTCCCTCCTGAAGACGCTTTCACATCCTATCCCAATGAAACCCTCTTCTAGCATGTCATGTCCATGGACCAAAGAAATACAGCCGTAGAATATATTAAATGTCAGCTTCTGGGAAATACTTTGGTGCCGTCTTGAATATTCCTTAGGGTGGTTCATGACGTTTGCCTTGAAATGGGAATCTGCAGTCCATGACTAAAAGGCGCACCTTCGATGGAAATCCCAAGGTGGTTTGGGAAGATTCTTAACCGTGGACGAGTTTCTTCCCCATAGAAGAGGATGCCAAAAGAACGTCACGTAACATGAATTTGAGAATGGAGACCTACTCCGTATGTGGTAAAATTCAGCCTTTGACGTGTGCAATCGAGTGGTGTTTGGTCGATTTGCAAAGTGATACAAGCATCACTTCTGACTCGTTCCAGAACATGTTCATGGGCCCCCAAACACAACTCCATAACGTGAGCACGTGGTATCCATTCGTCCCTTCCCACCCAGCCCCCAGAACATACTGATCTATAATGATTCTTCATTGCTAGTGTAGATGGCTTTGTGGACACTGTCATAGAAATGGGGTCGTATAGTATGTGGCCTTTTGTGTGTGTGTCCTTTCACTTAGCATACCGTTTTCAACGTTTTTGTTTGTTTCTTTGTTTGAGTAGCATGTATCAGAGCTTTATACCTTTCGAAAACGAGCTAAGCAAGATCCCATCCCATGGATAGACCAGTTTGTTTACCCACGCATCAGTTGACGGACATTTGGTTATTTCCCCGTGGCGGCCTTTGTGAAGAATGCTACTACGCAACTTAGCACACGAATGTTTGCATGATGTACGTTTTCTCTTCTCTTGGGGATATATCTAGCAGTGCAATTTCTGAGTCGCATGGAATCTCTACTTAACACGTGGGGAGCTGTCAACCTCTTTTGCAAAGCAGTTGCCTCAATTTGAGTCCCATCGGCAACGCGCGGGGCTCTGGTTTCTCCACACCTTCCCCAGCACGTCTTATTGTCTGTCTTTTGGAGCCTAGCCATGCTAGGCACTGGGATCTCCTTGTGGTTCTGATCTGCATTTCCCTGATTCCTAATAACGTTGAGCATCTTCTCATTGGCTTATTCGCCAACCGTGTACCTTCTTGGACCAATGTCTATCCAGATCCATTGCTCAATTGTTTTTTCTTTGGGGGGGGGGCGGGTTCATTCTTATTCATTGATTGGTTGCTTGATTGACTGGTTGATTTCGAGGAGTAAGAGTTTTGCATATGTAACAATGTTACATTTTGATGGCACCCAATCTGCCTGAGTTTTTCTTCCTGTGCTTTTTCTGTCGTATCTCAGAGCCATTGCCGAGAGAAGGTCTCAAAGACGTAACCCAGGATTTCTCCCGAGAGTTTTATAGTGCATCGTTTGCACTTTTATGCTAAAATGCTTGATCCAGATAGAAGGATTTTTGTTGTTGTTGTTGTTGTTGTTGTTGTTGTTGTTGTGGATGTTGTCTTCTTATATGATGGGATGTAAAGATGCAACTTCATCCTTTTGAAAGTGGATTTCTAGGTGTGTCAGCACTAGTTATGGAAAAGATTCTTGCATTGATTGTTTTGGAACTCTGGGTGAAACTCAGTGGAACATAACTTCAAGGGCTCATCTTCATACTGTCCATTCTATTGCACTGATCTGTGAGTCGATCCTTCTGGCAGCACCACACTGCTTCCATTGCTGTAGCCGTGCAGCACCCATTGCCATTGGGATGTGTGAGTCCCCCACCGTTGAGTTTCTTTGGCAAGATTGTTTTCGTTACCCGACATCCCTTTCATTCATTGCCGCATTCATCGTCATAGGAAAGTTAGGGTCAGATGGTCAATTTCTGCAAAAAGCAACATTGGATTTTGATAGGGGTTGCATTCAATCTGCAGATCATGTTTTGCAGTGTTGTCATTTTCACCATATTCTGTTTTCTGATCCATCAACGTTGGATGCCTTTGTATTTAAGGTACTCTTCTATACCTTCTTTCAGTGCTGTTTTGGAGTCTTCAGGGTGTCAGTCTTGCACATTTTTTGTTCCGTTCATTCTTTTTTCTTAAAGTGTAATTATTAAATTATTTTAGTGAGACAGAAAGAGAGAGAGAGAGAGAGAGAGAGAGAGAGAGAGAGAGAGAGAGAATCGCATGCAGGCTCGATACTTTTAGCATGGAGCCCAAATGGAGGATCCAACTCACAACTTGAGCGCCACAAGTTGAGCGAAAATCAAGAGCGGGACGCTAGACTGACTGAGGCCCCCAGGTGCCCCTTGAAGTATATTCTTAAGTATTTGTTCTTTTTGAGGACATTGTTTTCTGAATTTCAATGATGATTCTTCATTGCTCGTGTCTAGAAATACAGCTGATTGTTGTATATTGCGGATGGATCCTGCAACCTACTGAGTTGATTTATTATTGTGGTTTGTGTGTGTGTGTGTGTGTGTGTGTGTGTGTGCGCGCGCGCGCACGCGCGCATGTGCGTGCATGTCTTTGGTTCTTTTGTTTGTGCAAGATTATGTGTTCTGTGAAGAGACATACTTTTCCTTCTTCGTTTCCCACATGGATGCCTTTTACTTCCTTGTCTTGCCTCATTGCCCTGGGTAGACCTTGCGTGCAATGTTGAGTAGATGTGGTGAATGTGGACATCCTTTCCTGTCCCTGACCTTCAAAGGAAATCCCAGGCTTTCAGTGGGACGTGTGGTGGCAGCTGTGGCTGTTTGGTAGATCCTTTGATCGGGTCGAGGACATCGCCTTCTGTTCCTTCCTGTGTGGAACCAACGGTGTGATGTCTGTGAGCCCAGAGATGGAAAGAGTGCTCGTCAGTCTGTGCCGAGACACACTGCCTCTGGCCTCTGAAAACGACACCATTTCTCCTTTTGTCATCCGGAACACCTGAGGAACACAGCCCATTTTGAAGTCACTGCCCTCTCTCTAGGCTTGGCTCCTGCTCTGCGGCCTGGATGGGCGCAGACACCACTCATGGGATGCCTTGCGAAGCAGATCATGGCATGGGGAAGGAGCAGCCTCCACGATTCCAACAAAGTCTGAATCCCATGGAGGCTCAGCCGTCTGGGCTCCCTTCAGCCTGATAAGAACGACTCTTTTCGATTCAGTCGTCTCTTCCTTACTTATTGACTCATTCCTCCATGCGTGTCGTGAGTCGTTCCTGATTGAATTCCACAAACGTATGTGCAGTGAGCAGTGAGCCAGCAGTGGAGTGACAGCGGTGAAGATCTGGGGAGCAGTGGTCCCTTAAGAAGTGAGATGAGGGACACACGGTGTGTTTTGCAAGTGAGACCGCGGATGGAAGGAAACCGCCACAGGAAGACCAAGACTTATGGGGGGAGAGTTTATTTACCACTTATGGAGGTGGTGCACCAAGACCCATTGGATCTTCACACACCTGTGTTAGTGAGGCAGCTTCCGGGAGACATTGCGATGCCAATGCCATCAAGCTCCTAGCAAGCAGAGGAGAGCAAGGATGTGGTGCTTTGACACAGAGAATGATGAGAGAGGGGGATCTGGGCCACGTCCTGGCGCTGTGGGCCTTTTCCAGGTAGTGTGGCTCCGGCATGAAGGCATGGCAGTAGGAGAGGCCAAAGGGCCTGCAGGATGGGATCGCCTTTGTAGGGAATGTGTATGGGAGTAGTCCATTGTTTTGCCACAAGGGCTGGGGGCAAAGTCTAAGCCAAGACACTGGAGGGATCCAGCAAGCGGAGAGGAAGTGTTTGGGGGGCGGGCTTTGTGTGTTTTTTTGGGGGGGGGGTGTAACCAGGATGTACCTATAGTCACTTGAGCGGAAGCACAGGTCTTTCGGAGTTCCCTGAGGCCATAAGCCAGAGCCTCAGACCTTGCACTGGCAGCAAACGGGGACACAGCAGCTGGATTGGCTGCAGGAGGACCCACAGCCGGAAGAGCAGCAGCAGGGCTTGCAGCAGCAGGACTGGCAGCAGCAGGGCTTGCAGCAGCTGGACTGGCAGCAGCAGGGCTTGCAGCAGCTGGACTGGCAGCAGCAGGGCTTGCAGCAGCTGGACTGGCAGCAGCTGGACTGGCAGCAGCAGGGCTTGCAGCAGCTGGACTGGCAGCAGCCACAGGAGCCACAGGAGCCACAGCCCCCCTTGGAGCCCCCGCAGGAGCCACAGCCCCCCTTGGAGCCCCCACAGGAGCCACAGCCCCCCTTGGAGCCCCCACAGGAGCCACAGCCTCCCTTGGAGCCCCCACACGAGCCGCCGCTGGAACAGGCACAGGCTGGCACACAGCAGCACACGGGCTTGCAGCAGCACACGGGCTTGCAGCAGCACACGGGCACACAGCAGCTGGAGCCGCAGCCCCCACAGCCGGAGCCGCAGCCCCCACAGCCGGAGCCGCAGCCCCCACAGCCGGAGCCGCAGCCCCCACAGCCGGAGCCACAGCCTCCAGAACAGCCACAGCAGCCCATGTTTCTGGTGGGTTTTGGGCGGAGTCGGTCAGAGATGCAGGTGCAGAGGGGAGGTGTTCAGGTGTGGAGCCTCCTGGGCCAGGGGCCCTGTATATAGCTGCCAGGGTCAGGTGAGAGGCTGACACACTGTCACTTCCTGGTTCCTGTTTGTGCCACTTTGCAGCGGACAAAGGATGAGTATTTTTCAGAATTTCATCATGACCATGTGATTGTATTGACCAGAACGTCTTTGGTGGGTTTTGCCTTTTCCCCAGCGCCCGACTTGCATCACCTGACGGGCTTGTGTTTCAGAGTTTGCAGGGAGACGGAAGCAGCGCCTCGGAGCCCTGGTGGTCCCACCCTGACCCGATTCGTGACCCTCAACAGTCTTGGCATGATTCCAAAGAGCACATGACCGGTGGGCTCAGGGTGTGGAGAGTGTGGGAAGCAGAAAGCCACCGTGGTTGTGGGCAGTGGGAAGGGCCCTTCCTGTCCATCTCCGGGCAGGAGGTGCTTATGGGCATTCGGAGCAGGTGGCGCCCACGGTTCCGGGCTGGGACCCTGATGGCGGAGCCTGGGCTACTCAGGGTCCTCCTTGAATTGCCTCGTGGGAGTTCTGCTCTGACTGAAATCGCGGGGCAGGCTGGTGCTGAGAGATGCCTTGAGCCAGCTCCTGTGCTCCCGAGGTGCCCTGCCTTCCTTCTGTGGATCGGAGCCGCCCGATTGCACTGTGGGCATCAGGACCCATCCGTGCTATCAGTACGACGCCCCTTGTTTGCCTGTAGACCCCGAGGCACGAGGAGCCCAAAGTGGCCGGGTGGCCGCCTCAACTCCAGTCCAGCGGAATGGTTGTGTGTCCGTGCTGGAAGCCTTTCTCCCTCCGCAACCAAGAGCTTCAGGCCAGCGGCGCATGAGGTCCCGGCGACTGGAGGGAACCATTTTGCTAGCGGGTCAGCAGGGAAAAGAGTGAGGAGGATGTGGTAGGAATCACCAGCCGTGCGTCTTTCAGGTCCTTGACGCCGATGCTCTCCGTAGAGTCCCTCAGGAGTGTAGCGCGACCCACCGTTCCTAGCCTGTCCCCTTGGGGTCTGGTGGCTCGCCCTGGCCTCGCCCGCCATTACAGCCCTCAACGCGTGGACCGGGGAGCCACGCGTGAGAACAATGGTTTCTGCCCCGGAAGATTTGGATTGCTTGCGGGTTTGATATCAATATTCCATTTGCTCGCGTGACAGTTTACAACACTTGGCTGTACATCGTTCCAAGGGCGACTTACACATATGTAGCATAAACGTGTCTTGTGGAGGCTGCTAGCCCCCTCTTCGGAAAGATAAAATCAAAAGAATACGACAAAGCTAAGACTCCCTGCCAAAGGGACGCAGGGCTCAAGTCTGAGCAACTCGAAGAGAAATGCCCTGCAGGCTCTTAGGCTGAACGATCTATGCCACCGCCTTTATTAGTTTGACAAATTCCCTTCAAATTTTCAACCACGCGTGCAAAGTCGATAGCTTTGGTTTCTCTTTTGCGTGTCTACGTCTCGGTCGGGCGTGTTCCTTTCCTTCCCCACCCCCCCCCCCCCCCCCCCCCTCCCAGGCATTTTTCTGTCCTTCCGGCTTGGGAAGTTTCCATTGACCTGCCTGAGCTCACGGAGTGTGTGCACACCGTGTCCGGTCAGCTGATGGGTCCATCAAAGCCTTTCTTCGCCTTTGTCACCGTGCCTTTGATCTCTAGCCCTTTCTGGGAATCTTTGGTAGGATTTCCTGTCGCTGCTTCCATCACCCATTTCCTCTCGGAGGTGTCCTGAGAGGCTCAGCGTGTCAATCATATTTATTTTAACTTCCTGGTCTGATCATTTCAAAGTCCCTGGCGTGCCTGGGTCTGGCTGTGATGCTCGCTCTGTGTCTTCCAGCTGAGCTCTCTGTCTTTTAGTATGCCTTGTACTTTGATGTCGAAAGCCGGGCGTGATGCACCGGGGAAGAGGAATGGTGGTACATAGGCCTGGAGGGGTGTGTTAATAAGGGGTGGGGGGGAGGGGATGTTCTTCGTCTTTTAGTGACCTGGCCTGCAACCTTTACTAGGCGGCCTCAGTCCGTCCCCAACCCGCCCCCGCCGCCAGCCGGGCCGCCCCCCTGCCGCCAGGTGGTCATGAATCAGCCTGGGACTGGAGCTGAGTATTTCCTCCCCTCCAGGTCACTGGGCTCTGATAAAACCCCAGCAACGTTGGGCTTGGTCAAATCACGTATCCTGAGGGCAGACCTCACGAAGGTGGGGACGTGCTCTGGCATAATTCTACATGTCTCCTTCCATGCTCCCTCTGGCCCGAAGCGTGAGGGGAGTTTTGGAGTGTGTCCCCCCTGGAGATGTTAGCTCTCGGGCATGTCTGCACTGAGGTTGGCGTACCCTCTGTTTCTGTAAGTTGTGATTCTCTGTCTCTGCCCCTCTGTCTCTCCAACACAGGGCGGGGCGTGGGGGGGGGCATGCAGCAGGATGCCCTGTGGCCTCGGTTCTTTGGTGGATCTGACAAGGGCTGCTGGTCTTTTCGGTTGAGCCTTTTCTTGGTGGGTGGAGGGGCGTGGCCACCTCCAAGCTCCTCCCATGCTCTGCAGGCATGGTTTCCCTCCTGAAGACGCTTTCACATCCTATCCCAATGAAACCCTCTTCTAGCATGTCATGTCCATGGACCAAAGAAATACAGCCGTAGAATATATTAAATGTCAGCTTCTGGGAAATACTTTGGTGCCGTCTTGAATATTCCTTAGGGTGGTTCATGACGTTTGCCTTGAAATGGGAATCTGCAGTCCATGACTAAAAGGCGCACCTTCGATGGAAATCCCAAGGTGGTTTGGGAAGATTCTTAACCGTGGACGAGTTTCTTCCCCATAGAAGAGGATGCCAAAAGAACGTCACGTAACATGAATTTGAGAATGGAGACCTACTCCGTATGTGGTAAAATTCAGCCTTTGACGTGTGCAATCGAGTGGTGTTTGGTCGATTTGCAAAGTGATACAAGCATCACTTCTGACTCGTTCCAGAACATGTTCATGGGCCCCCAAACACAACTCCATAACGTGAGCACGTGGTATCCATTCGTCCCTTCCCACCCAGCCCCCAGAACATACTGATCTATAATGATTCTTCATTGCTAGTGTAGATGGCTTTGTGGACACTGTCATAGAAATGGGGTCGTATAGTATGTGGCCTTTTGTGTGTGTGTCCTTTCACTTAGCATACCGTTTTCAACGTTTTTGTTTGTTTCTTTGTTTGAGTAGCATGTATCAGAGCTTTATACCTTTCGAAAACGAGCTAAGCAAGATCCCATCCCATGGATAGACCAGTTTGTTTACCCACGCATCAGTTGACGGACATTTGGTTATTTCCCCGTGGCGGCCTTTGTGAAGAATGCTACTACGCAACTTAGCACACGAATGTTTGCATGATGTACGTTTTCTCTTCTCTTGGGGATATATCTAGCAGTGCAATTTCTGAGTCGCATGGAATCTCTACTTAACACGTGGGGAGCTGTCAACCTCTTTTGCAAAGCAGTTGCCTCAATTTGAGTCCCATCGGCAACGCGCGGGGCTCTGGTTTCTCCACACCTTCCCCAGCACGTCTTATTGTCTGTCTTTTGGAGCCTAGCCATGCTAGGCACTGGGATCTCCTTGTGGTTCTGATCTGCATTTCCCTGATTCCTAATAACGTTGAGCATCTTCTCATTGGCTTATTCGCCAACCGTGTACCTTCTTGGACCAATGTCTATCCAGATCCATTGCTCAATTGTTTTTTCTTTGGGGGGGGGGCGGGTTCATTCTTATTCATTGATTGGTTGCTTGATTGACTGGTTGATTTCGAGGAGTAAGAGTTTTGCATATGTAACAATGTTACATTTTGATGGCACCCAATCTGCCTGAGTTTTTCTTCCTGTGCTTTTTCTGTCGTATCTCAGAGCCATTGCCGAGAGAAGGTCTCAAAGACGTAACCCAGGATTTCTCCCGAGAGTTTTATAGTGCATCGTTTGCACTTTTATGCTAAAATGCTTGATCCAGATAGAAGGATTTTTGTTGTTGTTGTTGTTGTTGTTGTTGTTGTTGTGGATGTTGTCTTCTTATATGATGGGATGTAAAGATGCAACTTCATCCTTTTGAAAGTGGATTTCTAGGTGTGTCAGCACTAGTTATGGAAAAGATTCTTGCATTGATTGTTTTGGAACTCTGGGTGAAACTCAGTGGAACATAACTTCAAGGGCTCATCTTCATACTGTCCATTCTATTGCACTGATCTGTGAGTCGATCCTTCTGGCAGCACCACACTGCTTCCATTGCTGTAGCCGTGCAGCACCCATTGCCATTGGGATGTGTGAGTCCCCCACCGTTGAGTTTCTTTGGCAAGATTGTTTTCGTTACCCGACATCCCTTTCATTCATTGCCGCATTCATCGTCATAGGAAAGTTAGGGTCAGATGGTCAATTTCTGCAAAAAGCAACATTGGATTTTGATAGGGGTTGCATTCAATCTGCAGATCATGTTTTGCAGTGTTGTCATTTTCACCATATTCTGTTTTCTGATCCATCAACGTTGGATGCCTTTGTATTTAAGGTACTCTTCTATACCTTCTTTCAGTGCTGTTTTGGAGTCTTCAGGGTGTCAGTCTTGCACATTTTTTGTTCCGTTCATTCTTTTTTCTTAAAGTGTAATTATTAAATTATTTTAGTGAGACAGAAAGAGAGAGAGAGAGAGAGAGAGAGAGAGAGAGAGAGAGAGAATCGCATGCAGGCTCGATACTTTTAGCATGGAGCCCAAATGGAGGATCCAACTCACAACTTGAGCGCCACAAGTTGAGCGAAAATCAAGAGCGGGACGCTAGACTGACTGAGGCCCCCAGGTGCCCCTTGAAGTATATTCTTAAGTATTTGTTCTTTTTGAGGACATTGTTTTCTGAATTTCAATGATGATTCTTCATTGCTCGTGTCTAGAAATACAGCTGATTGTTGTATATTGCGGATGGATCCTGCAACCTACTGAGTTGATTTATTATTGTGGTTTGTGTGTGTGTGTGTGTGTGTGTGTGTGTGCGCGCACGCGCACGCGCGCATGTGCGTGCATGTCTTTGGTTCTTTTGTTTGTGCAAGATTATGTGTTCTGTGAAGAGACATACTTTTCCTTCTTCGTTTCCCACATGGATGCCTTTTACTTCCTTGTCTTGCCTCATTGCCCTGGGTAGACCTTGCGTGCAATGTTGAGTAGATGTGGTGAATGTGGACATCCTTTCCTGTCCCTGACCTTCAAAGGAAATCCCAGGCTTTCAGTGGGACGTGTGGTGGCAGCTGTGGCTGTTTGGTAGATCCTTTGATCGGGTCGAGGACATCGCCTTCTGTTCCTTCCTGTGTGGAACCAACGGTGTGATGTCTGTGAGCCCAGAGATGGAAAGAGTGCTCGTCAGTCTGTGCCGAGACACACTGCCTCTGGCCTCTGAAAACGACACCATTTCTCCTTTTGTCATCCGGAACACCTGAGGAACACAGCCCATTTTGAAGTCACTGCCCTCTCTCTAGGCTTGGCTCCTGCTCTGCGGCCTGGATGGGCGCAGACACCACTCATGGGATGCCTTGCGAAGCAGATCATGGCATGGGGAAGGAGCAGCCTCCACGATTCCAACAAAGTCTGAATCCCATGGAGGCTCAGCCGTCTGGGCTCCCTTCAGCCTGATAAGAACGACTCTTTTCGATTCAGTCGTCTCTTCCTTACTTATTGACTCATTCCTCCATGCGTGTCGTGAGTCGTTCCTGATTGAATTCCACAAACGTATGTGCAGTGAGCAGTGAGCCAGCAGTGGAGTGACAGCGGTGAAGATCTGGGGAGCAGTGGTCCCTTAAGAAGTGAGATGAGGGACACACGGTGTGTTTTGCAAGTGAGACCGCGGATGGAAGGAAACCGCCACAGGAAGACCAAGACTTATGGGGGGAGAGTTTATTTACCACTTATGGAGGTGGTGCACCAAGACCCATTGGATCTTCACACACCTGTGTTAGTGAGGCAGCTTCCGGGAGACATTGCGATGCCAATGCCATCAAGCTCCTAGCAAGCAGAGGAGAGCAAGGATGTGGTGCTTTGACACAGAGAATGATGAGAGAGGGGGATCTGGGCCACGTCCTGGCGCTGTGGGCCTTTTCCAGGTAGTGTGGCTCCGGCATGAAGGCATGGCAGTAGGAGAGGCCAAAGGGCCTGCAGGATGGGATCGCCTTTGTAGGGAATGTGTATGGGAGTAGTCCATTGCTTTGCCACAAGGGCTGGGGGCAAAGTCTAAGCCAAGACACTGGAGGGATCCAGCAAGCGGAGAGGAAGTGTTTGGGGGGCGGGCTTTGTGTGGTTTTTTTGGGGGGTTGTAACCAGGATGTTCCTATAGTCACTCGAGGGGAAGCACAGGTCTTTTGGAGTTCCCTGAGGCCATAAGCCAGAGCCTCAGACCTTGCACTGGCAGCAAACGGGAACACAGCAGCTGGATTGGCTGCAGGAGGACCCACGGCCGGAAGAGCAGCAGCAGGGCTTGCATCAGCAGGAATGGAAGCATCTGGACTGCCAGCAGCCTGCCTTGCAGCAGCTGGCCTGGCAGCAGCCACAGGAGTCAGAGCCCCATTGGAGTCCCCAGAAGAGCCAAATCCTCCCTTTGATACATCACAGCTAGATCATCAGCCCACACATTTTGAGTTGTAGTCCCTAGCCCCCCACGGGTACCCGTGTTTCTGGTTAATTTTTTGGTGTTTTGCAGAAATGTAGGTGCAGATGGGAGGTGTTCAGGTGTGAGTATCGTGCGCCTGGATCCCTCTCTGTACCTGAGCATGTATTCACTTCCCTTTTTTTGTTTCTTTTCTCTGGCAGGGTACATCTTTGGCCATTTTCTAGTGCTAGATATTAGAAAGTGTATAATTGTGCCACACTTTTTCCTGTTTACTATTTTACTGATTGTTTTCAACAATTTTGTGTCATGTGTGTTGACTGAAGTTGTACATTCAACGTGGGCTCTGATCCACCGTTGGATTCTCTTGGGTTTTTTAGATTTCACACTCCTGAACTTCGTGTTCTGTTCTATCGAGTTCTGTCTATCCATGTGGCTCCACTGACCTTGAAGCCTTACATCACGTCTCCGTGTCCATCAGCCTTCCTGTGCCCACAGCTTCCGCCCTCCTTCCTTCTTTTCTTTTGATCTTCTTTTTTTCTAAGTGATATGAGGATACTGTTGGAATCCAACAAATGCAGACATTAACAAACAGCATTCTGTGGTTCTGACAGTCTCAAATGTTTTAGCTGTTAGTACCTCAACCATTGTTCTTGAAAAACATGACTGTGTTTACATCTATTGGTATTCCTTTTTAAGTGGTGTCTGTGGGTTCTGGACAATGACATGAGGGTCTTGCCTTCCTTAAACTCCCCTGGTGCCCCCCTAGCCTATGGTCTCCTGGCCCAGTGTACATATTCTTATCTGTCAACCCTCTTCTGGCTCTCTGGGCATCCCCTGATTTCTGCTGTGTTTCCCGGAGATGATGCCTGGGGATGGTCCTCCTACTTCTGGAGATTCCCTCTGTGCTCACGACACTCCATCTCCTGCTGCTTGGATCACATGGACTTATTTTCGTTTAAATTCTTGTCTCTGTGGTGCCCATCCCCCAGCAGTTTCTTGAGGAAGAAAGCAATCTGTTGACATCTTTTGAAAATTTACATTTCTTAAAGAGAATCATAATTCTCACTTTAAACCTGATTGGTAGTTTGGCTAGATATACAATTCTGGATTAGAAAATTTCCCCCCAAATATGGATGAAATTGCTGTATTTCTGTCTGGCTCTTAGAGAGACTGTTGAGAATTTGTATACTCATTCTCACGTATGTGTGTGTAATCTGTGTGTTCTCCTCTCTGGAAGCTTTAGATCTTTATTCTGAAATCTCACCTTGTGTGCCCAGGCTCTGGGCCTTTTTTTCTTTTCTCCCACCTGTTGTGCTGATAGTGTGGTGCTCCTCCTGGGTGTGGAAACAGAGGCCTTTCAATACCAGAATGTTCCCAAATGAGATCTTTGTTAACATGCTGTTCTGCGTCTCCACATCTCCTTGCTTTGTCTGGTTGTGTTTCCTTGTCTGAGGCCTCCTCAGTGGGGGCTCCAACCCCATATCTTATTCTTCCACGATTCATCTCTGCCTCTTGGTTCTGTTTTCTGGAATTTCTATTCAAGACTAGCTCTCAGTCTCTCCTGAGTCATTTTTCTTGCTGTTGGACTTTAAATTTGTGAGAATTCTCTTTCAGTCTTTGTGTTTCCCTTTTGGGTAGCTCACTGTTGTTCAGTGCATCAGGTCTATTCGAAATATCATCTTATCTACTTGAAGATACTCTTCATACAATTTTGAATTCTTCTTTTACTCCTTGAATAATTTTCTCCTCCCCCCACCCCTTTTTCCAGTTTGTGTATTTGAGAATTCCAAGAGTCTGTGTGAAGAAGCTACATAGTCCCGAAGCAGTGGCTGACCATACTTGTCACATGTCCACAGATTCTGTGGGACCTACCAGCGGATGGTGAGCCCACATGTGGCTGCTCCATCCCAAAGAGTCAGCTCTAGAGGGAGGATGTGCCCAAGAAGCTCTGGGCAGGGGAGGAGGCAGCCCATGTCTGGATGGCACCAATTACTGCAGGGTAGGGAGGGGGCAGGAGGGACACTGCATGTGACCTATCAGCAAGGGGTCATCCTGCTGTGCCATATGGAGATGTGCCAGGTTCCCCGTGTGCCCTGGGGTGCCTTGCTCCTCCAGTCTGGTGATCCTTGGCTTTGCCTCTTGACCTTTGGGAGAACATTTCCCCCAACATGTCTCCCTACCTTGGGCAACTCTGTTTTTCTGTAGAGGATTCACTCACTGTCTTGCCTGGAAGCTGTGACCAGCCCCCGGGGTCCTCAGAAGTGAGTAGGGAAGAGGCTGGAGTCTCAGATTTGTGTCCGTACTTCCCTCTATCCCCACGACCTCAGTGTGGCACTCTTGGACTCAGCCTGCGCCCTGTCCCATGGTTTCCCTACCTCGGTTTCCCTATGAGTTGGAAGATGATCTAAACATCTAACTCCTTCCTGTATAGATTTCAACCAATCTGCCTGGTTTTAGTCACACCTGCCCCTGTTCCCAGCCTCAGAGGTCCCCGTGATTGAGTCCCTACATGCCTTTGGCCCCAGTGACGATTCTTCCTTTCAGCTTTGGATCCTCTGGGGCTTCAGCTCTAGCTCCCCCTTAACTGTGAAGTGAGTCTGTAATAGTCTCTCTGCTCTCCAGTTTCCAATACGTCCTGACTGTTGTGTTGTCTTTCCTTCTCTTAGCTGAGGAGTTCTGCCTACTCATTATTATATGTCAGAAGGCATTCAGGACAGAACGTAAGTGGATGTATATTCTGTCCCCCGTGACTGAATATCAACCACCACTGATACCCCCCCCCCCCACACACACACATAAACTTTACAATCAGTTGGGTTCATTGCAAAAAGGAATCCTGTTGGGGCTTTTATTTGGATTGAAGTAAATGTAAAGATTAATTTAGGAATAATTGATATCTTTTTGCTGGAAAATCTTCCTATGCAAGGAGATGATGGTAAGTATTTACTTTTGTTCAAATCTTTCCTTATTTCCTCATGGAGGGGTTTCCTCTCTCCTTATTATTTTATTTATTTATTTATTTATTTATTTATTTATTAAGTCATCTTCTCTGGACATTTTGCATCAGTGGAATCCTATGTGGTCTCTGTGTCTGGCTTCTTTCACTGAGTGGAATATTGAGCTGCATCTGTAGCTGTGTTATCAATACCCCACTTATTTTCCTTGATGAAGAGTATTCCTTTGTGGATTGCCATATTTTGTTTATTCATCACTGGTTGGTGAACATTTGAGTTGTTTCCACTTTTCGGCTATTGTGGATAAAGCTGCCTTGAACATTTCTGTGCAGGTCTTTGCAGGGCTGTGTGTTTTCATCTCTTTCGAGTAGATACTTAGGACTGGAATCGATGGGTCTTATGGTAAAGGTACGCTTACCTGTTCCAGAACTTACAGAAATCACTTTCCCAATCAGCTATGCCGTACCGTATTCCCACCAGCAACACGTGAGGCTTGTGTTGTTCGGCATCCTCGCTGACACTTCCTACTGCCTTTCTTCTGGATTACAGCCACTCTCGTGGGTGGAGATGCTGTCTGGTCTTAATTTTCATTTCTGAAATGACCAGCGGTTGTGAACATCTCTTCTGTGGTATTATCCATTCTACATCCTCTTTGGGAAAATATCCATGTATATGTATTGTCTATTCTAAGTTGGGTTGTTTGTGGTCTTATGATTGAGTTGAGGACTTCTTTGTTTGTTCTAGATGTTTCTTCAGGCCCTTCCTCTTCTCCATTCTCTGTCTCCTTTTGCAACTCTGATTACACATGTATCAGACCATCTCACCCCATCATTATTCTCACTTGTTCTGTCTTCTCTCTGTGTGCTGCTTTCCGGGCTTACAAAACCTAAGTTTATTTGAGTCCAAACAGCCCTTTAATGTATACACTGATATTTTAAGAATCAGTTTCTCTTTATTTTTAAACTTTGTTTGTTTACTTATTTATTTATCTATTTATTTAGAGAGAGCAGGGGAGGGGCAGAGAGAGAGGGAGAGAGAGGATCCCAAGCAGGCTCCATGCTGTCAGCACAGAGTCCGATGCAGGGCTTGAATCCACAAACCATGAGATCATGACCTGAGCTGAAATCAAGAGTCAGATGCTCACCCTACTGGATCACCCAGGTGCCCCAGGATCAAGTTCTCTTTAGAGGCATATGTCCTGGACCAGGATGAATAGTCGCCCTGCTGCAGAAGGAGTGGTCTAACCTCTGATAATGGTTAGCAAGAGGCTACATCTTGTCTTTGCTACATGTCTACAGGGTGTTGGCAATTTGGTTTTTCTTTTAGTAAGCATTATGTTTTTCATAGTCTTTTCTTTTCGATGTGTGTATTCCTTTTCTCATTTGTAATTTAACTTCTGCTGTGTGTGAGAGACAGATGGTGGCAGCTCCGCTCTCATTCTGAGGGAGAACAGCCCAAGAGAACATCGCTCTCCTCGATTGAAATGAGTCAAACTACAAAAGCTCATTGTTGTAAAACCCACTGGAAAGTCAGGATCATAAAGAAAGGTAAACTCACCAAACTCCAGGGGAGAAGAGCACCCCCGCAGGCGTGCTCATGCCCGTTGGATGGACAGAGAATGGAGAGGCCAGCTGACTGGCTAAGAGGTTGTTAAGGGGTGCAAGCAAGCTGTTGAACAGACCAGACTCCTGCAGGGCCCCCAGATTCAGGGCCCTCAACCACATGCCAACTCTTCCCATGGATCTTCGAGTTCTCAGGAGCAGCATGCCAAATGCCAGGGTGGGAACGCCCTGGGAAACACATCCTCGCGGGGCGGGGGGTCACCATGTACGGGGTGGCCAGAAAGTGGCTGGGTGCTGAGAGAGAGCCCCCTATCGATAATTCCTTAAGGAAGAAAACGTGGCCCCTCACACCCAGAAGGATGATGACTATCAGAGAAACAGAGAATGCCACCTGCTGGTGAGGGTGTGAACGCTGGGACGAACACTGGCGAGGGTGTGAACGCTGGGAATGAGTGCTGGCACAGCCGCGTTGAGGACGGTGTGCCGGTTTCTGAAAAAGTTACAAATAGAATCCCCACATGCCTCAGCAGCCCCATGTGTGGCCACATCCCCCCCCGCCAGAGAACTGAGATCAGGGTTTCAAAGAGACGTGCGTGTGAACATGCACCCATGTTCACAGCAGCTAATGAATGGGTGGACACAAGTGTCCGTGGATGGATGAATGGATGAGCAAACCGTGGCCCATCCACGCAGGGGACTGTCACTCAGCCACGAAGAGGAAGGAAATCCTGACCCCTGCTACAACATGGGTGAATCTCGGGGACCTGGTGCTGAGTGAAATAAGCCAGACACCAAAGGACAAATATTGTGTGATCCCCTCATATGAGGTCCCTGGAGGAGTCACATTCGTAGAGACAGACAGTAGATGGTGGACACTGGGGCTGGGGAGGGGAGGGGGTCAGTGTTTCATGGGGACAGAGTCTCGTTTTGTGAAACGAATTCTGAAGATGGATGTGGTGATGGTTGTACGTGGTATGGTGCCACTGAGCTGTGCGCTTGAAAGTGGTGGAGACGGTTAACTTCCTGTTATGTGTGTTTTTCCACAGTAAAAACTTGGAGAAAAGGAAGGAAACTCTAGGACATGGGAGAAGAACTAAGGCAAGCCCCTGGGTCTTTAGGGCTCAGGACTGAGAGGGAGATCCGTCCCTGGGCACAGGGAACAGGGGCAGCACAAGGAGGAAGGAGGTTCCCCAGGACCCCAAGAGCTGGCAAAGGGGCTGAGGACAGGGTCCTGATGGGGGGGACACTGGAGGACAGTGAACCCCAAGAGGGGCCGAGGACAGGGCTCTGGGGGGGGGGGAGATACGAGAGGACAGTGAACCCCAAAAGGGAATGAGGACAGGGCTCTGGGGGGTGAGACGCTGAAGGACAGTGAACCCCAAGAGGGGCCGAGGACAGGGCCCTGCATATGGGAGACACTGGAGGACAGTGGACCCCAAGAGGGGCCGAGGACAGGGCCCTGTGGGGGGGAGACATTGGAGGACAGTGAGTCCCAAGAGGGGCTGAGGATAGGGCCTTGTGGGGGGCAACACTGGAGGATGGTGAACCCCAAGAGGAGCCGAGGACAGGGCTCTGGGGGGGAGATACGGGAGGACAGTGAACCCCAAGAGGGAATGAGGACAGGGCTCTGGGGGTGAGACACTGAAGGACAGTGAACCCCAAGAGGGGCCGAGGACAGGACCCGGTGGGGGGGAGACACTGGAGGATGATGAACCCCAAGAGGGAACAAGGACAGGGCCCTGGGGAGGAGACACTGGAAGACAGTGAACCCCAAGAGGGAATGAGGACAGGGCTCTGGGGGTGAGACTCTAGAGAACAGTGAACCCCAAGAGGGGTTGAGGACAGGACCCGGTGGGGGGGAGACACTGGAGGACAGTGAACCCCAAGAGGGGCTGAGGACAGGGCCCTGCGTGTGGGAGACACTGGAGGACAGTGAACCCCAAGAGGGGCCGAGGACAGGGCCCTGTGGGGGGGAGACATTGGAGGACAGTGAGCCCCAAGAGGGGCTGAGGATAGGGCCCTGTGGGGGGCAACACTGGAGGATGGTGAACCCCAAGAGGGGCCAAGGACAGGGCTCTGGGCAGGGGGAGACACTGGAGGACAGTGAACCCCAAGAGGGGCCGAGGACAGGGCCCTGTGGGGGGAGACACTGGAAGACAGTGAACCCTCTGAAGAGAAGAAGCAGCACGTGTCACAAGGTCACAGACATGAGAGATGCTCCAGGGAGGCCCAGTGACCGGGAACCTGAGAAAGCCTTGGATTCCTGAACACTGGACAAGGGACAGAACAGAGAAATGTCTCTGTAGCTTCTGCTCCCAGACAGACTGGAGAACACAGCCTTTGATCGTGCTTGAGTAGGATCAGGAACTGGGAGAGCCCAAGCTTTACAAAGGTCTCCATAAAACAAAGAAACCACTAAAAAACTCTACAGCGAGTCCTTCTGGAATAGAGACAGAAGACAAGGCAGGTGGGCAGGAGGAGACCAATCTGGCCTCATTCCCAAAGGATCTCAGGAGTGAAGCTGACTCTGACTTGAAGGTTTGGAGGGGGAACATTGCACCAGGAGGAAGTGTGTCACAGGCATAAAGCAATATTTGTGTTATTTTTAAATGACACACAGTTTCCCCAGGGAGAGAACATGAATGGAAATAAGGAAGTGACTGTCCAGCATCTCAGCTGACCCCGGCGGGTACGTAAAGCCCCCGGCCCAGGAGCCTCCACACCTGAACACCTCCCCTCTGCACCTGCATCTCTGACCGACTCCGCCCAAAACCCACCAGAAACATGGGCTGCTGTGGCTGTTCTGGAGGCTGTGGCTCCGGCTGTGGGGGCTGTGGCTCCGGCTGTGGGGGCTGCGGCTCCGGCTGTGGGGGCTGCGGCTCCAGCTGCTGTGTGCCCGTGTGCTGCTGCAAGCCCGTGTGCTGCTGTGTTCCAGCCTGTGCCTGTTCCAGCGGCGGCTCGAGTGGGGGCTCCAAGGGGGGCTGTGGCTCCTGTGGGGGCTCCAAGGGAGACTGTGGCTCCTGTGGCTGCTGTCAGTCCAGCTGCTGTGTCCCTGTCTGCTGCTAGTGCAAGACCTGAGGCTCTGAACCCAGACCTTGAGTTTCTCAATGTTTGGTGAAACCTGTCTTCTTGTGGTTTACCCGAATCAGCTCCTTTTCACACATCCTCTCCTGAAGCTCACTTCTGGAGCCTTTATCTTTTGGCCTGTGGGCTACAGGCTGACAAGGACCCAGTCCCACGGCCATAGAAGACAGACATCATTCAGTTGGTGGGATGAGGTCCCTCTCGCCTTTTCTCGGGGAACTGTATTTCTCCTTTGCCTTTGTCGGTCTGCAGTCTCCGCAGGGTCCTGACCCCTGCACCCCCGTGCTGGGCTCTGGCCTGACCCGGGCTCTTACAGATAGGACAAACTCCTGGCTTCAGTATCCTGAATTTACTCCACCCCCAAAACTTATCCTCTTGTCTGTCTGACCTCTGACTCCAGTGTGAGCGGCAGGGGAGTGGCAGACAGGGGTTTCCCTAAATCCTAGAGACCCTTTACCACCAAGAGTTGGGCCTTGCTCTATGGCATCTATGTTTGGCTGGCAACTGTTCCGGATCCCTCTGATTTGTGTATCAAGGCAGGAACTATACCATGAAATCCCTAAATAAGTACCCCCACACTCCATCACTGTGGTTCTTCATTCTGGTGTCTGATTAGATGCGTCCCGTTCCCTTCCTGCTCTCCTCCCCTCCTCGGGCTCCCTTTGCGAGGTCAACATCATATTGTGCCCACCCACTCCTGTGACCAACCTGTGCATGCACGCCACCTGTCTTGGGCAGGCTGAGGGCAGGGCCAGGGGGTCAGGAACCACACGGCACCTGCTTCAAGGGTCTCATGGCCTTTGGAAAATCTGCAATCTGAGGCAACAGACAGAAGCCAGAATGTCTGTTTCTTTAAATTACAGAGTCAAGAGGAATTCAAAGGACGTGCATGAGACCCCGGATACTTGACCTTGTTCCTCCCATAGATGGGTATGTTTGCCTGGCTCTGCGGCCCCTGTAGCCTGAGGACATCCTTGCAGACTCCAAACGTGGGAGCCCCTCCCTGGGTTCTGTGAAGCAAGTTGTGCAGGAGGTAAGACCCATTGCTGGGGAGGGGACGTGTCAGCAGCTGAGGCCCGTTCTGAGCTGTCCTCTGGTAGCCACCTGCCATGTGGGGCCGCTTAATTCAAGCTGAGAGAAAATCCTATGAAGGAAAGGCTTCGGTTCCTATTGCAAGTATGCAGCGGCCTCTTGTGGTCAGTGGGTGCACAGCACACACACAGCACGTTTCCTGCCCAAAGCAGAGAGCTGTTTGGACAGCTCTGGAGGAAGAGGAGACAGCTCCACGCCTGGTGCTCCACCCAGACCTCCAGGCTGGGGCCCTGAGCCACGATGTCTCCGTGTGGGTGTTAGGCAAGTGGGTACGGCTGCTGTTACTAATCATACTACACTGGTTGGTGTGAAACAAGAGAGCTCATTCTCTCTCACTTCTGGAGGCCAGATCCCAAATTGAGGCGTTAGGACCACAAGGGAGTCTCTAGGGGGAGAATCGGGAAAACCTTGTCCCACCTCTTGCCCATTTTCTAGTAGAGTATTTTTCCCGCTGTTACATTTGGAGAGTTCCTTGCGTATTTTGTAGCCAAACCGTTGGTTCCACTTGTGATTGCCAAATGTTTTCTCTCTGTGCTTGTTTTTCCCCCTCTCTTAGCAGGACTTCCACGAGCAGCACTTCTAACTTTGATGAAGTCTGATTCATCTGGTTTCTCTTTTGTGGACTGTGTCTTGGTGCTATATCTAAGAATGCCTTGTTGGTCAAACCCTAGGTCATGAGGATTTTTCTGTTTTCTTCTGGGCATTTTATAGCTTTATGGTTTACATGCTGTGATATGTTTTGAGTTAATATTTAATAAAATATGAGGTTTAGGTCAAAATTCCTTTTCTCCTCTACAAATGTCCAATTATCCCAACGCTATTTTTGAAGTCTTCTACCATTGAATTCCTTTTGCATTTTGTCAAAAACCAGCTGGTCTTACGTGTATGGGTCTGTTTCTGGATTCTGGATTCCATTACCTTCTGTTCTCTATCTGTTACCTTCTGTTCTCTATCTGTTACATTCTGCTCTGTTACATTCTGTTCTGTTACCTTCTGTTTTCTATCTGTTACATTCTGTTCTCTGTTATATTCTGCTCTGTTACATTTGTTCTCTATCTGATACATTCTATTCTCTTATCCTCTATTTGTGACACCCTACTCTCTATTTTGTTACATTTAACTATGTGCCTTTCCTTTTTGGATGCCACACACTGTCTTGGTTTTTTGTAGCTATATAGTAAGTCTCCACATCAGGTAATGTTATTCATTTAACTATATTATTTTTCAAAATGGCTGTGACTATTTTAGTTTCTTTATCTTTCTATATAAATTTTACAATCAGTTTGTCTATATCTACAGAGAATCCTGCTTGGATTTTGTGGGAATTTCTTTCACTGTAGATCAATTTGGGAGAACTGACATGTTAGCTCTATTGAGTTTTTCAATCCATGAATATAGTGTATCCCTCTATTTATATAGATCTTCTTTGGTTTCCTTCATTAGCATTTTGCATTTTCAGCACACCGAGTCTAGATATTTTTGGCTACATTTATGCTTATGCATTTTATTTTTTAGAGCAACTGTAAATGATATTGTGCTTTAAATTTGGTTTCCAGTTGTTTGTTTCTATCATATAGACATTTTATTTTTGTGTGTTGACCTTGTGTCCTATGACCTTACTAAACTTGAAACTCATTGATTGACTCCAAGAGTTTTTGGTTTTGTTTGTAGCGTCCTTTAGGGTTATATACACGATCATGCCTTCCTGTGTGTAAAGTCCAGGAAAACTCAGCTCCCTGCAGGTTCCTGGATCACTGGGTTTCCTTGGAACTGTTCTCACCTCTATGGCCTCCATTACAATTCCTTTTCTCCTACTCCTTCATTGTTCCCAGATGCTCATGCTCCCCAGGGCTCTGTCCTCGACTGCTCTTCTCTACACGCTATAATTGACCATAAGGCTGACATTATCTGCCCTTGTTCATTCCTGGTTTTGTTGCCATGATCAGCGTTGATAGCTTCTGGATCTGCACCAAGAGCCTGAACTCCAGGATGGTCCATCTGACTGTACTTGCAACACCTCCATTTTGACATCTTGTGGATACTGTGGCTGTGACCTGTCCTCATCTCCCCAAACTTATCTTTCCTCTTGTGACAGGCAGAAGAATAAAATGACCCTTAATGACCCTCACCCTTCTATACAGTCATCTTGAGCATGGATGGAACTTGTAGTTCAGGTGAGATGTCACTGCTGTGGTTTTACTCTGCTGTGTGTGGTAAAAGGGACATCCGCAGATGTGATCAAGGCTCCTAATCAGCTGAGTTCATCAAACAGGAGACTCTGCTCGGTGGGCCTGCCCTAATTAGTGAGCTCTTACAAAGGGAGTCTAGTTTCTGGAGACAGAAGTCGAGAGACACACTCCTGCTGGCCTGGAGGGAACCAAACAGCGACATTGTGAAGTCTATGGGGGTCAAGGGCAAGGAGCCACGGGTGGTCTCTGGCAGCTGAGAATGGCCATGGGCTTGTGGCTCACAAGGAGGGGACCTCAACCCTGCAATTGCAACGAACACCCTGAGCAGGCTTGGGAGTTCCAGAAGAGAACCAAGTGCAGCTGATGCCCACACTGGCCTCATGACAGCCTGAGGAGAGGACCCAGCTTTGCTGTGCCTAGACTTCAGACCTTAGGGATGGAGATGATAAATGTGTGTTGTTTTAAGCCTCTGAGTTTGTGAGTTTGTTATACAGCCGTTGGAAACACATACACCTCCTCTTAGCACTGAGTCTCCTCTGCTCAATCCCCTGGAGCCCAGTCCTCACCCCCACACTGCCCTCATCTGACCAAATGCCAGTCCTGTAACGTCTCCTCATTATCTATTTGTTCCGCTGCTCTGCCCATGAGTGTAGGCTTTCAGTGACCCCCGCCTACCCAACGAGCTTACAGAAATCCCAGACACTCCCCCTGCAATCACCTGCTGGCTCTTTAACTTCCAGTGGAAGGATCGAGCTCCTGTGTCGGGCCTCAGCACTCTCCCCTCTCCTGTCCGTGTCCCTCTGTGAGTGGGTGGGCCAGACGCTGTGCACTTGGCCTGGATTGGACACTCAGTCTTCACAACACTGTGACTCCCATTTTATAGATCAGGAAACTGAGGCACCAGGAGGACATGTTACTTACCAAAGGCCACACAGTACCTGGTGCTGACTACTGAGCCTGTGCCCTCGCCCTCAGTCCCACGTGCCATGGGGCATGAGCCTGCATCCTCGGACGTGATCTCCCGGAGCCCCGCATAACTTTACCAAAGTCTTTATCTGAGGAAACCCTCTGTCCCACCTCCCTGCCCTTTCCTTGGGACCTCCTCTCCTCTCAGATGGCCAGGGCCACTCTCTGCTGAGTCCCCTCCCAGGGTCCTTTGCAGGGGGTCCTGCCCCCCCCCCCCCTTCCTCTGCAAGACTGAGCAGGCCAGAGCAAGATACTCGGGGGAGAGTTATCAGACTGGGGGCGAAGACAGGGCAGACAGTAGTCAGAGAGAACTTTCCCGTGAGGAGGTGTCTTGTGCAGGAGTATGTTTATTGCAGGACCTCACAATGCCCAGTTTGGACCCAAATGTGCAAGAAAAACAGCAGAAGTGAGAGAGGACTAGCAGATGGTCAGGGAGTCCCCTCGCTTGAAGAGTCCCGGGGGGCTCGGGGCTCAGGCTACAAGACGCTGTGAAGTTAGGGAGGGAGGAACACGGAACTCACCTTCCCGTGGTGCCAACTTTCCATTAGGAGGTGATGGGCACAAGGTTAATGCCCTCCCTCCCTGCCTCTGTAGGTAGCCGGACTGCTGAATGCCCGACTGTGGTGACTGAGCAAAGAATGCTCTGGAGGGTATGATGACATTATAGCTTTAGGGCTGTGGCATGCAGCCCAGGAGGCATCCTGAGAAATCTGAAATTGAGGGAATTACCTGAGCCTGTGGCCAACACCTTAGACCTTGCACTGGCAGTGGACGGGGACACAGCAGCTGGACTGGCAGAAGCCACAGGAGCCACAGCCCCCTTGGAGCCTCCACAGAAGACAGAGCCCCCCTTGGAGCCCCCACATGAGTCATAGCCCTCCTTGGAGCCCCCACACGAGCCACAGCCCCCCTTGGAGCCCCGACACGAGCCACAGCCCCCCTTGGAGCCCCCACACGAGCCACAGCTGGAACAGGCACAGGCTGGCACAGCAGCACATGGGCACACAGCAGCTGGAGTTGCAACCCCCACAGCTGGAGCCGCAGCCTCCAGAACAGCCACAGCAGCCCATGTTTCTGGTGGGTTTTGGGCGGAGTCGGTCAGAGACGCAGGTGCAGAGGGGAGGTGTTCAGGTGTGGAGCCTCGTGGGCGGGGGGCCTTACGTACCCGCCTGCGTGTCATATGGCCGCTTCCCTGTTCCTCTGAATGTACTTTCTCTAGGCAGTCTGCTTTTTTCTTTTATGTTGAAACAACCACACAAACATTTGTTTACAAGCACTTTTTATTTACCCCCTTCATCCCTGTCACCTGACCCTGGCAACATCTAGAGCTGGTGTTTCCAGTTCCGAGGGCTCAGAAGTAGGAGGCGTGCGCCAGGCTTGCGTCCAGGCGGCGCCTCCCGTGGCCCAGTGAAGGTTCCCTCGGGTCCAGCACGGGGACGCACGCCCGGTCCCTGCCGCCCTGGCACTGAGCTGTGGGCGTGGCCATTGCGCTGCGGGCGTGTCCCCGAGCTGTAGGCGTGTCCCTGGGCTATGGGCGTGGTCCCTGGGCTGTGGGCGTGTCCCCGAGCTGTGGGCGAGGCCCCTGTTCTTCTCTGGCTTCTTGTCCTGCCTGGGCTACCTGCTCCCTAGACCCGCCTTTCCCCTCCTAGACCTGAATGGGGGGACACTCTGTCCGCAGGGTGCAGAGACCAGGAACTGTGGGGGTACAGAAGCTTCCGGGTGGGTTAGGCTGGCATTCCAGGAAGCCAGTGTGCAGAGAGGAGGACGCAGGTGGTGTTGAGAAGGAGCCTCCCCCGCCTCTGAAGCCCCTGACACAGCCCCTCCCCGGAGAGGCCCCTCCAGCTGCCCGGTGCCCCGTCCGCTTGCTCCTCTCCTGGTTGTGGGAGTTCAGCCACACGGGTCAGCGGTCCCAAGAGGTGCCCAAGCACCTCCAGGGGCAGCCTGGGTCTTGGCTCTGGTGTGCATGTGTGTTTTGTCTCTAAAGCACTGTTTACCCCCACGTGGCCCCTACTAGGGTTTCCCTGGGTGACGTAGTGGCAGCGGTGGTCCAAGGTGTCAGTCTCACTGCTATTCTGTGGGAGAGGTGCCTGCCGGCTCCCCTCCTCCTGCTGAAATAGAGAACATTTCCACTCCAGACATCTCCTTGTCAAACGTCCTGGGGACCCACCATCGTCGTCGTGGGTGTGGCAGCGACAGAAACGGGGTGGGGAGGCTGGCGCCCCCTGCGGCCCACATGCAAGGCGGTTCCGACAACGGTGAAACTTCATTCACTCGGAGTTTGCTGGTGACAGACATCTGCACATACACGATCGCTTGCACACGTACGTACCAACAGTGCAGCCGTCGACGGCAGGAGCCACCCAGCCCGGGCTTCTGTCGGCCCGCCATCCCCACGGCACACCTTCCACACCCCAGACAGCGGGTCCTGGTCAGCAGCCACCTCCACCAGAGCTCCCCTCGGGGCACACACACCCCATGCACCCACACGTGCACGCTCGGCCCCTCTCTCCCTTGGTGTCCGTCTATCCCTTTCTCTTTGTCTCTGTCCATCTCTCTGTCTTGCTCTCCGTTTCTCCATCTCTGACTCTCTCAATGTGGACTCTACTGTGTTGCTGCCCGTGTTTTATTCATTCATGGTGACGGGTTTGCAGGTGTTCTCGCATACAAGGGATGTCAGGCTAAGTTCTGTTGTGCACCCGACCTTCCCCCAGACCCTTGTCTGTCTGGTTCCCTTCACGTTGCTTCCCGATCTGGGCTCTGACATCCCCCGAGGAGCTACTGTTTTGTGCCTTTGAACTATAATCGACTGTTCCAGACCCCAGAGCATGCACAGTTTGCAGGCTGCCCCCCCCCCACCCCAGAGCAGCCATGAGCTCAGGCTGCCCAAAGGCTAATAGGTCCACCCGACCCCTGCTCCCTACCCACTCTCCGGTTTCTCACAGAGCAACCATCGTTATGAAGTTATCTGTTGTTTCCTGTTTGTCTCTTCAACTGGGATGTAAAACCCACACGGGCTGGTCCTGGGGCAGGGGTGCGGGAGGGAGGGCAGCCCATGGAGGGGGGTGCATCTCTGGGCACTCGGGGCCCCCACCCCCGGCCTGGTTTCAGGTCTCTGTGATCTGGGAAAGTAAATAACACGGCTGGTTAGAGTTCTTAATAAGTGGTTACAGTGTAACCCAATAAGCTGTCATGGGATCGAGCCCCGGGTTAAATCGTGTCCCTTGGAATGGATGCTTATGACCTAACCCTGGTGCCTGGGAACGTGACCTTAGTTGCAGATAGGGTCTTTGCAGATACAATCTAATGAAGATGAGGTTGCTAGGACCTAATCCAACAGGACCCGTGTCCTCACAGGAAGAAGAGAGGCAGACACATGGGGGGTAGGAGACCGCAGGGCACAGGTGACATGGGCACAGGACTGATGCAGCCACCAGCGCAGGGACACCTGCAGCCCCAGGAGCTGGAAGAGACTGGAAGCGTCCTCTCCCAGAGCTTTCAGAGAGTGGCCCTGCCCACACCTTGATGTCGGGCTTTGGCCTCCTGACCGGGAGATATAACATTTCTGCCTTATGCCAGCAGCATGTGGTGACCTGTGACAGCAGCCTCAGGAAGGGACATGCCATGTTCACTGAATGTGTGACTGTCTTCGAGCTGCCAGAGCGTGCAGCCTGGTGTCGTGGCAGCCGTGGGGACGTGGGCACAGTGTGTGGCCTGGTTCTGTGGCAGCTGCGGGGACGTGGGCACGATGTGCAGCCCAGTGCCGTGGCAGCCATGGGGACGTGGGGACAGATTGCTTTCTCTCTACATTGTGATGGTGGATGGAAGGCAAGGAGGAGTCCGGAAGAAAACCATTTCCCAGGGCCTGTGGGACCAGCACAAAGAGGGAGGTGACAGATGGGCTCCCTGCAGAGGGAGGTGAGGAGGAGGACACGGAGGGCTCAGTGCCCCGGGCTCTGTCCTGGGCAGCACGTCAGTGGGGGGACCCGGTGGGAACCTGGGCCTCTGCCCTCCCCCACCGCCGAGGCCCCTCCGGGATCCTGGTTTGGGTGCGTGCGACCCACAGGACGTGTCCACCCTAATTCCGTAGCCGCCGGCCCCTCTTTATGGACGTGACTCTCTAAACTATGTCCGGAATGCGATTTTAAAGCTTCCTCCTAGCTAATGGGTTAACCATCTCAGAGTGTTGTTTTGTTCGCCCGGCTGGTCCCGCTGCTGCTTTTCCTGTTGTTCCGTGATCCCGAGCAAGCGGCTTGTCACGGCTGCAGGCTCTGGGTCGTCTTCTCCTTGACCCCGTAACCCTGGGGGAGGGGGGCGGGGTGGTGGTGAGGCCGTGATGGCTCCTGGTCTGCTGTGAAGAAACTGAAGCGCAGAGAGGTCGGGCTGTTTCCCCGGGGGCCCACGGTGACCAGGTGGTGGACCTGACGCTTGACTCCAGGCCTCGTGTCCAGAACCCACTGTCTTCACCCCGGGGCCAGTGGTTCTCAAGCTGGGGTCCCCGACACCCCTTCGGGGTGTCAGGAAGTCCACATGAAGCCAACAGCATGGGTGGGGGGGCTCTGTTTCTGGGTCAAGAGATACAGACTGTCCTATTCCAGAAGACAGCAGGCTAAGAGCCGCGCTGCAGGGGGTCTAGGGCTGGGCATGGTCATTGCCTGGGGAGTGCAGTGGATTTCCTGGCCACTTGAGGTCCATGGCCACTATTCAGATCTTTCACTGGTAGCCGAGAGGGACACAGCAGCTGGAGTTGCAACCCCCACAGCTGGAGCCATAGCCTCTGAAACAGCCACAGCAGCCCATGGTTCTGGTGGGTTTTGGGCGGAGTGGGTCAGAGATGCAGGTGCAGAGGGGAGGTGTTCAGGGGTGGAGCCTCCTGGGCCGGGGGCTTTACGTACCCTCCGGGGTCAGGTGAGATGCTGGACAGACACTTCCTGGTTCCTGTTTGTGCCACTCCCCCAGGGAAATTTTATTTGTTTTATTTGTTTTCTTAAACTTTAAAAACGCCCATTCTTCTTCTGCGTTGTTTTGCACTTTTTTCCAGAGTACTCTGGCTTGACCTGACTTGCTCGGGCCGGGTCCACGTGTCACGGGCGAGAAGCACCAGGGCCCTCGGGACTCAGCCGGAGGCCTGCATGGCTCCTGCCTGATCCAGACCAGGGTCGTAGTCCTGACCTGCCTCCAAGGCTGGACCTTGGATGGTCAGATGGGGACCATCTCAGGGGATCAAGAGCGAGATGGACCCTGGGGAACAGGAGGGCTGGATGGGTGGGGAGGGCGGGGAGGGCGGCTCGGCTGGGCCCCAGGCAGACATGCCGAAGCACTAAACTCTGTGTAGCTGGAGCTGCAGCGGCAGGAGGGGTCGGGGCGACGAAGCCTGAGCATCCCCCCCACTCTGCCCACCCCCACCCCCAGGCCTTGGAGGGTCCTATTTGCACAGACATGAGTTGGCACTTAGTTGCTCCGAAGCATCAATTAGTGCACTGGCAGGACCCCATCATTCAAGGACGCAGTGCACCGCCCCCAGCAACCTGCACCCCCTGCCCGCTGCCCCTGCCCCCCACCCCCGGGAGGCGCCAGCCCTGGGCCCAGAGGAACCCGGGCTGCTTTCCTTTGCTGGAGACCTTGCAGACAGGGGGTTTCCAGCCCCAACCCAGATGGCTCGGGGATCACTGTTGCAGGTTTGGTTTGCCCAGAGCTGGCACCCCAGCACCACCGAAGCCGGCCACCTGTAAGGAGATCTGCCATGTGGCACTTTGCTGGGGTCTCATGCTCAGCCAGGGTGGCCGCCTTCCTGCCAAGACCATGTTGACACCCAGCGGGCGGTCCCTGTGGGAGCAGTACAGACCAGGGGGTGAGCAGACCCGGTCCTTTGCCATGTTCACGGAGCTCATCCCACAGCCCCCAGGGGTAGATGTCATCATGACCCCCATTTTACAGATAAGGACACCGAGGCACGGAGCCCAGGACACACAGCCAGCAAGCAGAGGAGCCCCATTTCGGGGGCGGCTGGTCTGGTCTGCAGGCTGTGACCGGCGCCTGGGGCCACCTTGTGGTCAAAGCAAGAATTGCTCTTGTGTGTCCAGGTGGTCAGGGTGAGCCAGGCACCAGACCAGCGGCCCTTATGCACCCCCCTCCCCCGACCAATTCTCCCGGGGTCCTGAGCCTCAGTGAGGATTCTCTTTCCATCAGCCGCGGGTCTGGCCTGGTCTCTCTCTCTCTCTGGGACAATGAACAGCGTGTAGCCAGGGTGTTTCTGTCTTCGCCCTGATAGCCAGGAAGTTCAGGATGTTGTCGTGGGGAAAACAGTGAGTCTGAAACCATTCAGCTCTGGTTTTCAATCCCGGCCTGTCCTCAGACGAGCCAGTGTGGGGCTGTGTGGGGGTCCAGCCCGATGAGGCGACCCGAGGGCAGGGTCCTGGGACCCTTGCAAGAGGCGGGCTGGGAGCTGGGAGGGCTGCAGGAGGGTGGGGACCAGGACCAAGATGCATTTCATGGCACGTGTGAAAGCGTCGGATGTGGGTTCAGGGGCCGAGGTCCTCACGGGGCAGCCCTGGGGGCACGGGCCTGAGCTGCGGTGAGGACAAGGCTCGATGGGGAGCCCTCTGCCGAGGGTGGTCTCAGGCTGGCGAGGACGTGGGCCAGGGTCCCGCTTGGCTGTTAGCCTGCATACGCGGCTACTTGCCCATGAGCTTGACTCTCTCCGGGTGACTGTGTGGTCCTCGTCTGGGACCGGCCGCACCCTGGAAATAGCCAAACCGTGCCTCTGTCTCTCAGAACTTGCTGTGACCAGAGGGTCGGCCTCTGGCACTGGCCCTGGGCGGAGACCCCCACCGTGGGGGGGGGGGGTGCGGGAAGGGAGGCTCGGCTGTGCCCTGAGGGGCTGCGGCGGCTGCCGGGAAGCCAGGGTGCCCCATGTGGCTGGCTTGGGCACAGGACCACAGTTAAGGTGGGCGTCAGTCATGAGGCCCTGGCTCTTTGGGGCCAGGATTATAGTTCAGCTTTCTGGACTTCTTGCCGGAGATCAGGGTCTGACTTCCCGCACGTCTGGCTTAGGCGGCCGGCTGGTTCCTGATAGTGACCGTGGGCGTGGGCGGCTTCCCGGGTGTCCGGCAGGGTGTGCCTGAGCCCTGGAGCTGCTCCTTGCCTGGACATCGTCTCTGTGGATGTTCCGTCCCCAGCACCGTATCGCTTTCACGTGTTATCAAAATCTTGCCATCCACGGCGACGTGGATGGCCCTTGAGGCTGCTCTGCCGGTGACATAAGCCAGAAGCGGAAGGACAAACACCACATGATTGCACTTATGTGTGGAATCTTAAATAAGAAATAAACACGCAGAAACAGAGAACAGATTGGTGGTTGCCAGAGGCGGGCTGGGGGCTCGGGGGGCGCGGTGAATGGAGGTGGTCAGAAGGCACACGTTTCCAGTTGTGAGGTAAATAAGGAGAAATATCTGTGCGTGTGTATGTAAAACGCCAACCAGGGCCAAAGGTTACAGTGAAAGTGGGCAAAGGCCTCCCTCTCCCTCAGTCCCAGGTCCCACCCGGGGATATCTCTCTGTCTCTTTCTCTGTCTCTGTCTCTCTCCCTCTGTCTGTCTCTGTCTCTCTGGCTCTCTGTCCCTCTGCCTCTGTCTCTCTCTGTCTTTCTCTCTCTGGCCCTGGCTCTGTCTCTGTCTCTCTGTTTATCTCTATATCTCTATCTCTGGCCCTAGCTCTGTCTCTATGTCTGTCTCTCTGTGTCTGGCCCTGTCTCTGTCTCTGTCTCTATCTCTTTCTCTGTCTCTGTCTCTGTCTTTCTCTGGCCCTGTCTCTGTCTCTATCTCTTTCTCTGTCTCTGTCTCTCTCCCTCTGTCTCTGTCTCTCTGGCTCTCTGTCCCTCTGCCTCTGTCTCTCTCTGTCTTTCTCTCTCTGGCCCTGTCTCTGTCTCTGTCTCTCTGTTTATCTCTGTATCTCTATCTCTGGCCCTAGCTCCGTCTCTATGTCTGTCTATCTCTCTGTCTCTGGCCCTGGCTCTGTCTCTGTCTCTATCTCTTTCTCTGCTTCTGTCTCTCTCCCACTGTCTATCTATCTCTGTCTCTCTGTCTCTGGCTCTCTCTGTCTCTCTTTGGCTCTCTCTATCTCCATCTCTTTCTCTCTGTCTCTGTCTCTTGTCTTACCTGCCCTCCATCTGGACTGCCCTCTCTCGTCCTGTGCCCTCTACTGGTGAAGCAGTTTCGCATCGTGATGGTTCCCGTGGATGTCCACTTGCCACCCGAGACCCTCCCGTCACCTTCCAGAGACGCTGAGCCCTTTGTGGTTCTCTGCATGTGGCACCTGGTTCACCTGAGTCTGCTTGGGTTGTGGTACACACATCACACACGGGGCTCCCACTGCAGAAGGTCACCGTCCCCCTGTCCCGGAGGCCGGAGCCTGAGGTCCAGGCGTGGGCAGGTCCAGGCCTCCCGAGGCCTCTCTCCTTGTGTGTGGACGGCCGTCCTCTCCCTGTGTCCTCACGGGGGTCGTCCCTCCGTGCGTGTCTGTGTCCTGATCCCCTCTTCTTACAAGGACCCCGGTCATACGGGATCAGGACCCACCCTGGTGACCGAGTGTTACCTCGGTCACCTCTGTGAAGACCCGTCTCCAGATACGGTCACGTCCTGGGATGCTGGGTATTGGGGCTTCAACGTGAGTTTGGGGGACACAGTTCAGCCCGCAGCGGTGCTTTGAACATCCCTTTCTTGGGATGTCTTTTCTTCCTTGCTGACTGGGGAGCCCCCTGCCAGTGGAGAGCTTCGCAGGCAACAGCTGCGAAGGCCTCCAGGCCCTGCTTCCATGTAAACCCTGCCCTGCTTCTTGCCGCCTCCCGGGAAGGTCTCTGCAAAGAGACCGGGATCTCCTAAGGGCCGAGTTACGCCTTGGCGAGCCTGGGGCCTGGCACCCTCCCGGCCACGGGGGGAACAGGCGTGCACCTGCACGGCCCCCAGGTGGCCCGCCTGGGCATCAGGACGCAGGAAGTGGCGCCGGAGGGCAGGCCCCGGGGCCAGTGACCAGAGCCACGGGGGGCAGGATCCCCTGTCCGTAGCTGCGGGAGAAGCACCCGAGTGAGAGGTGGGGGTTAGGGTGGACAGTGTATTCATTTACAGGGGTCGTGGCATCCCGCTGGGGCCCTAACAGAATCAGGCCAAGTGCCGTGGGTCGCCCGTGGGAGAGGCCGGGCAGTTCCCCGTGGAGGTCCTGTGGCCCGGTGACCTCCTGGACCGCGGGGCCGGCCTCTGCCTTCCTGTGACGAAGGTCGGGCGGCGTGGGGAGGGGGTGGGGGTCAGGCTGCACGAGAGGCAGGGGGGCTGACGTCAGGCGGGACCGACGGGGGGCGCTGGTGACGGCAGGGTCTCCGCGGGGCCAGGAGGGGTCGGCAGTTCCCATCGCTGCTTTCCGGGTGACCTCCGCCTGCACCCTCCACACCCTGTGAGAAGGCCCCTTGCCTTGAGTTTCATGTAAACACGTAGGGCCATAAATCCTCTCTATGTCTGTACCATTTCAAGCCTGTCAAGCTGGTTTTGATGTAAAATCTCTTCTAAATGCCTTATGGGGCGGCATGTTTTTAAAGTTCCAGAAATGTGGGGCTTTTACAGTTATCTTTGCGATAATGATTTTCAAAAGTCATTGAGTGCTTGGAGAACATTCCATTCAACTGGGCCGAGACCAGCCGTATAGTGCGTACGTGGACGGCCATACTGAGGTCTGATATGGGCTCACAAATGCCCACTCTTCGATCACTGGGTGTCAGAGGCTATACGTACCCAGTGGATTTAACCTACTCACCGTGCACTTCAAACTTGCTATGAACTTGCTGACCTTACTGACCATTGGATCCCAAAGTAACTGAGAGACGTGCCAAAATTTCCCACCTTGGGAGTGGATTTGCTGAATTCTCCCAAACACTCTCGGCATACCCTTGCCTTGGGGCCTTTGCACCGGCTGGCCGAGAGGGTGCTTCCCTGGGAGGCACATGGCTCGCTGCTTTGCTGAGTGTTTAAGGACGCGTTCCCGAGGAGGCCCGCCCTAACCATCCTTTAACATGGACCACCTTCCCTGTTTCACCTTCTTCCTTTGGAACACTCTGTAGTTTAATGGCCCATTTTTGCTTTTTGTTGAGACCGAGATTTTGTTGCTTTTACGCTCCATCACGTCCCTAGCGTCTGGATAGCTCCAGGCACAAAGAAGATGCCTGATGAGCGTTTGTTGGAAGGCTGACTTTTCCTGAGGCTCACTGTCCTGAGTGAGAATGTATGTGCTTCTGTTTATCTCATTTGGAACTCAGGAATCTATTAGCATTTTTCATAAATTCTCGAAAATTCTCCCACATTGTCTCTGAGTGTTGTCTCCCCCCTCATCACGTCCGTTACCTCCTCTGGGAGTCTGGCTGTTTGCGTGCTGGACTTTCTTGCTCAATCTTCCGTGCCTACTCGCAGATTCCCCGTGTGTTTGTGTCCACGCTGCGTTACAGATAACGTCTCCATGCTTATCTGCCCATTAATTTTCTTTTCATCTGGCCTCGCCAGACCCAATGAGTTTTGTTTTGTTTTTGATGTCACCAAAAATTAGCTTATTAAATTGAAAGTTAGGTCTTTTAATAGCCATACAAGTAAAAAAAATTAAGAGCTTTGTGAAGGTGTAATTGACACATAATAAACCACACATAATTTAGTTATTATGGTTTTCATTTACAGAATTTCTGTGCTTACTGTTCCAATAGCTTGGTTGGGTTTAGGCTCACCTACCTCTCGCTCCTGTTTTCAGTCGGGTCTTTTATTTACTTTTTTAGTTCTTTCTAAAGTTCTTATTTTGTACTGTGTCTGATAACTTCAGTAACCAGAGCTCTCGCTTGACTGATTCTTCTGTTTGTAGCTGCAGCTGGCTCTGTCTCGTGTGGCCCGTGTGTGTGTGTGCTGTGATTTTCGGGTTCTGGCTCCTTGGAACTTTGTCTGGGGCATCTCCGACACTTGCTTAAGGGCGAGGGCAGACCGGGTCGGGCTGCAGGTGCTTGGGAGGATGGGCTTCCGACAAGTGTCGGGGAGGATGTTTTCTTGCCTCTACCCTGGGCCAACGGTGTCCCGATGACCTTCCTGGTGTCACTCGTGCCTGTTTCTGGCCTTCGTGGATTCAGAACTCCCTCAGTTGTTGGCTCTGAGGATTCTTTACTTTTTGAACAGCTCGGTGACCTTTAAAAAGTCATTTTGTAATCCGGCACCTTCAGGAGTTTTCATGGGAGGGCTGTGGTCGGCGTCTGGTCAACCTTACTAAACAAACTTACTAAAACTGAAGCTCAGAAGAACGTCTAGAAATTTCCACGTTGTTGAGCTGACACGCTCTCATTGTGGTTCGGTCGGGCGCCCACTGCCCGGGGGTCTGTGAGGAGCTGCCCCGAGAGCTTCCAGGCCCGCGTAGCCCCCTCCCTGCTGCCTGCCTTGCCCACGAGCCCCAGTGTGTGTGAGCTCCACTGTTCTCTCACGGCCAAGTCCTGAGCCCAGGGCCTCGGAGCGGGGCCTCCCGTGGGAATGGGGCCGTTGCAGACACAATGAGTTAAGAGGAAGTCACGCTGCACTGGGAGACCCCAGATCCAACAAGACTGGTCTCCTTCCATAAAAGGGACATGTGGACACAGAGATGAGACACGCATGGGGGGATGACCCCGTGAGGACACAGGACACTGGGAGAGGACGGCCGTCCACACACAAGGAGAGAGGACTCGGGAGGACCCGGCCCTGCCCATGCCTGGACCTCGGGCTCCGGCCTCCAGGACCGGGGGACGGTGACCATCTGTGGTTGAAGCCACGGTCCGTGGTGCTTTGTTAAGGTGGCTCCAGCAAACTAATACCAGAGGGATCATGGCGGGGCTGGGGTGTTGGACCCAAAGCACAGGAGTGGGATTGTATAAATGTTATGCATGTTTGTAATCACATGGAAGCTGAAACACAGACTCAAGGGCAAACTTTCAGGAGGCACTGGATGTATTTATTTAGAAGATCTGGACTGAACGCTTACCAGACAATCCCAGCAATGAGCAAAGGACCTGAACCCTGGCCAAGAAGGAAGGGAAGGGCTTGGAGACCCCTTCCCTCAGGGAGGAGCCCGGCACCAATGCCTCTGTGTCCTGCAGCTAGAACTCAAGGGTGACCCCGGCTCGGGCAGCCCAAGTTGGGTGGAGAGGGAGGGACGCAGGCGCCGGGGGCAGGAGGGCTGGGGAGAGGGCCAGCAGGGGCCCTGGCCAGAGGGCATCTGACTCGCGATGCTCCCGGACGGCTCACTGGAGGCACCCAGCGGCCCCGAGAGGTGTGGAGGTGAGATCATGAACGGTGCGGGAGGGGACAGGGTGCTGGGGGCCCTTGTGGCTGGAGGGCTGCAGAACTGAGTGCTGAGGGCTGGCCACCAGGTGCCACAGTCCAGAGGACAACGACCCACGGGTGTGCTACAGGAGTTCAGGACACTGGCCATTGCTACAGAGCCTGCGGGTGCAGGGACCGCCTGGACCAGCGGCCACACCTCAGACCTTGCGCTGGCAGCAGATGGGGACACAGCAGCTGGACTGTTCACAGCCACAGGAGCCACAGGAGCCACCCCCCTTGGAGCCCCCACAGGAGCTATAGATACATGTAATTATTATGTACAGTGATATGTTGGGGTGAGGCCGGTGTAGTGGTAGAGCTGGGCTGTCAGGCGGGCGAGCTCATCCAGGGGGACGTGATGTTAGATGTGTCGGCGCCTCTGTGACTATTTTCAGGACATGACAGCCCTGCCTGGGCCCTGGGGACACGGGTGTGGGGTGCCAGGGTCACCAGGCACCAGCCTTGACTGGACCTGGAGTCTGGGCCGGGCGCTGGTTTGGGCACTGAGGGAGGGTCTTGGTCCTGCATTTCCGAGCGGTCGAGGAGCCGCTCCCGAAACAAGGGGACGACGTAGGGGTGGAGCCAGGGCCACCGGGGCCCCACTTTTCTTTCCGTGCCACCAGCTGCCACCGGTTGTGCCTTTGAAACCCACGTGGATCTAAGCGGTACCAGGGTCACCGCCACCGCGGAACATCCACGGCACTTTCCACGTGCTGGGCCCTCCGCCGTGCTCCCGCAGTCACAGACTCCGAGTGTTAGCTTCTCCCTTGGGGGTCACTGCAAAGCCCCGGCCTGCACGTGTGGCCCACCCTGTGAGACCTCACTGAGGGATACGTTCGAGGTGGGTATTTTTTTTTAAGTTTATTTATGTTGAGAAACACAAGACAGTGTGAGTGGGGTAGGGGGGTAGGGGCAGAGAGAAAAGGAGAGAGAGAGAGAGAGAGAGAGAGAGAGAGAGAGACCCAGGCAGGCTCCATGCTGCCAGTGCAGAGCCAGGCCCGGGGCTCGAACCCACGAAACCATGAGACCATGACCTGAGCCGAAACTGAGAGTCGGGCACTTAACCGACTGAGCCCCCAGGTGCCCTGACACGGGTTAGGTTTCAATTTGAGTTTTAACTCAGCAGCTGGGGCTGAGAAGTCTGAGGCTCTCACGTGTCTGGGCTCACTCCAGCCCTGGCCTCCTGGCTTTGTTCGAGTATCCTTGAGCTAACTTCTTGCTTACAGTGCTCTGCGAAGTGCGGCCACGATGACCCGCGCAGAGCAGCACCGAGCTTGCAGGGTCTTTGCCCGGACACACGTGATCTGGAACAGTGATGCCAAGTCCACACTAACCATGCTTCCAGCCCCTGCAAACAATTTCCTCTCCGTCCCCACCTGGCCACTGAACCAAGGCCACAACGCTGTGCTCTCCTTATACTACGTTCCTGGGTCAGCCGGGACGGTCAGTCATGCTGCCAACTAGCCGCCCCCACAGTTCAGTGCTTATTTCTTGCTCGCGCTCCACGCCACCGCCCGCCGGCGGCCGGGTCACGGCACTTCCTCCCTCGGGGCTCGGGCTGGGGGAGCAGCCGCTCTGGGAACGCCAGCGGTTGCCCTGGAGGAAGGAACAGTGCACGTGGGAAATTGCACTTAAGTTCCTGCTCACGAGCTCACGCAAATCACATGGCTGTGCCCAGCTGCGGGAAGACCTCGGGGGCCACCTGCCCCTTGCCCTCTGACCCTGTCCCCAGGAAAGGAGATCCAAGGGGTCTGTAAAGAGCCTGAATTGAGCGTTCTGCACAGTAGCCCTGTCAGCAGTGTACATGGTTTGAGCTAATGGCCTTAAGCGCCTACCTTTTTGACTCACGGATGCATTTATTTTTTTTTTATTTATTTTGTTAACGTTTATTTATTTTTGAGACAGAGAGAGACAGAGCATGAACGGGGGAGGGGCAGAGAAAGAGGGAGACACAGAATCCGAAGCGGGCTCCAGGCTCTGAGCCGTCGGCACAGAGCCCGACGCGGGGCTCGAACTCACGGACCGCGAGATCGTGACCTGAGCTGAAGTCGGCCGCTTAACCGACTGAGCCACCCAGGCCCCCATCATGGATGCATTTAAAGCTAGAAGTTGTTTCTATACCTGATTGGGTCGTGGCCAATAGATTCGATACGTACAGTGTGGTCGCCAGAAGGTAGACTTTGTGTATCCGACAAAGCACATATTTTCCTTATTTCCTCTTGTTCAGAATAACAGATTGATTCCCAACATCCTCCAAGGACACCTGAGGACCGTGCCTATCTTTTCCAACTTTAAGGAGGGGTGATTGATGAAGACGGCATGAATTTTGCTCATACAGTGTGACGTTTGGGTGCGCAAACACGTTGTGAGGTGGTTACCACTGCCCAGGCAACACCCGTCACCTCGCATACCTACCCTCCCGTGTTTTGCAGGGAGAACATTTAGGATCTTCTCTCTCGCAGCTCCCCAGAGCACAATGCAGCACCATCGACCGTAGTCACCGAGGCGTGCGTTAGGTCCCGCAAATGGAAGGTGGCGCCTTCTGACCAAAGTCTCCTCCTCTCCCTGCAGCCCGAGCCCAGGGCAGCCACTCTTCTATAATTTGTTACTGTGACTTCAATGTTGTTAGATGCCACATATGGGGGAATTGATGCAGTATCTGTCCTTCTGCGTCTGGCTCGTTTCACTGAGCAATGTCCTCCAGGCCCGTCCATGTGGTCGCAAATGTCAGGGTTTCCCTTTTTTTTAAATATTGTATAATAGTTCACTGTGCTTGTAAACTATACCTTCTTTATGCATTCATCTGTTGGCAGACACTGAGGATGCTTTTGTATCTTGATGAAGTGCTGCTTGAACATGGGGGGGGGGGCCTGTATCTCTTCAAGCTAGTGACTTCATTTCCTTTGACAAATACCCTGTAGTGGAATTGCTGGGTCGTAGGGTAGATCTATTTTTCACTTTTTAAAAAAAATTTTTTTTTTTACGTTTATTTTTGAGACAGAGAGAGACAGAGCATGAACGGGGGAGGGGCAGACAGAGAGGGAGACACAGAACCGGAAGCAGGCTTCAGACTCTGAGCCATCAGCCCAGAGCCCGACGCGGGGCTCGAACTCACAGACTGCGAGATCGTGACCTGAGCCGATGTCAGCCACTTAACCGACTGAGCCCCCCAGGCGCCCCTATTTTTCACTTTTTGAGGACACTCCACACTGTTTCCCACAGTGGCCGCACCAGTTTGCATTCCCACCAGCAGTGCACAAGAGTTCCCTTTTCTCCACATCCTCGCCAACACTTTCGACTTCTTGTCTTTTTGATCCTAGCCTTTCTGACAGGTGTGAGGCGAGATTTCACTGTGGCTTTGACTTGCATTTCCCCAATGGTGACTGATGCGGAGTAACTTTTGCATGTACCTGTTGGCCATCGTGTGTGTTCTTTGGAAAAATGTCTGTTCAGGCCCTTTGCCCATTTTTGAATAGTTACTTGGGTTTTTGCTCTTGAGCTGTGTGAACTCCTTACATGTTTTGGATAGTAACCCCTTATCACAGATATGGTTTACAAATATTTTCTCCCATTCTGTAGGTTGTCTTTTCACTCTGTTGATTGTGCGTGTGTGTTTGTTTTTGCTGTGCAGAAACTTTTTAGTGTGAATTTTCATTTTTGCTTTCCCTTTTGAGCTCTCCTTTGACTCATTGGTGGTTCAGGAGTGTGCTGATTTCCACCTACGTGTGAATGTTTCCATTTTCTTCCTGTTACTCATTTCTAGTTTCATGCCACTGCTGTTAGAGAAAATACTTGATATGATTTCTATCATCTTAAATTCAAGATTTGTTCCAAAGAGCCTGTGTGGCTCAGTTGGTTAAGCCTCTGACTCTTGATTTCGGCTCAGGTCTGATCTCCTTGTTCATTAGATTGAGCCCCGTGTCATGCTCTGCACTGACAGTGTGGAGCCTGCTTGGGATTCTCCCTCTCCCTCCCTGGGCCTGCCCACTCATGCTCTCTCTCTCTCTCAAAATAAATAAATGAACTTTTTTTTTTTTTAAAAAGACTTGTTTTGTAGACTAATATGATCTACCCTGAAAAATGTTCCATGCCACTTAAGAAGACTGTGTATTCTGCTGTTCTGTCCCAGTCTGTTAGGTCCATTTGGTCTAACATAGAGTTCAAGTCCAATGTTTCCTCGTTGTTGTTCTGTGTTGAGTGATCTCCTGATTGATGAAAGGGGGTATTGAAGGGCCCTACTGTTATTGTGTCACTACCACCACTTCCAGATTCACTAGCATTTGTTCACTATACGCAGGTGTTCTGATGTTGGGTGGATAAATATTCACAATGTTCTATCCTCTGAGGAATTGACTCTTTGCGGTCATATAACGGCTTTCCTTGTCTCTTCTCACTGTTTTCACTTGAATCTACTTTCTCTGATGGAAGTACAGTTGCCCCTGCTCTCTTTTCCTTTGTATTTGCAGGAAATACCTTTCTCCCTCCCTTCACTTTAAGCCTATGTATGATTTTCAAGCTGAAGTGAGTTGCTTATAGGAGCAGAGAGTTGGGTCTTTTTTTTTTTTTTTTAATCCTTTCAGCCACTCTACCCTCTTGAAGAATTTAATCCATTTACATTTAAAGCATTATCGATAGGTAGGAACTGGTGTCATTGGGTTAATTACTTTCTGACTGTTTTATAGCTCCTTGGTTCCTTTCTTGGTCTCTTCCTTTGGGATTTGATAATTTTCTGTAATGAAATACTTTGAACCTGTCTCTATCTTTTGCGTATCTGCTGTAAGGTGTGTGTGTGTGTGTGTGTGTGCGTGTGTGTGTGTGTGTTTACCATGACGCTTACATAAAACATCTTATAGTTATGACACTATGCATCTTGCATACTATCTGTATTACTATCTGCACACTACCATGTGCTCATAGATTTGAGCATAATTGATGTGAATCAGTCCATTAAAAGTTGGTGTTCACATTACCCCGAATTTGTCTACTGGAGATCTCTTTGAGTTTGATGCCATGCTTCTTTTGACATGACCCGAGTAGTCTTTGTTACTTTGCTTTCTGGGATGATGAGATATTCCAGGTACATCTTGTTCATTTCCAACCCAATTTCTGCAGAGAACCCAGGTTCCGTGTAGATACAAGACATGGCCTGTGGCAACATCAGGCTCGGCACAGGGAATGCTTCTTGCTGCTGGGTTGGCCATGTTTCCAGGTCTTTCAAAGAGATAGGAAACTATTTTTTTAAGATGATATACACTATAATTTCATATTGACATCTTTAATTCAAATTCAGCACCGTGGGGTTTTTATTCAATTTTTCAGTCCCACACACACAACCTCAGTTTCTAGTCCCAACCTACTTGTGCCTTTGCTCCCCCATGAGGCCTTCACAACTGTCTCAGAGTAACCATACCAATGCTACCACCAACAAAATGGTTAGTGAAAACAGCTGAAGATTTCTATTTTTGTGTTTTTGTATGCTTGGGGCACAGCCCACCAGGAGAGTACTGTGTTTCCAAATAACTTGGAATAACCCATCTTTATTAATACGCCTTTTAAGAATTTTGAAAGAATGTGGTTGGAGGTCTCAAAGTAACGAGGGAGGCCTCAGAGTGTGGTTTCCCAGGGTCCTCGGTCTGGGACACAGCCACTGTTTTTCTTTCTCTTGACAATCCCTTATGTATTATGCAGATTGGGACAGACAGGTGCAGGGCAAGGGCACAGATATGGAAGATGAACTCTCTTCCTCAGGCCAGTGTCCAAGTTTCCTGTGGCAAGAGCCTGGTTGCACCATAGCCCTACAGCCCCTGGCCATTTGATCAAGACCGAGGAATTCAGCTTTGCCTGCAGTTGGAAGAGAAGGAGGGGGGTGGCAGAGGCCTGGACCAGGGGAAGGCAGAGGCTAGAACTCCAGGACTTGGCCACAGCTGCTGGGTCCCTGTTGGCCTGGCCTTGGAGACTCTCCTGTCGCCATCACATCAGTGGCCGGGGAGATGTGAGGAAGCAAGCCTCCTGAGGAAAGAAGAGACAGACCACGGAGGAGGTGTGAGGCCACGGTGACTGCCAGCTGCAACCCGATGGTGGGTATTAGCACCCCCAACAGACCCACCAACCCCCTCAAGTCTGGAATAGAATGAGAACAACAGCAGTGACCATAGAATAGGAATGGCCAATGACAGAAATGCACAAGCCATGGGTTACAATTTGTCAAGGTGATGTTTTTACTGATTTGCAACAGAGGGTTTGAGAGAAAGCAGAGGGTTTGACATGCGAGGCAGCTGCATGGAAGTCCTTGACCCACAGCCTGTTCCAAGTGGAACAGTGACTGGAGGAAAACAGGACTTCATTGGAGTACATGCCTCTCAGTGGACTGTCCAACAGGAGGTCGGGGAGGGGGGAAGGGACGTGTAGCCAGGGAATGACGTGGGAAGGGATTTGTCAGGAGACATTGGATACTAGAGTGCCTTCTCCCAAGGAACTGGCAGCCAAATGTAGCTTTCTACAAGGGTGATGGACCCTGAGGTGTGGTTTGGTACTTAGCATCAAAACATGGGTCATACTTGGGAAACCTGGATCAGCAGGAGGTACCTGAGACCTGAGATCAGAGCCTCAGACCTTGCACTGGCAGCAGATGGGGACACAGCAGCTGCACTGGCTGCAGGATGACCCACAGCTGGACTGGCAGCAGCCACAGGAGCCACAGGAGCCACAGCCCCCCTTGGAGCCCCCACAGGAGCCACAGCCCCCCTTGGAGCCCCCACACGAGCCACAGCTGGAACAGGGACAGGCTGGCACACAGCAGCACACGGGCTTGCAGCAGCTGGACTGGGAACCCCCACAGGAGCCACAGCCCCCCTTGGAGCCCCCACACGAGCCACAGCCTCCCTTGGAGCCCCCACACGAGCCACAACCCCCCTTGGAGCCCCCACAGGAGCCACAACTCCCCTTGGAGCCCCCACAGGAGCCACAGCCCCCCTTGGAGCCCCCACACGAGCCACAGCTGGAGCAGGGACAGGCTGGCACACAGCAGCACACAGGCTTGCAGCAGCTGGACTGGGAGCCCCCACAGGAGCCACAGCCCCCCTTGGAGCCCCCACACGAGCCACAGCCCCCCTTGGAGCCCCCACAGGAGCCACAGCTGGAACAGGGACAGGCTGGCACACAGCAGCACACAGGCTTGCAGCAGCTGGACTGGGAGCCCCCACAGGAGCCACAGCCCCCCTTGGAGCCCCCACACGAGCCACAGCCTCCCTTGGAGCCCCCACACGAGCCACAGCTGGAACAGGGACAGGCTGGCACACAGCAGCACACAGGCTTGCAGCAGCTGGACTGGGAGCCCCCACAGGAGCCACAGGCCCCCTTGGAGCCCCCACACGAGCCACAGCCTCCCTTGGAGCCTCCACAGGAGCCACAACCCCCCTTGGAGCCCCCACACGAGCCACAGCTGGAGCAGGGACAGGCTGGCACACAGCAGCACACGGGCTTGCAGCAGCTGGACTGGGAGCCCCTACAGGAGCCACAGCCCCCCTTGGAGCCCCCACAGGAGCCACAGCCCCCCTTGGAGCCCCCACAGGAGCCACAGCCCCCCTTGGAGCCCCCACAGGAGCCACAGCCTCCCTTGGAGCCCCCACACGAGCCGCCGCTGGAACAGGCACAGGCTGGCACACAGCAGCACACGGGCTTGCAGCAGCACACAGGCTTGCAGCAGCACACGGGCACACAGCAGCTGGAGCCGCAGCCCCCACAGCCGGAGCCGCAGCCCCCACAGCCGGAGCCGCAGCCCCCACAGCCGGAGCCACAGCCTCCAGAACAGCCACAGCAGCCCATGTTTCTGGTGGGTTTTGGGCGGAGTCGGTCAGAGATGCAGGTGCAGAGGGGAGGTGTTCAGGTGTGGAGCCTCCTGGGCCAGGGGCCCTGCATATAGCTGCCAGGGTCAGGTGAGAGGCTGACACACTGTCACTTCCTGGTTCCTGTTTGTGCCACTTCCCCAGGGAAATCGTATCTGTTTGTTTGTCTAATCTTAAAATAACCTCAGTGTTGTCACAGTTTTGACTCTTTCTTTAGTTCATGACTTCCCCTCACGTCCTCCCTGAACGAAGCCTTCCACGTTGCTGTCGGGTGAAGATGATGGGTTTGAGGCCGTGTTCATCTCTGCTCTCTGTGTTAGTTTTCCGTGGCTGCCAGAACAGGTGACCCGGACTGGATGGCTTAAGACAGCAGACGGTTCTGCTCCCGCAATTCTGGAGGCTGGACCTCCAAGACGGTGTAGCCAGGGCCCTGTGCTCTCCCAAGGCTCTGCGGGAGGACCCTTCCTTCCCCTTTCAGGTCCTGGGGCTGCCGGTGTCCCTGCCACTCCCTGGCCCAAACTGGAGCCTAAGTCTGTCTTCACATGGCCTTTCTCCCTGTGTGTCTGCACCTCACTTCTCCTCTCTTCTCTCTTACAAGGACACCAGCCATTGGGTTAGGGCCCACCCTCATCCAGGACCACCTCATCTTGACTTGATTCCATCTGCAAACACCTGATTTCCAAATACAGTCGTATTCTGAGATTCTAGGAGGACACTGTTCAACCCACTGCACTGCCCCGTCATGTTCCTGATGCTGCCCTGGCTGTGAAAGCCCAGTGAGCGTCCATAGAAGGCACAGGGAGACAAAGTCCATGGAGACATCTGGAACAGTGAGTCTCCTCCTGCCCGTCATTTCTGGGAAGAATAGGACTCAGGGTCAGGACAGGACTCAGGACCAGGACAAGATTCAGGATCAGGATAGGATCCAGGATCAGAATTGGACTTTGGATTGGGTCATAACAGGACTCAGGATCAGAACAGGACTCAGGACCGGGACAGGACTCAGGACTGGGACAAGACCCAGGACCAGGACAGGATTCAGAATCAGGATAAGAGTCAGGATCAAGATAGGACCCAGGACCAGGACAGGACTCAGGATTAGAACAAGACTCAAGATCAGAATGAGACTCAGGATCCAGACAAGACTTCGGATAAGGACAGGACACGGGACAAGGACAGGATTCAGGATCAGGATAAGACCCAGGATCAGAACTGGACTCAGGATCAGAATAGGGTTCAGGCTCAGGACAGGACCCGGGATCAGGACAGGACCCAGGACCAGGACAGAATTAAGGATCAGAACAGGATTCAGGATCAGGACAGGACTCAGGTAATGAGCTAGGGTTCCCCTTCTGGACTTCTAGGATCCTAGGTGTCTGTACTCGGGCATACATGTTAGGAAAGTCTCCTAAAATGTTCCAGCTCAACTATCAACACAGTAGTGGACTCTGACCTTTCTGGTAGAGAACTCATCAATAAACAGCTTTTATTAAACATCATGCATCCCTAAAATAGGTGTATTTCTATGATACATATGACCTATCCAGTCATATATTGCATACTATCTAATTTTTTCACATTTTTGAAACTGAAACATAAATATGTTTTAATATGCTTTTCTATGCTCCACACTGGGGACCACACTTGTGGACCCATTCTTAAGTACTTTAGGTTCCTACACCTTTCTTTGAAATTCAAATGAGGTTCTCCTTAGACAAGTCTATACATATGCACATAAACATGGAATTTTGCACAAAATTTGCAAGAATCCCCATAGGACCTGGTGTCCATCTGTGGTCTGTAGCTCCAGACTAAAAACCCACTAGAAATGGCTTCATGTGAGAGGAGGCATTTCCCCCGAATAGTTACCGTGGGCTTCCCATGAAGATTGCAGGATTGATTGCATGGGTTTTCTCATTTCTATCACTTGAATCCACGATAAAAGGCAAGCAACGGTGCCAGGGCCATATTGTTTTGGGTGGTAAAGTGCTGATTCAGCTGAGCAAGGAAAGGTAGTCTGAAGACCTGGGGACAGGACTGCAGGTGAGAATGCTAGCATAGTGATTCACTTGGAATGAACTGGTGCTGTGTGATCTGGAGGGGAGGTCATAAGAGGCAGTGTAGTCTCTCTCTTGTCACTACCCCTGCTGGGTGGAGCACAGAGAGGCCCAGGTGGTGAAAACCTGAGGCCTCCAGCCAACAGCCACGGGGTGGGAGGGCAGAGGGGAGGGTGGAGGGCGCCATCTTGGAAATGGTTCCTCCAACCCCACGCAAGCCTTCAGATGATGCAGCCTGAGCCAACACCGTGCTGAGAACCTCAGGATGGACCCCGAGCCAGGACCACCCAGGAACATTTAGAGCTTGACAGACGATACTTTGAAACAAGGCAACCATGCAAATAAAGATGCTAGAAAAAGCACAGGCTGAAACCAAAATAATAAGGAAGAAGCAGAATAAAAATAACAAATGAGTAACAAGGAAAGCTGTGTCTTTGAAAAAAATCAATAAGAGAGACAAGTGTCTGAAAAGCTGAGCCACAGAAGAGGAGGCAAGATCCAGATAAATAAAATACAAACTGAGCTAGGTTAAATAGTCCACATGTAATGGATTTTACCAAAATGAATTTGGGGAGCAAATTTCCTGGTAATTTGAAATCCAGAAGAAATGGATACATTTCTAGGGGGAGAACACGAAGTGGTAAAACTCACATGAAAAGGTATTTAAAACCTGAGGGTCAATAACCATCAAAGACAACGGGATTATCACCAGAAATTGAAAGCCCCAGAACCAGACGGCTTTCCCAATGAGTTCTAACAGAGGCTCTACCCTCTCCTCAAATGCTGGGTGTAAAATGGGAGGGGAAGTGAGGAGAGCTCTCTCATGAAGCTGTGGTAACTCTCACTTCAAAATCAGGCAAACACCGTAAAACAGAAGGAGAACGATAGGTCTGCTTCATTAGGAATGAAAACACACGATTTCTAAATCAAACATTTTAGCAATCAAGTAGGTAATTGAAAATAGCCAGTCACAGCCAAGCAGGATTTATTCTAAGAGGATTAAGGAAGTTCACCACCAGAAGAAATACATCACTGTAACTCGTTACCAGGGAGAAAAGAAGTTGCATGATCATCTAAGCAGGTGTAACAAAAAGGTTCTATGAATAACTTAGGACTTTGCTGCCCAGAGTGGAGAGACAGAACTATCTTCTTTAAGAACTTGATAAAATCTGCCTGTCCCATCCCTACAGCAGACGTGACGTTTAGAGAAGAAAGTTCAGACGCATTCTCTTCAAATTTATATATAAGATGAAGATACTGACCATCACGACTGTGGGAAAAGACAAATCGGTGACTGGCAGATGACGTATCATATCCACCTTGAAAGAAAAGCCACCGGAATTTGACAGAGAGAAAATTGGAATAAGAGAGCTGGGCCAGGCTGCAGAATTCCTGCTCATCCCAAAGCAAGAGCATTCTTCATCAGGAGGTGGGAAGTGAGGGGACAGGAGGGCCACCTCCCCACCGAGGTGCCCTCAGCCTTGTGCACCTTCCGTGACAACAACGTAGCACGTAGCAATGTAGAGAGTCATTCTCCCCAAACTAACCTAGAAAGAGAACACAGTTCTAACAACCCCAGAAGGTTACGGGAGAAGCATCACCAACAATTCTGAAATAACACGGAAGAATCCGGTTTTACGGATCATGAGGAAGGGAGAGTCTGCCCACCGCCTTGGCGACAAGGTCAGGGTGGGACAGGCAAGGAGACCAGGGACGGCAGGCACTTGGCTCGCGACAGAGGGCGTCCCAATCAGGGACAACGAGTGTAGGACGTCACGCACATACTTCCTGCGTGTCAGGGCAGCTACGTGGTGTCGCATTTAACCGTCCCAGAGAACCTCTGATGTTCGTCCCAGCATGGAGCCCCTTTCCAGGGGACTGAAGCCTGCCACACTCCGGAGCCATGGCCTCACAGGATGGTGCTCTCAGGGGCCAGTTTGTGGACAGGCGAGTTGGGAGCACTGATGGTGTCCAAAACTAAGAGAATACATAAAATGAGGCACATGCTTTTGTTGGTAAACCACGTACCAGAGAAGAGATGAACTGTATTTATATAAAGAAATGTGGCTTCATTTTCACAAACGCAAGACTCCGCGAGAGAAGGGACTGACACAAGATCTGTGGCCGACGTCCATGTCCGTTTAAAATAAAAACAAAAAGGCTATGCTATATTTTTTCCAGGATGTACCTACAGGCACGGATACACTGGAAACGCACGAGTGGGTTCTTTTTTCAGGAGGACGAAGGGACAAGGGAAAATCACAGGGGCTTCAGCCCCACCTTATCAGAGAGGCAGGGTGGCAGAACAAGAAACAATTTTCAAAGGGACTCACGCTGCCGGCAGATTCTAATCCCCTTGCTCACTTGGAAGAAAGAAAAAGAGCCAGAGCTGGGGAAGGAGGGTCCTGCAGTCCATAATTTCATCCTCAAGGATTACACTTAAATTCTCTGTGGCAGCCACAATTTGTACAATTGCTCTGCATTAATCCTCATTTTGTGGGACTCAGCACTCACTGCTGTTTTTGTCAGTGCCTATCTGTGCTGCCTTCCTCCCCTGGAGTCAGTCCCAAGGGGATGGCTTCCAGGACCGTTTGATCTAGGCGCCCAGAGGTATTGTCAACTCAGACGTGTTTGGGACTGCCTGCCGCTTCTCTGTGGCTTAGATGGTGTTTTGGAGAGGCACACATTCTTGGGTCCTACTTTCATCAGGCTTTTGGAGAGATTTGCTCCAGTATCTTTGAGCTTGGGATGTTATGGCAGGACGTCTGGAACCAGTCAGATATCGGCACCCTCCCCGCCCCATGCTGCTGGGAATTTGCTGTTTGGGCAGCATTTTTGGGGGGCTCATCTCTGGAATTCTGGAACTTAATCACATGTCTTAGTCTGGGGCATTCTGTGTTCACTTTTCCCGGAACACGTCCCTCTTCCCGATTAAACCTGCAGACCTTCCTTCAGGCCATGGAGGGTTTCCCGTATTTTCCTGTGGCTGAGTGAGGTCCTCACCACTTTCCCTAAGGCTGGACATCATGCCTCCATGGCTGTCAACCCCTCTGTGGCTGGTGTCCCCTCTCTGTGTGTCTACCTGCGCTGGGAACATGTCAAGCCTTCCCGTTGTGTCGGCTCCTCGGTCTCCGGGCTCCCTGTGCTTTGGCCACTGGACCTGTGATGTCCTCTGGTGCTCAGTTACATCCTTAGTTCTCCACTCTTCCTTTTAAAACATGTTGTAGTTTCACTGTGTCATCTATGAGCCCTAAGAAAGTGATTATGCATATTTTAACTTGCTACAGAGCTCAACCATTTGTGGGAAATGCACTTTTCTTTCCTAGGTTAGGTTGAGACTGATTTATTTGTCTTTTCTTTCCTCCCTCCCTCTTCTTTTCTCTACGCTTTGTTTGCATGGCTATCAGGACATTTCTCTGCCTTTCTTGGGTTTGGGCAGTGCTGTGTAGACTCTGGACTTACATGGAAACAAATGGGAAGTTTCTGATTTCCTTTGGCCAGTGTCTGAGGGTAGGGCTGCACAGTGGTTTCCGGGCCCCCGGTGTGGCCCCGGGTGGCGTTGGTGAGGGGAGAGCTTTGTTAGAACACACAGGCTCTCCTTTCTCTGCGTGGTCCCTGGATGTCCACACCTGGGGCTCACGGCACCTGGCGGGAGGTATAAGCTGTATTCACACAGGCGCCCAGCTTCAGACCCAGCCGCCATGGAGGGGTGTGTTGGGGACGAGTGTCCTGACCGCACAGACGGAGCCGCTGTTTAAAAATATCCTAACCTTGGGGCGCCTCGATGGCTCAGCTGGTTGAACATCCAACTCTTGATTTTGGCTCAGGTCATGATCCCAGGGTGGTGGGATCAAACCCTGTGCTGGGCTCCTCGCTGAGTGTGGAGCCTGCCTGAGATTCTCTCTCCCTCTGCCCCTCCCCTGCTTGTGCTCTGTCTCTAAGAAAAAAAAAAATACCTTAACCTAAACTCCCGCATAAACACCTGTGGAAAACAAACTATATTGTTTGAGGACTAGAAATTTATTTCCTCCATATATAAGTAATTTCTCAAAGCAGTAAAGAGCAAAAAAAAATATAATTTATAGTTAAAGTAAAAAAAAAATCACCCTCACTAAAAAGAAATTAAAGCAATAACTGAAATGCCACTTACCAGTTGTGAAATTCAGAAAGACTAGAGAAATACACGATCATACTCACCGCTGTGTCTGCATAGTTATTAGCCAAGAGTTGTGAGCAACTCGATGCCCCGAAGAAGCCAGAAGGCAGAATTAGCTGTGCTCGCCTGTGCGTTATGACGGGGAAAGGCTATAAAATCTTCTCTTCAATTAAGCTTCCTTCACGACATGGAGAAAAGTTCAGCAAAAATACCCCAACACTATGTTTACATAGAGATTATAATATAAAAGGAAGGGTAGCTATCTAAGGGGAGAGGTAAAATGGGGAGAAATTAATCAAAATGTTACCGTTGTGTGCTGGGATTATTGGTTATTTCTACATCTATCCTCATATTTCTGAGTTTCTTTTTTTTTTTTTTGCACAGCCATCTTGCACTTTCAGAGTTGGAGGTGATGTAAAAATATAAGTGTTATTATTCATGTTTGAGAGACGGTGGCCAGGTCAGTGGAAGGTGTTTTTGTTGGGGGGACGGTGATCGTCTAAAAACCGGCACGTCAGCTGGGAAAGCAGAGAAGGCAGGTGGTCAGGAGGGGAAGTGGCCAATGAGAACCTGACATCCAGCAAACCAGCAGGCACATCCCAGGAAGTAATGAAAACAGCCACGAGGAAGCGGGTGTGTAGATTCCCCGGCCCAGGGGTCCACACCTGAACGCCTCCCCTCCGCACCCACCTCTCTGACCGACTCCACCCCAAAGCCACCAGAACCATGGGCTGCTGTGGCTCCAGCCGCTGTGTGCCAGCCTGTCCCTGCTCCAGCTGTGGCTCCTGTGGAGGCTCCAAGGGGAGCTGTGGCTCCTGCGGCTCCTGTGGCTGCTGCCCGTCCAGCTGCTGTGTCCCCATCTGCTGCCAGTGCAAGATCCGAGGTTCCTGCCACCAAGCTCGGGTGGCCTGTGTGGATGCAGGGGCCTTGGTGGCCGAGCCCACTGCCCTGGGGCTCCGTGCCTTCACTTTCCGCCCCATCTGCACACCCCAGCTTGTGCAGCGTGTTATCGGGGTGGACACGACGTGTCTGGGACCGTCTTGTCACCAAGTGCGCCGTCCTTCCTTCTAGCTCTTCACCCACCCCCTCTGCTGGGCCTGGCCTCTCTGCCCCTCACCCGACCGAAGACCGGAGCCGGCCCCCAGAGGCAGCTCACACCCTGGGACCCTGAGAGCGGCCCCTCATCTCGGGACTTTGGGCAACCCTCAGATTTCTCTGGCTCCCGTGCATCAAAACCTCATCCCGGGCCTTCCAAATAAAGGGTTGGCAATCGCGAAGCCCGTGCCCTGGGTCCCTTCCCTCCTCTCTGCAGTCCCCGAAGCGACCTTTCCCTGCCCCACCCCCGCCCCGCTCCCGCCTCTCCGGCCCGCACCTGTTTCACACACCACAACCGACACGCTGCGTCTCTGCCCTCTGTCCCCGCTGTGTTGGGCTCTGAGGGTAAAGAGCAGATCAAGGCCTCACAGGCTAGGGAGGCGGACGTGGGCAGAGGCACCAGAGGGACCTGCGAGGTGGCGGCCGCCCGTGGAAGGGGGGAGTCGTGGAGGCCGAGGTCCCTGGGCGGAGGGAGAAGAGTCTGGCGCGTTCGGAGCCGGGCGTCGGGGGGAGCTGGATTCAAATCCGGAGGTGCTGAGGAGTCGGAGACGGACCGCACCGCCGCGGGGCGCCTGTGGAAGACCCGCCTGGAAGGACAGGACGTTAGCAAGCTTGTCTAAACCCTGATGTAAGCGACCGAAGCAGGGCTACGGGGTGAATTGTGCCCCCCATTCACATGTTGGGGTCCTGACCCCCACGACCTCAGAATGTGACCCGATTTGGAAGTCAGGTCATTGCAAAGCAGGGTGGGGTGGGCCCCGATCCAGTACTAGGGAAAGGGGAAACTGAGGCAGAGGTCTCACCTGCAACCCGTCAGCAACTGGGGGGAGCGGCCGGGTCCCTGGCAGCCACAGAGGATCAGCCCCGCAGCGCCCCATCGTGGGCTCCCGGCGGCACTGTGAGCCGGGAGGGGTTTGCCGTGGGGACGTGCTCACTGGGGATGGCAGCTCGAGAGGCCACACGCCCGCCAGGAAGCACTCCCCGGAGTCCCCGGCGCTGGCCCCGGGGTCCTCTCCCTGTGGGGTGTCAGAGTCCGGAGTGCCTGCCGTGACCGTGGCCCAGACACCGGAGCCACCGGGGAGGCTGACCTACCGGCCACAGCCACCTTGCGACAAGGCAACGGGCGTGGTCTGTCCACGTGTCTCAGGCCCCAGACGGCGGATGGGCAGCGACCGGCAGCCGCAAGGAGGCTAGCTGCAGCCGCGACGGGTCTCACGGAGGGAGAGAAAAGAACTCAGTGTCTGGATGAAGTGGGATTAGCTCTGGAGTTTCCCTAACAGGCGCGCACGACAGGGTCGACCATAGAGCACTCGGACGAAGAAGCCGCGGAGAGAGCCCGCCGGGGGAGCACGAGTGGCCACGTGACCACGCGGACAGGTGTGACCTACAACACTGGTTGCTTCGAGGACTGGAGTTCACGAAACACGCGCACACGTCCTCATGCTTCCCGTGGGAATGCACGCCCGAGTCTGCAGCATCTTGCCTCTTCCCGCCCGGTGGCTCGGAGGGAGAGAGGTCTGTCCCTGGAGAGCGTGGCTTGTGATGCGGAGGGACGTCGGGGCTCTGCGACCAGCGCTCACCGGCTTCTCTCCCTGCCCCGCCGAAGCCCTTGCCTCCTCTCGCCAAGCCTCCCCCAACCTGGGCCCCAGGAGCTCTGCTTGGGCCAAACTTACCCAATCTGCTCCTTCCGGCGCTGAGAAGAGAGATAGATATCGGTAAATTCTGGTCAGGAAACAGAAATGCCAGCAATTGTCTTGTCTGACCAGGGTGTGGCTCCCTTAGCCCACGATTTCTGGTTCCTTTATTTGAAGGGCACCTGGTACAGATTCTCTGGATGTCCACATTTTCTTTAAAAGTTTTTTTAATGTTTTTATTTATTTTTGAAGGACAGAGAGAGAGACAGAGCATGAGCGGGGGAGGAGCAGAGAGAGAGGGAGACACAGAATCCGAAGCAGGCTCCAGGCTCTGAGCCGTCAGCACAGAGCCTGACACAGGGCTCAGATGCACCAACCGTGAGATCATGACCTGAGCCGAAGCTGGACGCTCAACCGACTGAGCCACCAGGCGCCCCTCGGTGTCCACATTTTCTTATAGACCGAAGAAACCTTAAGAAGAGGCTGCAAGTAAACGTACCTTTGCTTCCTCTTCTCTGCAAAGTTGTAATCGGAGTGCGCGTGCCACGGAACCCAGTCCATTCACTAGGCAAGGGAAAGAAATACCACTATCAATACTGGGAAAGGGGAAATAAAATTGCCGTAATCCAAAAATAACATAATTTTTAATGTATACAGCTCAAATAAATCTGTTGTAACTAAAAAGCTAGTATAGCGAGATCCACATGAAAACAGTGTTTTGAGGGCAGGCAATAATCCCTCAAAGGTGAAATTTGGAAGTTTAAAAAATATATAGGGGCGCCTGGGTGGCTCAGTGGTTGGGCGTCCAACTTCGGCTCAGGTCGCGATCTCGCAGTCTGTGAGTTCGAGCCCCGCGTCAGGCTCTGTGCTGACAGCTCAGAGCCTGGAGCCTGTTTCAGATTCTGTGTCTCCCTCTCTCTCTGACCTTCCCCATTCATGCTCTGTCTCTCTCTGTCTCAAAAAATGAATAAACGTTAAAAAAAATAAAAAAAATTAAAAATATATATAAAAACCCAATTACCTGGGTATAAAATCCAAGTAGGAACTAATGAGAGTTGCGATGTATTTTTCAAGGAAATTAAAGATCTAAGCAAATAAGGCCAAATGCTGTATTTATGCATGAGTCACATTTCGAACGAGGTCAATTCTTCCAAGACTTCTATGTGGGATTCACGTCATTTGTATCAAAATCCCGGAAAGTTAACTTTGCTTATGCTGATAAGCTGATTCCAAAATTCATATGGAGGTGTGGGAGGTTGAGAAAAAATAAAATTTCTACGGGGACTCGAAGGACAGAGAAGAACCGTGGCAATTGCCCAAGCGTCGAGCCAATCAGCCAACCACAAAAGAGTATATCCTGGGGTGACAGTTGCCTGTATGGCGACCCTTATGATTGCCAAAAAAGGACAACGTTAATCTATGGTGACGCAGGTGAGAAGGGCAGTTAGGTCTGAGGGGCTCGTGTGGGAGGAGACAGGTGGGGGCCTTCGACACACACAGGTAATTTCAGCCGAGGTGTGCAAACTATACGAAAGAATAAAATCAAAATGTTGGAAATTGAAAACACAGAAACAAAAATGCCTCCAGAGGGCTCAAACTGAAATACAAAGAAAGAGAGAGAAAAAAAAGAAAAAGGAGTAAGAAAGAAAACCAGCACATCCGGAAGCTGCGTGACAATACCAAATAGCACAACAGATGTGGAATTAGAATCCCAGGTGTAGAAAAAGGAAAAGAAAAAGAGAAGGCAGTAGCTGAAGAAATAATGGCCGAGAATTTTCCAAAACGAGTGATAAATACCAAACCACCGGTCTAAGAAAATCAGGGAACACTGATCAGGGTCAACCCCCCAAAACGCACACATCCAGACACAAACACACACTAGGGCAAATCATATTTAAATCGCTGAAAGCCAGAGACAATGGGACAATCTTAAAGGCTGCCACAGTATAAGAACCACGTCACCTGCAGAACAATAAGAATGAAAATGACAGCAGGCTTCTCACCAGAAACCACGCGAGCAGGAAAACGGGGTGACATCTTTAAACTGTTAACAGAAAATAACAGTCAACCCAGAATCTATATCCAATAAATAAATCCTTCGAAGGTAAAGGAGGAGTAAAGACTTTTCTAAGCAGATAGAAACAGAGGGACTTTATTTCCAGCAGCTCCGACCTATAAGAAACATCTAAGGGATTTTTTCAGACAGAGGAAATGCGGTAGATCAGAGACTTGGATCTACAAAGAAAAGAATCTTAGAAATAGACAAAATGAAGGTAAAACATATTGTCTGTGTTTTTAATTGCTCTACAAGATAACTGTTTAAAACAATAGTAACAGTGAACTGGAGGACTCCATCCTTTTTTTTATTTTTAATTTTTTCTTAATGTTTATTTATTTTTGAGACAATGCGAGAGACAGAGTACAAGCAGCGGAGGGGCAGACAGAGGGAGACACAGAATCCGAAGCGGGCTCCAGGCCCGGAGCTGTCAGTCCAGAGCCCGACGCGGGGCCCCAACTCACGAACCATGAGATCATGACCTGAGCCGAAGTCGGGCGCTTAACCGACAGAGCCACTCGGGCGCCCCTGGATGACTACATCTTACGCAGAAGTGGGAGTATGCTAACCACCACAGCAGGTATAGGAGGGAGGGTTTGGGAACATAGGGTCCCTACTGTGTACATGAAGCAGTAGAATATTATCTGTCGGTGGACTAAGTTATTTTAAAGTGCATGTTGTAAACCTTAGGGCAACCACTAAACAGTGTTTTTTAAAAAGAGATCTATGAATAAGAAAATAGAGGAGATAACATGGAATAATAAAAAAGGCTGAATCATACCCAAGAAGACAGAAGAAGCAGAAAAAGGAAACAAAGAACAAACATGGCAAGTATAAACCAGCTACCAAGATAACAGAGTTTGATCTGACTGTGTCTATAATCACTGTAAATGGGAATGTTGTAAACACAATAGTTAAAGGCAGAGATTGTCAGATTAGATAAAGAAAAAATACCCAAGTGTACGTTCTCTGTAAGAAACCCAGTTTAATATCAAAACTTAGCTAGGTCAATGGAGAAAGATATGCCATAAAAACACTAAGGGGGATGTTACACAATGTTTCAATTCATCAAGAAGACAAAACGATCATAAACACCAAGCACATAATACCAGAGCTCCCAAACACAAGCAGCAAAGGCTGATCTGAGGGACACACCCTCAGTTACGGCCGGAGTGTTCCATGACCCTGTCCGTCCTCGGCAGAGCAGGTGGGCAGAGGTCGGTGGCAACACGGAGGGCCTGACAGCGCTCTCGGGCAACTAGACCCTAATGGCATTTATAGAACATCCCCCCCCCACAATAGAGAAACCTCATTCTTTTTCTGATGGTTTTTTAAAATGGAAGCATGGTTGACACAGTGTCGATACGGCTTCCGGTATACAGCGTGGTGATTCCCGGGGTCCCTGTGCTGGGCTTACCGCTGTGGCTGCACCTGCCTGTACTCACCTCCATGACAATCCACAGCTGCGTTCCCTGTGCTCTGCCTGTCACTCTGGCCAGTGACTCATTCATCTCATCTCTGGGAGCCTGTACCTCCTACTCCCCTTCACCCTTTTTTTCCCAACCTCCCCCCCTTCCCTCTGGCACCCACCGGTTTGTCTCTATATTTGTGGGTCTGCTTTTGTTTGTTTGTTTGTTTGTTGGGAAAACTCATTCTTTTCAAGCACATACAGACCATTTGCCAAGAGAGATCATATTCTGGGCCCTGAACCAAACCTTAACAAATTTAAAAGAGTAGAAGTCATATGAAGTATGTGTCGAGCCAGGGGCACCTGCTCCCTGTCACCAGGAGTAGAAATCTGAGCACTTCTGTCCTCTCCCTGTCTGCACTGGAGTCACCAGGAGAAACACAGGCGGTCGTGTCGGATGGCACAGTGCCCGAGTCACGCGAAGAAGAGACAGAGGAGGTCAGTTTCAGCAGTGGGTGTTGTTCCCCCACGGCCAGCCGGTCCCTCCTGGCAGCTGACATGGAGCTGTTGGCCTGCCTCACCCCTCTTGCGCCACAGCAGAAGGACCCCGTCCCCTCCCTCAGGGGACAGATAAGAGCAGAGGCTTTGGCCAGGCACCATCTGAAGCAGATCAAAGGCGCACGCAACGAGTCTGGAACAGGGAAAGACATCCCCACCCAAGATGACAAGGCCAGCGGCTCCTTATCTCCCGGCGAGGGAGTGCTCTGGGCCACCACCCCTCTTCATGTGGCCGAGGGGGGGTCTGAAGAATGCCTCCGCCAAATGTATGTTGCAAACCAAAGCAGAATTAACCTTAGAGTCAGTGACATGAAGATCTCCCCAGCTATTTGGAAATCAAACCACCCATCTCTAAATGGCCCAAGTGCCAGAGACAGTCTCAGTGGAAACTTGAAAATATTTTGAACTAAATGTAAAGAATATGCAACATTGCAAAATCTGTGGAATGCGGCAAGAGCAGAGCTCAGTGGGGAATTTATGGCCCTGGGGACATAGGTCAGGAAAGAAAGGCCCCTAATGAACAGGTATGCTTATACCCCAGGCAAGCAGAGAACCAGACCGCGCTCGATGAAAGCAAACACAAGCACGAGGAAGAAAATCATGAAGATTGGAAACCAGTAAAATAGAAAGGAGAAAATAGAGAATGTCAGTGAAACCCAAAGCTGGCTCTGTGGGAGTCCAGCACAGGTGGAAACATCTAGCCAGGCCGACCGAGGGAAAAAGACAGAAGACACAAATCCCAAGTGTCGGAATGAAAAAGGGGGCATTGATACTGGCCCCACAGATATTACAAGGATAGTGGGGAGACCCCGGGGACAACTGTGGCCCGCTGGAAATAGGCAGCATGGTTTAGTTTTAGCCCGGGGTTGGGGTGGGGGGCTCCTGGGGCGCCCAGGACGGCATGGGACTCTGCACTCCCGCTGGCGTGTCCCAGGCGGCCCCGGGCTTCTGCCTGCGGCCCCTCAGTCCTGCCCAGGGTTGTCCGTCAGTCAGTCGGTGGAGCCAGCTGCTGTCAGGTGTGGTCTACGACTCACCAAAGACTGAGCCCACTCTGCAAGTTTCTGCAGCTCTTTTCCTGCTGGGGGCTTCCCTCGGGGTGGGGCTGGGGGCTCTGCCTCACCGTGGCCAGCTGCCTGTGTGCCCGTGGGTCATGATGCTCTCGGCCGGGGGTGCCCGGGGCCCTCACCTGGCCCGCACTACTTGGTGGCCCCCACAGACCTTTCCCCCGTGGGGCCAGGGTTGTGGCCGCACCGGCCCTGTGGTCCCTACGATGACCACAGGACACACAGCAGCAGCCATCGGGGCACTTGGAGGAACGCTTACCGCTCACAGGTCCTGGAGGGTGCATGCACACCTGGGGCCACACAACAAGGTCACGGGGAGAGAGGGAGGCAGTGTGGACCTCTGTCTCTAACATTTTAGGGGTGGGCACCGGGGTCTCATGGAGCTACTCTTTGTTGATGAACTTGGAGCCTAAGAGCAGGATTAGGGCAGGGGAAGGAAAGCAAGATCAGCAGATCAGCCGCTATCTGTCTCCAAGGCTTTCTTGAGCAGAGCTTCATGGGTGGGGTGGCCTGGCTCCTTATCTGGCCATGTGGCCATGTGGCGATTACTGGGGATGAATGTCTTTGAAGTGGGCGCCTCGGCTGGCAGAGCTGAGACTCAGGCACGGAGGCCACGAGTCCCCATCTCTGAGCCCCTCCCTCGGGGAGGCTGTTCGGGGGGCTCTCCCGGGCCCCCTCCTGCCCGATGGCTCTGGCTCCAGAAGGAAGCTGGGACAACACAGGGCTGCCCGCCAGCAGCCCCGGGCCCTGCTCTGCCCGTTGGCCCTGCCCGGGCTGTCTCCACAGGCGTGGTCCCCTCCCTGCTGCCGCAGCACGGCCAGAAGTGGGGTCTGGGGACATCTATGCAGTCCTCGCTCTCACTGACGGCTGTTGCCAGGCTCTCTCCACTTGGAACCGTGCATTTCAGACTTTGTTCAGGGAGTTTCAAACGCTACGGATCCACTCATCACATCAAAGAGTCTTGTTAGCCTTGGCTGGTTTGATGTTCAGGAAAGTGGACAATTAGTCCAGCCATAGTGTCAGACGGTAGATGTTTGTCCTTAGTCACGCTTGACTAACTGATCGTTGACTTTGAGGCCATATTCCAGTATCGGCAAACGAAAGCCCAGAGTGGAGGTGTCATGTCTGTGCATGGAGTGCCCTTCGATGCCATGTCAGTGGCAACGTCTCCCTGGTGCATTCTCAACACACTTCACGATACGTTGCTTTAATGCGTTCCTCCCCGCCATGTTCTGCTGTGGGATCCTTCTTCGAGCCCCCCGCAGTGGCCCCTGTGCCTAGGATCTGACAGCTGCTTCCGGGGAGCATCGGCCTAACTTTTCAAGTGCCATCTGCACGGAGCCACAAAGGCCAAAAGCCCTCCGGCCAAAGTGGCCTTGGGAGTTTTACAGGACTTTATCTTTGACACTCCGTGTCTTCAGACATGTCTGTCCTGCTTGGAAATCTGTCAAATCCAGCTCATGCCCCAAACCCCCCAGTCACAGCCCTGCTGCCTTCTTGCGGACCGGACCCGCTGTCCCGGGCCTGGTGCACGTGGACAGGCTGTCCCGGGTGCACAGAGGACAGTCACGGCAGCGGAAGGACGTGTCCTTTCTCGCGAGGAGTGGTAACTGTTTCAGATTCCTGATTTTTGAACATTAAAAGCACCACAAATGATCATGTTTTAGCTCGAGGTTTCCCTGGTTTTGAAAGTGACATAAACAATCGTTTGAATTTTCCAGTCCCATTTAACGCACAGACATGGGCGATGAGGGCAGACACAGACAGGGAGGTGGAGGGAAACCCACGCTGGGCCAACAACTCTGACCGGTGGCAGACGAGCTGCGCTGGTTTGGGTGCCCGCCTGTCCTAAGCCCCCTGGGAGCCCACCTTGCGGGCTGGGACTGGGGCGCTGCGCCCTCTGGTGGACGAGAAGCCCAGTGTGGCCGCCCAGCCTCTGAATCTCAGGGAGCACCGGCCCTGGCTTGGAGAAAGTTCCTTTTGGGGGAAAACAGCAGCTGCCTTGGTTTACAGCTGTAGCGAAGGACCTGGACAGGAGTGGGTGGGGAGAAAGGGGTGCGATTTTCTGCCCATCAGCCGATGCCCGAGGTTTATTTACTGTCGTGGCCAAACCCATTGGTGCCTGTTTCCTGTCCCCAGGGACAGTGTGGGGCCTCCCTGGCTGCTCCCCTCACTCTAGGGAGGGACCCGCACCCTGAGCTCTGTCCTCCCCTTGCCAACCTGCCAGGACCTGCAGGCCCAGGAGGGAGGAAAGACTGGAGACGCGTCTCTCCGGGGACAGAAGCTACCGGCTGCTCTGGGCAAGGCGTGGGCCTCACACTCCTTCTGCCTTCAGGATTATCAAGCCAGAGAGCCGAGGAGACAGCATGCCCGGTGGTACATTTTGTTAGTAACAAGTACAAGACCTCAAGCCGGTTCTGACATGTAAATACTCAGCGGGACCCTGGGAGGTGATGGAAAGAGGAAATAGAATCCGCGGGAGACCCTTGTAGAGTCAGACGCGTGGGTTCACAGACGGGCACGTGTCCTGCCGCCCGCTGGGCTTGCCTGCTGCGGGGCCAGGGGGAGGCATCCAGTGGCACTCAATAAATGTGTGTTGCCAGGCTCACTGACAGGTAACCCACGGAAGGAGTGTGTGCATTCGGGAGCGTTTCCAAGTCCCAGGCTGCTGTGGCACCTACACTTCTCCCGACCAAACATGTCCTGCTTCCTTACCCTCAGGAGCTCCAGGCCCCTGTCACTCTCTGCTCTCGTCCCAGGTGGACTTTTTCATTGTTGTTTCTGAGTGTGTGTGAGTGTTGATCTGGGTTCTGCAGAGACACGGGGCCAACAGGGTGTGGGTGTCCCACTGGCCCATGCACTCTCTCTCTCCTGTCTACTTCAAGGCTTTAGCTCCCACGGTCGTGTGGGATCGAGGGAGCAAACCCGAAACCCGAAGGGGACATTGGATTTCTTGATCCCGGACCCAAGCCGCACCGGCAGCTGGAGGAAGAGACTCTGGCACCGTCCGGGCAACAGTGGACACAAGGCACCCAGGACCCCCTCTCCTCGCCAGACACCCTCTCCGGCGGCCGAGGACAGAACTGCCTCCTGAGAAGCCATCGGGGTGTTTCTGAATTCCCTGCTTGCCTGGGACGTGGTTCCCTTGACCTGGAGAGTGGGACGCCGTGGGTCAACAGCGTCACCATGACTGGCCTTTTAGCAGAACCTCGGAGGGTGGTGGCTTGAAGCACAGACTCTGTTGGCTGTTGAGACACTTGTGCACACGTAAGAAACTTCGTATGAGCACAGGTGCACCCCAGCCACGTTTGCGGAGTCCTCTGAGGGGCTTTGACCTCTTACTGTTGGACTCGACGTGGGCACCTGAATTTGGCTCCGAGACGGAAAAAAACAAAACCACTTTGTACAGGGTCCTGCGTTCCGAAATTCTCTTTTCAGACGGGGAAAGGAATGGCGTCGGTGCAGAGCCGGCCACCAGATGGCACTGTTGTCCAGCAAAAGAAACAGGCGCAGGGCCGGCGGTGGCCGCAGGGGAGTGACTGCCTGAAGAGGCCCGCCCAGCCCCCGTGTAGTGGAGAGGGTCTGGTCAGAGTCCGGGGAGGGGGAGGACAGTCAGGGGTGGGGGTGGGGGTCAGGGTTGCGGGAGACCGGGCATCGTGAACTCTTTGGTTTTCCTGTAAGACCCCAGGTCCCAGATGTCCCTTTGAAGCCAACAGACCAGAGGAATGCTTGGGCTTTCAGTGATACGTGGAATTTGAGAAACACAACAGATAAACACGGGGGGGGGGCGGGGGAGGGAAGGAAAAGTAAGATAACAGAGAGGGAGCAAACCATAGGAGACTCTTACAAAGAACAAACTGAGGGCTGATGGAGGAGGTGGGTTGGGGGGGGGGGTGGGCTGGATGGGGGAGGGGCACCAAGGAGGGCGCTTGCTGGGACGAGCCCTGGGTGTTATATGTCGGGGGTGAATCACAGGATTCCACTGCTGAAACCATTATTACACTATATGTTAACTAACTTGGGTTTATACAGGTTTTAAAATTGAAAATAAATAAAACATAAAAAACCAAAGGGGCCAGGGGTCTCCTGGAGGTTCATCATTTGCATTCTGTCTCTAGCCCGCCCGCCCAGACCCTCCCTGCCCCCGAATGCCGAGCTGTGGGCTGTGCCAGGGTGTCCCCGCTCCCTTCCCCTGCTCCCCCTGCGCTGTTCCTTTCCACCTGCTCTGTCTGCCCTCAGCTGTCAGCAGGGAGCCATTGTCCTGAACGCTGACCTCTGAGCACGTGACCACTGAGCACTTTGGCAAGATAAGCCTAAGTGTGGACGCCTGGGCCCGCACACCCCCACCTGCCCCGCCCGGAGGGCCGATGTGCAGGCATCTGGGCCAGAGGTCCCTAGGGGCTGTGATAGCCCTTATCTGCTCATCTGCTTGCCTGTCTTGAGTCAGGTGGCCTGGGACCCCGCGCGACACAGCTCGAATCTGGTCCCCAGCTCTGGCAAGAAGGTGGAACCAGATTCGGTCTTCCGTTGGCTCTTGTGACGCCGAAAAGGAGGCAAATGCGTGAAAATCAAATGCAGGGGCTCTTCTTCTGTGTCTCTGTCACACAACAGGACTCTGACGGCCAGGCCCTACCCCCCCCCCCCCCCCGCCCCAGGACAGCTCCGGGACTCCTGTCCTGCTGTGTGTCCAGTGACCTACGAGCCCGGGCGGCCAGGTGGGGCTCTAGCTTCGGATCCGGCACATCCAGCCGGTCTCTGGTGGACCTTTCCTTGGCACCGAACCTCGAGCCCTACGTGGACCAAACCCCAGGGGAGGGAGTGAGCCGTGTCGGGACAAGCACCCACGGCCGGCCTCCAGTCACTGCCCTTGGCTGTTTACTTCTTCACTCCAGGCTGAGATCCCTTAGCTCAAAAGCCCACCGGCGCCAAACTCAAATTTTTATACCTTTGTGATTTTGTGAAACAGCCCAAACAAGCAGATTCTTCGCTCTTTTAGAGCCAGCCTGCTTTGCATAGCTTTATGCGCTCTGGGAAAACTCCCCTCGCAGCTGTTGCCCGTTGCGAACCCCTCCCGCCCTTTGGTCCGTGCTCTGTCTCCCACCGTCTCTGTCTCTCTGTCTCTCGTATACAAATGGAAGTGACGGACTCCTGATGGCCAGGGCACGTGGAGGCAGGCGCTGAGCTCCTTGAGTCTCTGCCTGGAGGAGACCCTCCCAGCCAAGACGTGAGCATGTGCTCGCAGCCCCTGCCCACACAGCCGACCCAGCCCGTGCCCCGTCCCAAGGTGCAGACCGGTGGCACAGCCAGGATCCCCGGTGTCATGGAAAGACAGCCTGCTTCTGACGACTGGTCTGTGTGATAGACACAAGCACCGGCCAGCCCTCAGCTCTGCCGCGGGTGCCAGAGCCACAGTGACCGGCTCCAGGAGGGACATGGCCCTGGGACAGTGGCTGGTGGCAGAGGCCGACCTGACTGCACTGTCACTCTTGGCACCAGAGCTGGGACACTGCTGTCAGGGCCAGAGGGCTGAATGGAATGGCCTCAGTCCCTGGGGATGAGCTGGCTCCTGCAATTGCCTGCAAAGGGGGCATCGTGCCCACACGCTTCTCAGTAGGACAGAGGGCTACACCGGCCCCTCCTCTTGCTGGTGGCCCTGCAACTGAGGAAGGGACTGTGGGACCCAAGCTGGGCCTGCCCTGAGCCGGGTGTGGGTTGGCTCTGACCAGTGCGTGGCCCTGGTGTGCTTTGTCCCCGTGTCCCCAGCTGCCCACAGGAAGGATCTGGCTCCTTTGCCTTTAGTGGTGGGCAGAAACTATTGCCCTTCACAAACAGTGCATGCCCGGGGGACTTCCCCCCAGAGGAACGAGGGAAAGACGGCTCGTTGCTGGAAAATCAAATGAAGTAACAAATACTCTCTACACACGCCCCAGAGGCACTTGATAAAACTCAGCAGCCACCTACAACAAACCCCAGTGTCAAACAAGGTGGAAAGAAACTGCTTACACGTGGAAAATATTCTTCAAAAGCCAATGGGGACATAACTTAAAAATATGAAACTCCAAGCCATTGTCACTAAGTTGAGGATTAAGTTAGAGATTCCCCTGTCACCACCTCTATTCATCATGGTGCGGAGGCTGGTGGTGGTGATGGTGTGAAAGGAGAATGCAGTCTGCCCACGTTGGTATGACGACGTAGAGTGCATATGGTGCTAACTTCTTGTCTGCCGATGACAAATCACAGGATGGAGGTTGGAACTCACTCCAGCCATTTGGGTTGCCTGGTCTGCTACAGTCTGGCGGGTTTCTGGATGCAGGACTCTGTGTGCAAACACCAGAGGAGCACCCGGCCACCTGGGACGCACTGGTCGCCCTCCTGGCCGTGACTGATGGGTCCCTGCCTGCGTCCCTGTCAACCCGGGATGAATGAGCTCATTCGCGGTCTCCCTTTGCATCTGTACGACCCTCGCGATTTCGTCCTATGCGCACCGGCCATCAATATTTCTCCTTACACGTGAATTTCCCATTTACATTATTTGTCCATATTTCTACTAGTCTTTTTGTTTTCATCTTTTTAATTTGAATTGCAGATATCCTGGGGCTCTCCGGCTCGTTCTGGATCTCAGTCGTAACTGAAGCGTGTCAGCATGAAGATATTCACAAACAAGGGTGTCTCTCGCCGCATTATGTGTCATGGAAACAGCAAAACAATACAAAACAGATGATCTGGAAATAATGTGATTTTCCACCGACGGGGTAACTGTTTAATGCACGGTAATACACCTACATGATGTGCATCTGGGGGGCAGAATGAACCACGTCTACACCCGTGACCCCAAAATACTCCTGTTTGGGAGAAAAACAAGGTACATGCATAATGTCCACGTTCGTGCACAGAGCTGGATGAGGGTTCGTACCAAAGATGCACTAATATCGCTGTGCAAGGTTGGGCTTCGGGGAAGCTGGGAGAAGACCTCACTTCAAATCCATTCACCACCATATTGGTGGCCTTGGACTGCGACTGGGGAGTCCCTCTATAAGGAGCACAGTGAACACTGTAAGGGCATCTTGTCAGGCTCCGTCTCGTTTAGTTACACGCCATCCACGGAGGAACTAGAGACAAAGTTTCTGACTTCATAAAATGAAAAAGGAAAAAGAAGGGAGACGGAGTGAGGCGTAAATGAAAGGAAAAGAAAAGAAAGAGAAAAGCCCAGCAGACCTGACCGAACTGAAAGCTGGTGTTTGCTCCTCAAGGTCGCGGCCCCTGCCTGGACACGGCCCTTTTCCACCTGGACCAGCGTGTGGTTGACACGCGCCGTGGCAGCCGGGACAAGGAAAATACACAGACCCCATGGTTGCACCTGACATCGCCAATGACACAGGTGGGCAGAGGATGGACGGATCAGAAATGTGCTACCCAAAAAACATGTCGATCCTCAGGCTGTAAGCTGATCACTGAATTAACTAACTTTACTTGCTACCATAATATCGGGAGGAACACACAGCCTGCCACGAATCGTCCTGGGAGACGTGACATCTCGAGGCCATCACCCCCGCCCCCTGCACGTAATCCCAGGCCCCGGAGAAGACCCACGTCACAGCAGTGGTTCTGACTCTGCAGATGCTTCTGGCTTTTACTCTAGGTAGCGGGAAGCCACTGAGGCTTTGAAGAGGGGAGGGCTGGGCGCTGGCTTGTGTTTGTAGAGGCCCCTGTGGCTGCCCCGCATAGACGGGCTGTCAGAGGAGGAAGAATGGGGGCCACGGGCCGAGTCCCCGGGCATCCTACAGGTGACGGTGGCTGTGACGGCCGGAGGGCCTGCCAGCCACGGCTCTGAGATGCGCAGTTCGGAGGGGGAATGACAGGGCCTGCTGACGGATGAGTTAGGAGCAGGCAGAGCCAGTCCCCAGTGGGACAGCGGGCAGGCTTCTCACCGGGGGCTGGTGGCACCAGCTCCCACATGGGTGGGGGGGGTGGAGTGCGTGTGGGGATGCAGGTGTCTGAGCGTGCCCTGAGTGCCAGGCACAGAGTGCGCTGTGAACAGGCTGGGGGCTGGGCAGGGGGCTGGAGTCTCCTGCATCCAATGGACAAAGACGGAGGAACAGGGCGAGGGCTGCGGTGGGGGCGGGGGGGGGAGAAGAGGGATGGGGGGAAGAAGACAAGGAGGAGGAAGAGGGGAGAGGAGAGGCCATGGGGGGAGGAAGACGAGGAGGAGGAAGAGGGCAGAGGAGAGGCCATGAGGAACTCAGCACCTAACAGACCAGAAGGTGCTGAGAGACTACCAGCAGAGCTGGGGGTGGGGGGGAGCGTCGGCTGTGGATGCTGACGGAGAGGGGCTGAAAAGGATCTTCAGTGGTTTGGGGATGCTGACGGCTCACACCTGCGCCCGGATACCCCTCCCGCCCCCGACACACACACTCAGAGGCTGACAAGTAACCACACCCGCCAGCGCCCACAACCTCCCGCTGCCAGTGAAACTGTGTCCTGCGGCGTCCCCCCGAAGGGCTCCACTCCGGGCGGGGCTCCGGGCACTGCCAGGTCGAAGGGCCTGGCACACTGGCACCCCTGCCCCCGGGTGCCCAGCAGGGATGGGGACACGGCGACAACGGTCCGGATGATGAGTGCACAGCCAGCAGTAGGGTAGCAGGTAGCCAAAACTGGGGCTGAGCCCACGTCGTGCCATGTGTCCAGACCTGCAGGGGGACGCCAGGGTGCGGTGAGCAAGGATCCTGGGTTGCCTGGGATGTCATGCTGGGCAGCGTGTGGGGTTGGAGGGCTCACTCGCCCCGGAGTGGGTGTTGGCGGGGGCTGCACGGGCTCCCGGGAGTTTGAGGAGGGTGCCGGCCTCCATGAGCCCCGGGGTCCAGGCCCGCGCACTCGTGCTTCCCGGGGTCCGAGGGCGGGAGGGACCGGAGGCCCAGGGGACACGGCACAGCCGAGGGTCCCTGGTCAGGAGGGGGGAGAAGGAGGCCCGGGGGACACGGCACAGCCGAGGGTCCCTGGCCAAGGAGGGGGGAGAAGGAGGCCCGGGGGACACGGCACAGCCGAGGGTCCCTGGCCAGGGAGGGGGAGAAGGTCCTGAGGACAACAGGACCAGCAAACCCGGGAGGGGCAGCTCTCCAGAATGATGGGAGGACATGGGCAGTTGCCACAAGGGGAAGGGACAGTGGCAGGACGCGGGACTGGACCTAGAGGCTCAGTCAAGCCCTGTGGAGAAGGAGGACCGAGGCCGGCCTCTGGGAAGGGGGTGCAGCCAGGCGATGGCCGGCCCGCGGTGGGCAACGGGGCCCTGGGGATGCTGGCAGGGGTTCTGTCACCGCACGGGCGGGGCCGTGGCCCCGGAGCAGCCCCGTAACCGTGGCTCCTGCGGCTTAAGGCCGGAGACAGGTCCAGGGGCCCCTCGTCCCCGCTGTGGTTGGGCTGTTCCAGGGCCCCGTGTGGGACCCCCCGCAGCTCCTCCCGTGCCGTCCTGATCCCCCCACACCCCTGCGGCCCCTCGAACGGGTGCGGACGCCGGGTCCCCCGGGCAGCGGGGCGTCTCTCGGGCTGTGGAGCGCCCCAGGTCCCGCTGCCCACTCACAGCCTCGGGGGGGCGCCGGCCATCCCGTGCACTGGCCTGCGGCGACCGGGGGTGTGGCGGAGGCCCCCCGTCCTGCACGTGGGGCGCCGCTGCCCAGGCTGATGTGGCTCGGCCCACTCCCCGCCTGCGCTGCCTGCCCGGGCTCCGGCTGACCACGCGGGTGGCTGGGCCACGGGCCGACGCGTCCCCCGGGTGGGGCCGCCTGGACGTGGCGAGCCTGGCGCGATGGCGCAGACGGTCCCGGGGGACCCGAGAGACCTGCAGAACGTTACCGCCGCTGAAAGGGGGGCAGAGGGAGACACAGACGCGGCGTGCTGTAAACAGTCTGATTCCTCGATGTAAACCAGATTCTGCCCCGGGACGTCAGGTAAACATCTGTGCCGGAGCCCGGGCCCCCCACCTCCGGGGAGGCCCAGGGGTCTGCGTCGCCTACTCTGGGACGCGTCAGAGGGACCGCCCAGACGTTCCGTAATTAGGCAAAATTGGCCTCGCGTTCCTTCGCTAAGTCCCCGAGATCTCTGCAATTTTAGGTCTTCTCAAAAACGAAAACACTTGGTAATTCAATGACACAGGCGAAAAAAGCCCGGGATGTTCTCTCAACTGGAAAATACCAATTAAGGCAGCGATTCTGGGTTTCCAGCCCGCTCGGGCTGAGCCGGGGGCTTATCTCCGGGGAGAGGAATCCGCCGGGACCGGGGCCCCGCGAGGGCCGAGGCCCGGGCTGCTTCCTGCAGCCTCGCCCGACGGCGCTGCCCCGGGGCCCGGCTCCGAGGGCCGGGGGCTGCCGCGGGGGTCCCGGGGCTGGGTGACCTTTGGGGACGGAGCCCCGGTCCTGCATCCAGCTGTGTGCCAGCACCAAGGACAGTGCCTGGACAGCTGGTGTCCCTGATGGGTTTCCCTGCAGGTGGCTGAGTCCCCCCACCTGGTGGTGGCTCCCGCCTGAACCTCAGGCCACATTGTGGGGTGGTGGGGTTCGTGCCATCAGTGACGCTCCCACCTTCTGGCCTCAGGATCTTCCTCCCTCTGGTCACCCAGCTCAGCTCACGGTGGGTCCTGTCCAGTCTCCTCCCATGTCTCAGGTTTGCATGGAGCCTGTCCAGGTCAGCACTGCTAACTCAGGGTTTCCGAATCTCTCACTGCTGAGAAGCCAGTGGTCCTTGTCATTCCGTCTGCTGGAGAACCTCCCCCCACTGTCCAGGGACTCGTCTGCAGGGAAGGTTTCCCTCTGTGTCCCATGTGCCTCTGACCTCCAGGACTGGGTTTGAGGCCACATCCTGCTTCCCCTTGCCCCTGAACAGCCCACAAGCTCAGGATCATTTTTATATTTGAAATCACTGAGTGAAAACCAAAAGAAGAATAGTACTTTGTGACACGTGAAAATGGTAGAAGTTGCGATTTCTGTGCCCGTAAATAACGCTTTACTGGAGCAGAGCCCCCACCGCGTCCAGACTGTTCGCGGCCACTTTCCTGCTATGAAGGCCGAGCTGAATTGTTGTCCCTGTTCGTGTGAGACGAAAAAACCTTTCAGAATTTCTTTTTTTTAAAAAGGGAGAGAGTTTTATTCGAGCCCCAGTGAGGACCACCGGCCGGTTTACACAATCTGCACCAAGAAGCGAGAGGACTGGGGAAGGAGAGCGTCACTCGGGGTCTGTGTGTTCTTTGTTACGGGAGCACTTAGGAGTCGTGGCGAGGGCAGCCCGGAAAATCACAGACTTTACCTTATGCTTCTCGTGTGCAAGGCCCCCGGCTCCGGAGGGGTGGGAACGGAACTCAGGGATATTTTTACTCTTATCTTTAGTTTGAAATGTTTCTTTCAGGCTATTTGCTGATGAAGCAGATGTCACGGTGTGTGATCGGGGCAGAAATAGAGCCCCTGCTCTGGGGTCTGGTGAGGTCACTGTGACCTTGGTCCAAGTTAATGTATGGCATCCCTGGGGGCCTGGGAGCAGGGCCCACTCACATTCGAAGCTGAAAATTCCCTTCATCGCCCCAGAGACCATGTGGCCTGCAGAGCCTAAAATATCTCCTTCCCGGCACTGCAGAGGCCTGAGCTAGGTCCACACGCAGAAGCTTCCCTGGTTCTGAACAGCCCTTGTGTCCACCTCCCGAAAGCCTCCGTCACATGTTTCCAGAACACCCACTCACGACGGGTTATCAGGTGGGCAGCCCAGGTGACTGTCATGTGGTCCTGGTGTTCAAGGGCATCCTGATCAACCCAGAGAGATACAGAAGTCAGGTCACACGGAGGCTGGTTTGAGCTGGACACTAGGCTGGGATGCCCGGAAGGGTCTAGAGCTCCAGGCCCCTCAGAGGAATGACCGCGAACACGTTTTCTAACCTCTCTGAGCGCCGGGTCCCATCTTTCAAATGATCTGATTACAAACCAATGGGCAGATGCGACGGATCTGCTGCTTTTTTTTTTTTTTTAAGAGGTAATTGCTGGGTTCAGTGCAGTGCTAGCACCGTGTGACAACCACACTCACACACACACACACACACACACACACACACACACGGGTCTGGGCAGGGAAACACTGCTGCATGGTGAGCAATGGCGTGCTTTTGTGTGAACATATGGCTGGGCCAGAAGTGGGGGTATGCTGTGGTCGCTCTCGGGAACCCCCAGGTCTACACTGCTGACGCCCCAGACGTCACAAGAAGGTAGGAGAGGACTGGCACTTGTGTCACGGGGCTTCTGGGGAGGGCAGGGTGGCTCTGGGAAGGGAGCCGGCGGGGGATCTAATTTGGGGCGGGGTCCCTTGCACGGGCAGAGGGCCGCAGCCTGTGTGCTCATCTGTACCGTCCCATGTAACCCTGGCTGCCCGAGCGGCCTCCCGACACAGGCGTCATCGCTGCCCGCGACCTCCGTGTGCCCGGCAGCCTTTGCGACGAGCCTGAGGCCCGCGTCCGCACCCCCTTCCCCGTTTCGCATCGGAGCTCCCAGAAATCAGTTCACCAGCCCCGGGTCACACACATTGAGGGGCCGAGGCCCAGCACCTCCAACAGCACAGCTCTGATAGCATCAGACTGTGTCCGAACATCAGTAACAGAGCGGAATGATGTCATATCCCCTCAGAGCCAAGTACATTTTCTTCTGGCAGCAGGAAGAGAACAACGGGTCACGGCGGTTCGGTCAAGGCCAGTGTGCTGCTCGCTCACTCCCCGTGTAGCCCCTTCCCAGGTCTCAGCTGACAGCCGGGGCCCCTCACGTTGGCTGGCCTTCCCGGCCGTCATTTGCTGAAATCTCTCCCTGGAAATCTGTTTCCTGCCTGGTTTCTCACGCCACGCATACACGGTTCATTGTCAGAAATCCCTCGAGGAATGTCACATATGTGGGCTCCCTTTTCCCTGGGAACGTGGTCCTCCGAGTCCCGCTTTCCTCGGGACTTGGGTTAGGCACGCTTCTCCAGAGACACAGAGTCGAGAAACACCTATGCAAATATATACATGAAGTTACGGGTTATAAGGAGTTGCCTGATACGAAGGCTGTGAGTCCAGAATCTGCAGTGCAGGCTGAAGACCCGGGACCGCTGAGGGTGCGGGAGGAGTCAGAAGGCCGCCTGCTGGGGTTTCCTCTTGCTTGGGGAGGTCAGCCTCTGGTTCTATCCACGCCTTCGACTGATTGGATGAGGCCCACCCCCGTTACGGAGGGCAACATGCTTCCTCAGAGTCCACCCCCTTGAGTGTTAATCTCACCCCCACCCGCCCTCCAAGCTGACACACACAATTAGCCGTTGCAGAGCAGTTAACATGTATCTCGTGATGTTCAGAGTAAAGATTTTTCAACAAGACCCTCGGCTTGAAAGTCAGGCTGCGTGAGAGAGAGAACGAGTATCAGACTATCGAGAACCAGGCCTGGGAGGCTTGGATCACATTCATCGGTTCTGGCGCAGACGGGCCCTGAGCATGTTTGGGAAGGAGGAGAATACAGCTCCGCAGACGGAAGGGAAGAGCCTCCCCGTGTGCCTGGCGGTAGGACCGGGCGCATCAGGGTGCGGGAGGCAGACGAGGCCTCTCCCGCGATTCGACTGGAGCGGGACAGGGGTGCGGCTGCAGGAGGCCGAGCTTCCAGCCGCTGCGCTGTGCACGCACTCGGAAGAGGCTGGGAGAGTACGCGCTGCTACGTGTATTTTAACACAATAAGAAAGCGTATCAGGGGAAGCTTTCCTGAGTCTGCACGGGTGTGATAAACTGCACACATCGCAAGTGTGTAATTTTATAAATGCTGACACGTACCCGCCCATGACACCGTCAGCACAACCAGGAAAGGAAGCGCCTTCACCCCGAAGGTCTGCCACACGCTCGGGGCCCCCTCCCTGCACCGCTGCGCCCGCCCGCCCCGCGCCGCCGGGGACCCGCTGTCGTCATATGTTTTCTGAATGTTCCAGAGAATGTCTGGCCTTTGCACTCAGCACGGTCACCTCGAGACTCGTCCAGCTCGTTGCTGTACCCCCGGACCACTCCTCGGTTGCCCCGCGGACCGTCTCGGGGAAACGGCACCGGGCGTGTGTCCCTGCACCTGTCGGGGGCCCCGGCGCTGTGTCGGGTTTGGGCCTCCGGGCACAGAGCACGCACGTGAGCCTCTGTGTGGTCGTACCCTCCGTTGTCCCCCGTAGGCACCGAGGGCCGGAAGTCTCCGTCCCACGGAAGGAGGCTGCTCGCCTGGTGACGAAACCGCCAACCCGTCCTCCAAAGCGGGGCCCCACCTGCTCGCCCCTCGCTGGAGCCCGCGGTGTAATTGCGGCCTTCCGTAGCCGAGTGATGAGGGCACCGCGGCTCTGACTCCCAGTGAGTCACCATCTCTCCACGCGTTCGCTTCCCGTCTGTGTATTTCGGGGAAGGGACCGTTCCATTTCTGCCCGTTTGTAAATTGGGATGCTTGTTTTCCCCTCACTGGAGATGTGGGAGTTATTTTTGTATTGGGGACGCGCGCCCCCTCTCAGGTGGTTTGCACACAGCCCCCCATCTGTGCGTGCCGTGTCCTTCTCCCGACTCGTCGCTCAAAGAGCTGAAGCAGCAGTTTTAATCTTGGCGAAGTCTGATGGAGAAGCTTGTTCTCCTACAGACCGTGCCTCTGGCGCTGCACCTAGCGGTCTTTGACCAGCACGTGCATGGAGGCCCCTGCAGGAGCTTCTGGAGGCTTTATGCTCTCACCCCACTCTCGATCCATGACACACGTTCGTCTCTGTGGCAAATGAATATCGAGTTGTTCGGCCGCTGGGTGCCAGCCGGCATCGAACGCGCTGTCCTCCCCCCACCGGGCTGACGTGCAGCTTTGCTGAGCCCAGTTGTCCATAGTGGGGTCTATTGTGCGCCCCGCACTCGGCCTTCCGATCTGCTTTCCTCTCCCGTTGTCAGCACCGCACGGTCCGGGTTCCCGCAGTCGGTAACGAGTCTAGAGCTCACGTGGACTGGCCCCTCTGTCTTCTTTCTCCTTCTCCTCAGAGTTCTTTTGGTTTTTCCCACATCCTCTCGTTGCCACAATCAGCATGAATTTTGTAATCACCGCAATGAATTCTATTAAGAGAAGGAGTTCCTGAGGTTTAGATCTGCTGGGCACTGCGTCCAGAGGCCAACTTAGGAAGAGCCGTCCGCTGACCGGCGTCGGGATCTCGACCCCTTGACAAGACACGCACCTCAGGGCGCCTGAGTGGCTCAGTCGGTTGAGCGTCTGACTTTGGCTCAGGTCATGATCTCACGGTTCGTGAGTTCAAGCCCCGCATTGGGCTCTGTGCTGACGGCTCAGAGCCTGGAGCCTGCTTCAGATTCTCTGTCTCCCTCTCTCTGCCCCTCCCTGACTAGTGCTCTGTCTCCCTCGGTCTCTCAAAAACAAATAAATGTAAAACAAAATAAAAAAAAAGATACGCACCTCAGTTTATTTGATTCGACTTTGCTTTCTATCAGCAGCACATTGTACTTCTAACTCTATGGGTCTTGCACACTTTTGTCTGATTTACTCCTAACTTTAAATGTTTTCTCCACTATCTCAGTTGTTAATGGCTGGGATATAGAAACAGCTCTGGTGACATACAATTCACACACCACACAATTCGGCCACTGGCCGCGTGCAATCCAATTGTTTCTCGTGTGTTCACAGGTGGTGCAACTATCCCCACCATCTAACCACACGCGATGCGATTCTAGAACATTCCCATCACCCCAGAAACAAGCCCCATACCCCTCAGTCATCACTACTCATTCCTCCCACCCCACGACGCCTCACGCGACCACAAACCTCCCATCCCCGCCCACTGCGGACACTGAGCGTGATGGGAACCTTGCACCGTGTGGACTTCTGTGCCCGGCGCCTGTCCCTGAGCGTGAGGACTTCAGGGTCCCTCACGTTGCCACACCAGGATCAGTGCTTTGCTCCCTTGATGGCTGAGGGACATTCCACGGGTGTTTCGGTTTGGGGGCTGTTACGAACAATGCCGCGGTGAACGCTATGTGTGTGTGTCCGTGTCTCTGGGCTGTGCCTGACGGGCCATGTGTAGCATCTGGCGTAACTGCCAGGATGGTTTCCAAAGGGCCCGTAACACTACGGTCCCGCCAACAACATCCGAGGGGTCCGGGTTTGCCACATACCTGGAGGCACTTACTGGACTCCCATCTGCTGAAACTTTGGTGTCTGTGTTTATGAGGAAGGCCGGCCCGTGGTTTTCCCGTGGTGTCTTCAGTGGTCTTGGGATGAGGGTGGCTCTGGCTCCAAGAACGAGTGGGGAAACATCCCTGCTCTGGATTTTCCTGGGCTACATTGTAGAGAGGCCACACTGGTTCTCCGCTAAATGTTTCCTGGATCCACCCGCGAAGCCTGGTGGCTGGTAGTTTTCTTGGTCAGAAGCTTGTTGCTACAAACTTAATTTCCTTAACAGGTGTATCTATTTCTCTGGTGGTTTGTGTCTTTTGAGAAATGTGTCCATTACATCCAAGTTGTCAAATTTACCGACACAAAGTTGTTCCTAAGATCCCCTTTCTCATCCCCTCCAGTGTCTGTAGGGTCTGTGCTGTCATCACTCGGTCCTGATTCACTCTGTCTCTCTTGCCTTTATCGATCAAACTGGGTAGAGATGCCTCAGTGTCAGAGGCTTCCTCACATTACGCCTTACAACAGGAGGGACCAACGCATCTCCGCCTCTCCGGCTCTGGACGCTGAACGAGACGGGGCTCGGAACCGGCAGCGACGGAGGGTGGATGCCGTCCGGGGAAGGGCATCCTGTTGTTAGGCTCCCACCTCCACAGTGACAGCAGCTACTCTCACAAGGCGTCTGCGTGGCCAGCTGTCCGGCCCGGGCTGTGGCCTCTGATGGAAGCCGCTGTTGACCCGAGTCTTGATCTGACGACACGGCCCCACGGGGCTTCTCAGGCCACATTCACCCAAGGACAGAACCGTGTGGTGCAATTCACCTCCACACGACCGTGTCTGGAGTCAGGATCCCCCTTCTCTGCAGATCTCCCAGGGAGAGCTGAGGCCCAGGAGGGACACAGGTGGAGGGAAAGCGAGGAGGTCCCTGGACCCGTGCCCTCTGCTGTGAAGCGTGTGTGACTTGAGCTCCATTACTTCCTAGGTTTACTTGACTAAAATACAAAACAGTAAACAGACACAGTGTGACCTAATTGTAGTGACTGTGTCATTATTTTAAGACTAAAATAAACAAAACAAATTTCTCTGAGTAATGGTATAAATAGACAAAGAAAGTGACAGGGGCTAGGGACACCCTGGCCAGTACGTAAAGCCCCCGGCCCAGGAGGCTCCACACCTGAACACCTCCCCTCTGCACCTGCATCTCTGACCGACTCCGCCCAAAACCCACCAGAACCATGGGCTGCTGTGGCTGTTCTGGAGGCTGTGGCTCCGGCTGTGGGGGCTGCGGCTCCGGCTGTGGGGGCTGCGGCTCCGGCTGTGGGGGCTGCGGCTCCGGCTGTGGGGGCTGCGGCTCCAGCTGCTGTGTGCCCGTGTGCTGCTGCAAGCCTGTGTGCTGCTGCAAGCCCGTGTGCTGCTGTGTTCCAGCCTGTGCCTGTTCCAGCGGCGGCTCGAGTGGGGGCTCCAAGGGAGGCTGTGGCTCCTGTGGGGGCTCCAAGGGGGGCTGTGGCTCCTGTGGGGGCTCCAAGGGGGGCTGTGGCTCCTGCGGGGGCTCCAAGGGGGGCTGTGGCTCCTGTGGGGGCTCCAAGGGGGGCTGTGGCTCCTGCGGGGGCTCCAAGGGGGGCTGTGGCTCCTGTGGGGGCTCCAAGGGGGGCTGTGGCTCCTGCGGGGGCTCCAAGGGGGGCTGTGGCTCCTGTGGCTCCTGTGGCTGCTGCCAGTCCAGCTGTGGGTCCTCCTGCAGCCAATCCAGCTGCTGTGTCCCCGTTTGCTGCCAGTGCAAGGTCTGAGGCTCTGGCTTATGGCCTCAGGGAACTCCGAAAGACCTGTGCTTCCGCTCAAGTGACTATAGGTACATCCTGGTTACAACCCCCCCCAAAAAAACACACAAAGCCCGCCCCCCAAACACTTCCTCTCCGCTTGCTGGATCCCTCCAGTGTCTTGGCTTAGACTTTGCCCCCAGCCCTTGTGGCAAAACAATGGACCACTCCCATACACATTCCCTACAAAGGCGATCCCATCCTGCAGGCCCTTTGGCCTCTCCTACTGCCATGCCTTCATGCCGGAGCCACACTACCTGGAAAAGGCCCACAGCACCAGGACGTGGCCCAGATCCCCCTCTCTCATCATTCTCTGTGTCAAAGCACCACATCCTTGCTCTCCTCTGCTTGCTAGGAGCTTGATGGCATTGGCATCGCAATGTCTCCCGGAAGCTGCCTCACTAACACAGGTGTGTGAAGATCCAATGGGTCTTGGTGCACCACCCCCATAAGTGGTAAATAAACTCTCCCCCCATAAGTCTTGGTCTTCCTGTGGCGGTTTCCTTCCATCCGCGGTCTCACTTGCAAAACACACCGTGTGTCCCTCATCTCACTTCTTAAGGGACCACTGCTCCCCAGATCTTCACCGCTGTCACTCCACTGCTGGCTCACTGCTCACTGCACATACGTTTGTGGAATTCAATCAGGAACGACTCACGACACGCATGGAGGAATGAGTCAATAAGTAAGGAAGAGACGACTGAATCGAAAAGAGTCGTTCTTATCAGGCTGAAGGGAGCCCAGACGGCTGAGCCTCCATGGGATTCAGACTTTGTTGGAATCGTGGAGGCTGCTCCTTCCCCATGCCATGATCTGCTTCGCAAGGCATCCCATGAGTGGTGTCTGCGCCCATCCAGGCCGCAGAGCAGGAGCCAAGCCTAGAGAGAGGGCAGTGACTTCAAAATGGGCTGTGTTCCTCAGGTGTTCCGGATGACAAAAGGAGAAATGGTGTCGTTTTCAGAGGCCAGAGGCAGTGTGTCTCGGCACAGACTGACGAGCACTCTTTCCATCTCTGGGCTCACAGACATCACACCGTTGGTTCCACACAGGAAGGAACAGAAGGCGATGTCCTCGACCCGATCAAAGGATCTACCAAACAGCCACAGCTGCCACCACACGTCCCACTGAAAGCCTGGGATTTCCTTTGAAGGTCAGGGACAGGAAAGGATGTCCACATTCACCACATCTACTCAACATTGCACGCAAGGTCTACCCAGGGCAATGAGGCAAGACAAGGAAGTAAAAGGCATCCATGTGGGAAACGAAGAAGGAAAAGTATGTCTCTTCACAGAACACATAATCTTGCACAAACAAAAGAACCAAAGACATGCACGCACATGCGCGCGCACACACACACACACACACACACACACAAACCACAGTAATAAATCAACTCAGTAGGTTGCAGGATCCATCCGCAATATACAACAATCAGCTGTATTTCTAGACACGAGCAATGAAGAATCATCATTGAAATTCAGAAAACAATGTCCTCAAAAAGAACAAATACTTAAGAATATACTTCAAGGGGCACCTGGGGGCCTCAGTCAGTCTAGCATCCCGCTCTTGATTTTCGCTCAGGTCGTGGTCGCGCATGGGCCCGTGACTTCAAGCCCCACATTGGCCTCCATGCTGACACCTTGGAGCCTTCTTGGGATTCTCTCTCTCTACCCCTCTCCTGCCCATGCACTTGCTCTCTCGCTCAAAATAAATAGTGAAACTTAAAAAAATTATTTTAAAAAAGGCACACTCAACAGAAAAGGGCATATCCAGACAAAAGTAGTTGGAAATTGGAAAGGATGGTGTGAGGTTGTCAAGAAAGGTTCTCAGATAAACAAGGAGTTGAGAGAATTGTCCCACAAAACCTGCAGCAAAAAAAACACCAAATGATAAAGGAAAAATATCCAGTAGGCACCGGAAAAGGTATAATAAAACAGAATGATAAGATATTTTTTGATAAATTCATTATCTGTTAAAAAAAGGCAAGAGCCAAATAAGAAAAATTGTATTACTGCATTTTCTGTACAATAGTCATGTGTGGGGATAAACATGAGAGTTTGCAAAGGCACATGTTTCGTTAACAAGGAAATATAGACATTGTTCAGTTTCAATTAAAAATTAAGTGTAATCACCAGAAGAATAAAAGCAGAATGTTTAGGGGAGCCTAGGTGGCTCAGTCGGTTAAGCGTCTGACTCTCGGTTTGGGCTCAGGTCACGATCTCACGGTTTGTGGGTTTGAGCCTCACATCAGGTTCTGCACTGACAGCACGGAGCCTGCTTGGGATTCTCTCTCCCTCTCTCTGCCCCTCCCCCCCGGAGCTCACTCTTTCTCTCTCAAAACAGACAAATAATAAATATATAATGGATAATTTTTAAACCAGGAGAAGAAACCTGATGTATACGATGGCATGTGGTAACCACAGAACAAGAGAAGACAGCCCGGTGACAGACGTGACTTCGATGGCAGAAACAGGTCCTGGTCTGGCAAGGACATCGTGAGAGTGGTGGATTCCATCTCCCAACAGAGGCTAGGGATTAAGTTAAAAATAAAAGACCCAACAGTCTGTGACCTACAGGACTCAGCGTAGCTGACGATAGAAAGACGGGAATGTCCGCACTGGGGCGTGTGCACCTGAGGACGGGGACAGCAATGGCGATGGTGAGCCATAGTGCAGCCTTCTGATGCTGAAAGGGCCAGCACGTGGAGCACGTGTTCTCCTATCCCAAGGCAAAAATATTAGAAATTAAGTCACAAAGGCAGTAGTTAAAATACTGTATGTTTGTAAATTTGGGACTAAAGAAGTAATCACAAGAGAAAATATGAAATACTTAATGGTAATGTTAATAAAAACAGCACTTGTTGGAGTGACTGGAACACAGAATACAGAGGCTGTCCTTGCTGAGAAATGTACGGTAGGAAAGAAATAAATGTGTCACAAATCATGAGATCGGTGAACTGTCTGCTCAAATCTTTTGCCCATTTCTAATTGGGTCTTTGTCTTACTGTTGTAACGGGTTGTGTGTGTGTGTGTGTGTGTGTGTGTGTGTAATACACATATACAATCTTCAGCACCTGGCGCTCGGCAGAGCTTTTAAACACAATATCGAAAGCATGATCCATTCACATTTTTTTAATCAATGAATTAGACTGCGTCAGAATTAAAAACTTTTGCCCTACAAAAATAACGCTGTTTTTCACCATCCTGGAATGAAAATAAATAGCGAACTTGTCCCACACAAGCCGCTGCTGGGAACCGGAAAAAAAGAAGCTCCGGGCTGGGAGGAAAGGTGTGCCAACCACACAGGTGACAACGGACTGGAACCCAGAACGTAGGGAGGACTGTGGGGCCTCAGTGGTCACGAGGCGGACAAAACCGGGAAAGGCACGAGGGACACCGAAGGGGGTGTGAGTGCAGAATACGCACCCAAGATGCCTGACGTGGCTCTCCAGTGGAGATGCCACCGGGCGCCCATCAGCCGCTGAAAGGAAATAACGACAGTGCCCAACGCCCGCAATGTTCGGAAAGGCGCGATCTCGGACACAGCTGCGGAAAGCGCGATGTGACAGCCACTCCGTGAAGCAGTTTGACAGGTTCTTAAAAGACGAAGCACCCTCTTACCACACGGCCTGGCGCTCCCACTGCTGGGCGTCAATCCAGAGAAGTGCGCACTCATGTACGCACACAAAAAACTACACGGATTGTTGGTCGGGGTTCTATCTGTTACAGCCGCAAGCGGGAACCAACCTGACTGTCCTTCGGAACAGATGGCTACACACTCAGGGAACACTGAGTCCATAAAGTCCATAAAGGGAACAGAGTAGGACACACACCACGACGGGCGAGGATGCCCAGGGCGTTCTGCTGAGTGACGTCACCCCGATCTTGAATGGTCACGTAGTGTGTGATTCCTTTTACCCCTCATTTTTCAGACGTACGAGGCAGGTCAACACAGGGAAGGCAAGGCGACCACCTGTGACTGAGAAGGCGCGGTGGGGACGTGGTGACAGGATGGACAGTTCTCTCACCAAGGTAGCATGTGCCAGATGCTGTGGCAAGGTCAGCTCCCACTCATGTGGCTGGCAGCTCGTGGGGATGTAACCACTGGAGTGCACAGGTTGAAGGGTACATGAGATCTCCCTGGACAATATTTTTTAACATTTATTTATTTTTTGAGAGACAGAAAGAGACAGAGTGAGAGCAGGGGAGGGGCAGAGAGAGAGTCACAGAATCAGAAGCAGGCTCCATGCTCTGAGCTGTTAGCACAGAGCCTGCCTCAGGGTTTGAACTCATGAACCGTGAGATCGTGACCTGAGTCGCAGTCGGACGCTTAACCGACGGAGCCACCCAGGCACCCCTCCCTGGACAATTTTTGAAATGCCCTGCGAATCTATAACTATTTCAAAATTAAAAGTATTTTCTTAGGGGCGCCTGGGGGGCTCAATGGGTTAAGCGTCCGACTTCGGCTCAGGTCATGATCTCACAGCTCGTGGGTTCAAGCCCCCTGTTGGGCTCTGTGCTGACAGCTCAGAGCCTAGAACCTGCTTCGGATTCTGTGTCTCCCTCTCTCTCTGCCCCTCCCCTGCTCATGCTCTCTTTCTCTCGAAAAAATAAACTTTAAAAATTTTTTTTAAGTTTTTTTAATGATGAGTGTGAAAAAGAGTCTATAGTGCCCTCCTTTTGTGTGAGAAAGAGGGGAAGTAGGGACACAGGCATTGAGTGCTTCTTCCTGCAAGAAAACTTCAGGAAAGGTGAACAGCAAACAAGGGGAGGAGGTGATGACAGGATGTCAACTCCGGGAGGTTTTTCCCCACGTTCTCTATCATCCAAAAATGAAATCCATAGGAATGCTCAGGAAGGAGGGCAACTGAGATGGAACAAGGTGAGAGGTCTGCAGTCATTTTCCTGGAATACTTGTGACTGCAGCCTGCACGTACACCCCCCGACCCCGCCCATACACACACAACGTGGCCCGAGGTTCAGGCGGGAGCCACCACCAGGTGGGGGGACTCAGCCACCTGCAGGGAAATCCATCAGGGACACCAGCTGTCCAGGCACTGTCCTTGGTGCTGGCACACAGCTGGATGCAGGACCGGGGCTCAGTCCCCAAGGGTCACCCAGCCCCGGGACCCCCGCGGCAGCCCCCGGCCCTCGGAGCCGGGCCCCGGGGCAGCGTCGTCGGGCGAGGCTGCGGGAAGCAGCCCGGGCCTCGGCCCTCGCGGGGCCCCGGTCCCGGCGGATTCCTCTCCCCGGAGATAAGCCCCCGGCTCAGCCCGAGCGGGCTGGAAACCCAGAATCGCTGCCTTAATTGGTATTTTCCAGTTGAGAGAACATCCCGGGCTTTTTTCGCCTGTGTCATTGAATTACCAAGTGTTTTCGTTTTTGAGAAGACCTAAAATTGCAGAGATCTCGGGGACTTAGCGAAGGAACGCGAGGCCAATTTTGCCTAATTACGGAACGTCTGGGCGGTCCCTCTGACGCGTCCCAGAGTAGGCGACGCAGACCCCTGGGCCTCCCCGGAGGTGGGGGGCCCGGGCTCCGGCACAGATGTTTACCTGACGTCCCGGGGCAGAATCTGGTTTACATCGAGGAATCAGACTGTTTACAGCACGCCGCGTCTGTGTCTCCCTCTGCCCCCCTTTCAGCGGCGGTAACGTTCTGCAGGTCTCTCGGGTCCCCCGGGACCGTCTGCGCCATCGCGCCAGGCTCGCCACGTCCAGGCGGCCCCACCCGGGGGATGCGTCGGCCCGTGGCCCGGCCACCCGCGTGGTCAGCCGGAGCCCGGGCAGGCAGCGCAGGCGGGGAGCGGGCCGAGCCACGTCAGCCTGGGCAGCGGCGCCCCACGTGCAGGACGGGGGGCCTCCGCCACACCCCCGGTCGCCGCAGGCCAGTGCACGGGATGGCCGGCGCCCCCCCGAGGCTGTGAGTGGGCAGCGGGACCTGGGGCGCTCCACAGCCCGAGAGACGCCCCGCTGCCCGGGGGACCCGGCGTCCGCACCCGTTCGAGGGGCCGCAGGGGTGTGGGGGGATCAGGACGGCACGGGAGGAGCTGCGGGGGGTCCCACACGGGGCCCTGGAACAGCCCAACCACAGCGGGGACGAGGGGCCCCTGGACCTGTCTCCGGCCTTAAGCCGCAGGAGCCACGGTTACGGGGCTGCTCCGGGGCCACGGCCCCGCCCGTGCGGTGACAGAACCCCTGCCAGCATCCCCAGGGCCCCGTTGCCCACCGCGGGCCGGCCATCGCCTGGCTGCACCCCCTTCCCAGAGGCCGGCCTCGGTCCTCCTTCTCCACAGGGCTTGACTGAGCTTCTAGCTCCAGTCCCGCGTCCTGCCACTGTCCCTTCCCCTTGTGGCAACTGCCCATGTCCTCCCATCATTCCGGAGAGCTGCCCCTCCCGGGTTTGCTGGTCCTGTTGTCCTCAGGACCTTCTCCCCCTCCCTGGCCAGGGACCCTCGGCTGTGCCATGTCCCCTGGGCCTCCTTCTCGCCCCTCCTGGCCAGGGACCCTCGGCTGTGCCGTGTCCCCTGGGCCTCCTTCTTACCCCTCCTGACCAGGGACCCTCGGCTGTGCCGTGTCCCCTGGGCCTCCGGTCCCTCCCGCCCTCGGACCCCGGGAAGCACGAGTGCGCGGGCCTGGACCCCGGGGCTCACGAAGGCCGGCACCCTCCTCAAACTCCCGGGAGCCCGTGCAGCCCCCACCAACACCCATTCTGGGGCGAGTGAGCCCTCCAACCCCACACGCTGCCCAGCGTGACGTCCTGGGGTCTCCGTCCTGGACCACTGGCCACCCCAGATGGTCCCATGCACCCAGGGGTGACCCCCAACTTGGCTGCAGACCCACGGTCCTCCTGAGCGCCGGCTGTGGCACCCAGATGTGGCCGGACCGAGTCAGCATCCGCCCCCCCTGAGCCTGTCTGAGCTGCAGCCCCCTGCCGTGTGATCATCCTTGAAGGACCCCTTGCCCCACAAGGATGTCCTCTGTCGGGCGCCCCCATGAGCCATGTCGGGGCGGCATGTTGGGCCGGCCGCACGGTCCACAATGACACCCCCACCCGCAGTGGGGTCACTGCTCACTGTGGGGTCACTGTCACCGTGGGGTCACTGCTGACTCTTGGGTCACTGCTCACTGCAGGGTCACTGCTGACTCCTGGGTCACTGCTCACCGTGGGGTCACTGCTCACTGCGGGGTCCCTGCTCACTGTGGGGTCACTGCTCACCCCAGGGTCCCTGCTCACTGTGGGGTCACTCTCCCTGCAGGGTCCCTGCTCACCGTGGGGTCACTCTCACTGCGGGGTCCCTGCTCACCTCAGGGTCACTCTCACTGAGGGGTCACTGCTCACCCCAGGGTCACTTTCCCTGCAGGGTCCCTACTCAACCCAGGGTCCCTGCTCACCGCACCCTGGCGTCCCCCTGCAGGTCTGGACACAGGGCACGACGTGTGCTGAGCCCCAGTGTTTGCCACCTGCTATCGTACTGCTGGCTGTGCACTCGTCATCCGGGCTGTTGTCATCGTGTCCCCATCCCCGCTGGGCACCCGGGGGCAGGGGTGCCAGTGTGCCGGGCCCTTCGACCTGGCAGTGCCCGGAGCCCCGCCCGGAGCGGAGCCCTTCGGGGGGACGCTGCAGGACACAGTTTCACTGGCAGCGGGAGGTTGTGGGCGCTGGTGAGGTCTGGGGCTGTGGCTCCCTTGGGGGATCCCAGAGTTGGAGGGAGGAGGGGCTGCTGTAGAACATGCTTGGGGCTCAGGGAAGGTGGGAGCCTCCTCTCCCCGATGGCTCCGCGCTGGTCCTGGTGGCATTTCCTGCGGCGTCTGTACCCAGGTCAGCCACGCAGCATCGGCTGCTCAGAACCGGGGGCAGCTTCATCCCGAGATCGTCTGTCCTGCATCATCTGCCGGAAACCTGTCCCCAAGCTTGGCTGAGGCCAGCCGTGGCCTGTCCTTGAATTCCCTCCCTGCCAAGCCTCTGAGCACCCCCGGGGCCAACGCCTCCCCTGGGACACGTCCTCCCACATCCTAGCCCTTTGAAATCCTCCCCGGGGTGCTCCCCAGGGGACTGGAGGAAGTGCTGGCACTTAGGGCAGGGCCACGAGCTCCTCAGCTGTCCCTGAAATTCTTGCGCTGATTAGACGGAGAACGGATTGAAGGATTACTTCTTTAGTGAAAAACAGACGAACAGAATAAACAAAATAACTAATTTCCAACTTCCGGGACAAAGCGAACTCGTTGGCCTGGGCCTTTGGGACCTTGCCCTGCTCCCTCTAGGGTCAGCCCACCCCCGAGGGCCCGGGCCGGCCCCACACTCCTCTGCACACCCCAGGCCCCCTCAGCTGGTGTGGGTCCCCTGGGGAGGGCGCTGCCTTCCGGTTTCCCTTCCCGGGCTCTGCACACAGCTGGCGCCACATAAATGTTTCACGTAAGGAGTGGATGAGCAGCCGAGGGACAAAGGTGGATGAGACCTTGCCTCTCCTGCCAAGGCCAGGGGCCAAGGTGTCTGCACCACAGCGGGCCTGGGGGCCTGCACCCCGGGGCCTGATTCGTTGCTGGGGTCGGGGTCCGGGGAAGCTCCTTCAGACGCTGCCCAGGGTGGGCACACGTGGGGCCCGGGGACTTTGGGCACGGGAAGGGGGTGTCAGAGTTCCAGACACCTCCTGACTCTTAGCCGGCTCCTGGGTCAGGCCTAGAGCCGGGCAGGGGCCACCAAGGAGGGGGGACACCAGGCTAGCCCTTGGCGGTGGTCACGCCGTCCTGAGCTGATTGGGGGTGAGCTGCGGGCTGAGCTGTGTCCTCCCCCAAATGCACACGTTGAATCCCCAGTCACCCACTGGATGGTGGTGGGATGGAAAGTGGGGGCCTCTGGGAGGTGACTGGGGGAGATGACGTCATGAGCGGGGGCCCCCGAGGTGGGATTAGTGTCCTTACAGAAGCAGAGACAGCTGTCTCTCCTCCAGGTAGGAGCCTAGAGGGAGGAGGCCCTCACCAGACCCCCCCACTACCCACTCCGACACCCTGACTCGGGCTTCCACCTCCAGGTCAGCTAGAAGTGAACGCCCACTGGTTAAGCCCCCGTCTGTGGCATCCGCTACAGCAGCAAGGGTGGACCAGGGCAGGGCTGCTGTTGGGGCAGGTGCTGTCTGGGGAAGGAGAGCAGCAGAGGGACTCGTGAGGGACTGAGGCCAAGGAAGCGGTGGTTCCAAGCGGCGGGCCGCCAGGGACAGCCACGCTGTGAAGGGCCAGGAAGCAGCAGGCATGAGCCTTCACGACTGTGAATCCTGCAGCGGCCCAGGGAGAAGGCGGGTGGCTTCACCCGGTTTGGGAACGCACCTCTCTCGACCCCTGGGTGCTGCCAGAACCTTCCAAGAGGACTGACTCAGTGGTCATTAGCCAGCAGGAAGAATAAAGTCTTTGGTGCATTGAAAAGTTCTGGACGGAGGGAGAAAATGGGGAGGGAGACCCCCCGCTCTGCAGGAGCCTCTCCCCAAGTCGGCCATGGCCCACTAGGTGGGTGGTGGAGGGGTATTGGAGAGAAGGGGCACAGACACCCATGCATTCTGCATGCAGGGACGTAGCAGGGTGGTCCCGATGGCAGCCGGAAGCAGAAGACCCCCACTCGGGCAGGGTCCAGAGAAGACCCCCCACTCTGGCAGGTCCGGGGCTGGACGTGCCCTCAAGGTTAAGATTTCAGCCAGCCCCACGGCATGTCCACCCCCAGGAGGCCACCCACCGCCCTTGGGGGTCCTCAGGCTTCCGGTCCCACCCCGCCCATGTCCCCTGTGGCCGTGGGGCAGGCACTTCCCCAATCCTCCCTGACCTCAGCCAGACCTCTGGCTGCACCTGCTCAGCTGGTGACCCTAGAAAGAGGAGCCCACAGAAATCACATTTTAAGGATGTGTGATGTTATTTTTAAAAAAGCATCAAAAGCACTGTGATTGGGAAGGACAAGCTTCAGAGGACACATGGGCTAGTTTTGGTTCCGCATCTTTTCCAGACGGGTCAGGAGAGGACAGCCCAGGCGCTTTGGAGTCCGCAGGCGTTTCATCTGTCCCACCTGTCCAGCTGCGGACACGCTCCTTGAGAGGCCGGGGGACTCCTGCAGACCCCAGACCCCCAGGTCTGCGGGTCTGGTCACTCTCTCCCCCGCAGAGCCCTCTGGGAGAGGAGCCTCCCTTCCACCGCCCCCGCCCCGCCATGGGCACATGCTGCCACCAGGTGGCGCCCTCCGGAGCGCGCAGACCCTGCTGCACCTGGGGAGCCCCCCACCCCACCCCCCACCCCGACCACCCACGGACTTTGCTCCTTAACGTGGGCGCGCCCGGCGATTCCTGCTGCGACCCTAGAGCGGAGAAAAGGAGGCGCAGAGAGCACGATTGACTTAGTGACAGTGCTGGTGGGGACCAGAGCCTACCGGGCACACAGCCCCTGAGAGATGGGGAGGGGTGCTCGGGCCCCTGGAAGAACGAGTGGGCGGGGACGGGGGGCCACGCGGAGTCCGACAGGCCAGGGCCCAGGGAGACAGGCGGAGCCGCGTTGGGACAGCGGGGTGTGCGGTGACCCAGAGGGCGGCAGACACGCCCGACCGCCCGGGGCACGCGCAGGAGGGGCTGGCTGCACGACCCGCACCTGCCTGGGGGAGCGGGGTCAGCCCGGGGAGAAGCTCAGAGAGGTCGGGGACCTCAATACCGGGCTCTGGTCCCCGCAGGAAAGGCACGGGACCCGGCCTGGCCACGCCAAGGTCCTCACCTGCGGAGCGGAGCCGGGTTCCAGGCTGTCCCGCCTCTGAGCCCCGGGGCAGGCCGGCTCCCTCCCTCGCGTCCCAGGCCAAGCGGACGCCAGGGGGCGAGCACGGCCCAGGCTTTCTGCTCCCACCTCTACTAACGCCAAGTGCTTGCGCCCCCAAGCCCCCCACCCCGCCCTCAACCCTCAGGCCTGCCGTGGTGGGGGTGAGGGGGGTTGAGGGGAGGGGCGGGGGGGGTTATGTGAGGGGCGGTTGTACTGGGGGGTATGGGGTGATGGGCTGCGGGGGGAGGGGGAGGGAGGAGGGAGGAGGGAGGGGGTGGGCTGTGATGGGGGAGAGGGGGCCATGCCAGAACACTGACCCCAGAGTCCACAGAGAGCAAGGGTGACCTGATAACTGCTCCCCCTGGGAGCCTGGAAAGACCTGGAACTTCACTGTCATTGTCATTTGCCTTCCTCCGCAAGCAGCCCTTCCTTCACTTTGAACCCCACTTTACAGAGGAAGAAACTGAGAACCAGAGAGGTTACAGGATTGCCTAGGGTCACATGACTGGAGGGGGAGGAGGCGGGGCTTGCACTCTGGTTGTACAAGAGACTGGAGGTCCCACCCCCAGGCCCATGGTCCCCACAAGCACGTCCTGCAGTCCCCATCTCACCCTGAGAGGCAGTGGACAGGGGTGAGGACAGGAGCAGGGCTTGTAGGCGGCTTTCACTGGGATGGGTGCGTGTGTGAGTGGATGGGTGGTGGGTGGTGGGTGGCCAGCAGGGCTGGGTCCTTGGCACGGTCTGCTTGTGACCGAGTCTGCTTGGAGGCACAGAATCTGGGGTGTGTCCTCCAAGGCCTGCTGGGTCTGGGGAAGATCAGATTCCTGGTGGCCGTTGGACCTGGCCCTGGGGTGCCCTGTGCGTCTCTAGGTTGGCCACAGGCTTCCGTCCCTCTGCCCGGCGAGGCTCCCAAGGCTTCGTGGGTGCCACATGGCAAGAAAGGTTTGGGGTCCCCTTCTTGGCCACTTGCCCTATGGATATCAGGGGCTTGCAGGAGGCTCGGGACTGTGACTTGAGCCCTGCCAGAGGCACTGTCCTTCTAAGTCCACTATGAGGGGGTGCCAGAGGGGTCAGAGAGCGCTGAGCCCAGGTCCCCAAGCCCCACCTTCCTGCCCAGACTGCCCACCCCTCGCAGCCACCGAGAGTCTCTGCTCCCCCTTCAGGAGCCCCGCTTAGCTCTGGGGCCACCAGGAAGAAGCCCTGCCTAATGCTGGATCCCTCCCCATCCTGGGTTCTTGCTTCCCACCCCAGAGCCTGCAAAGGGTGGGCGGGGCTGGGGCAGCGCCCCCACAAGGCCTGGAGAGGACCTGGGCTGGGCAGGGGTGCTCTGTGACAGGCTCGGCCCCCGCCCCCAGCGTCAGGAGCATCAGAGAGGCGGCACCTTCCCGCCTGGCTGTCCTGGGCCAGGGGTGCTGTGCGGCCGGAGGGGTCCACCCCTTGTGGACCTAATCCAGCATTTGCCTTAGCATGAAAACGGGTCACAAAACACTCAGAGCTAATCTTTACTGGGTGTCATGCACCAGGCCCTGAGTTAGATGTTTTACGTGCTTCATCCCAAGTGCATAATTTAAAACGCAGAGGACCTGAACGTAAAGGAATTTTCCCCAAGCCATAAAGGCAGTAAGAGCAGAGCTGGGATCTAAAGCAATGGCCCTTTGTCCCCAAGGCCTGATGCCCCCCTGTCTTGCTTGGATTCCAGTTGACCCACCCAGAGGGTGTAGATTATCTCAGAACAAAAGCTCAGCAAGCATGTGATGGCCCAAAAGGAGAGAGAGAGTGGAGATCTCAGTGACATCGTGACATCCAGCTACACAGAAATGACAGCCAAAGAGCCCAGCTTTTGCTGTGAGCTCCCTAGCAGCCAGGACAAAAAGGGAAAGAGATGCCGCCTAGGCCTTGTCACCTGGGAGAGGGAGCGGAGAGGTTCACAGAAGAATGACTTTCACCTCATTTCAGAGTGAAGGGTCATGTGGGGTCAGGCCCCAGAATAGAGGACGCCCTCCAGGGCAGAGGATCCCCAGTGCTGCCTTAGGGAGACACGAGGACCAATTCACAGGCCTGATTTGGAAGAGCGGCACTTTTGCGAGCCTAAAGCTTGATGAATTCGTGCACGGGGCAATGGATTTGAGGTTAATGTCCAGAGAAATCACGACCGATCCAACACAGAGCAAGGATGTGACCTGCGCATTCCCGACCGTGATGGTTAATCTTATGTGTCAACTTGGCTGGGCCGTGGTGCCCGGACAGTTGGCCAAACGCTATTCTGGATGTGTCTTCGGATGGGATTGATGTTTAGACCAGTGGACTCTGAGTAAAACAGCAGGCTGCCCACATTGTGGGTGGGCCTCATCCAATCAGTTGAAGGCCTGCGGAGCATAAAAGACCGACTTCCCCAAGCGAGAGGAAATTCCGCCAGCGGACAGCCTTTGGGCTACAACTGCGACTCTCACCCGAGTCTCCGGGGCTGGCCTCCCCGCTCGGATTTTGGGCTCACCGAGCCTCCGCGGTTCGTTAACGTAAGTACCATTCTCTGTCTTCACGTCCTGCTGGTTCTGTTGCTCTGGAGGACACTGCCCCACCCACTAACCGATGGTTGCAGGGACGCCACCCACAGACACCTCTGGCCCCCCTGAGCCTCTTCAGCGCGATGGCTCCTGGGACAGCGGAAGCCGGGGCTCAACTAAGCAGTGCTGGGAAAGATGCCTCCCCCTCGGGAAGACCGTAGCCCTTCACCTCAGCAGGTGCTCACGCGTGCGGAACCCACGGGCCTCCTGGGAGACACAGGCCCCGGGGCTGCGGGGGGTCGGAGGCTCGTGAACAGCAGGTCGCCCACGCCAAAGGCAGGCAGTCTCAACACCAAAGGCACGGCAGGGGTGTGGGAGAGGGCAGGCTGCCCGCGCTGGCAGGAGGAGGGGGCGGTTCTCTGCTCCGTGCGATGGCTTCCGGTTCTAGAAACTCAAGAAGGCGCGGACCTAGAAAACCCTGCACCCTTAGACCCTTTGTAAAAATAATTGTGGGGTACGGTGAGCAAAATCCTTTTAAATCCTTCGCTGAGCTTACAGAAGTAGGGGCGGTCACGGTGGAGCAACAAAGGGGGGCTGGGGGCGAGCGACCACGCCGTCCCGGGCCGCCCGCGCCCCTGGCAAAGGCCCCCCAAGATGTTGCTTCTTGTTTCTGGCGAACCGAATGGAAATGAAACCCCAGACAGGCGGACAAATCATGCAGGAGACCTCACCTGGTTTTCACAAGCCCCTGTGTACCCAGCCCTCAGATCGAGAACAGTCCGGCACCCCAGGAGACGCTGCCCTCACCCCAGCTGACCGTCCCCTGACTCCCCCAGGTGAATGAGTCCCGCCTGTTGCTGGAGCCCACGTAAATGCAAACACACGCTGCTGTCTCCTGACGCAGGTGCACTCGGGGCTCCCCCCGCACGGCCGCAGGTGGCCACTGCTCTGGCCGAGGACACTCCCCTGTGGGGGCACCAGCACCCGCACGCCGAGACTTTGGAGGGAGGGCAGGAGACAGACGCGGGGCAGCATGGCAGGCGGTGGGGGCTGAGGGCTCTGCCTGCGGGGGACACTCCTGAGGCCCCCACCCTGGGCCCCGGGGGCAGGGTGGGCTAGGAGACTGCGTGGCATCCGAAGGAGAGGGCAGGAGACGCCCCTGCTCGGAGTCTGAGGTCCGGAGAAGTGACATCTTCAGCTCCCGAAGGTGGGGTCCTAGGGGCAGGAGGGCGCCCCCACCTGTCAGCCACACCCACTCAGAAGGCAGCCCCCCAAACAGGCGACTGGGGCAGGAGGAGGGAGGTGAGCGGGGCACCCCGTGTTCGCGGCTGCGCCATGTGGGAACCCAGTGGAGCTGTGGCGGGAAGGACAGCACACGTCTTGGTTCAAATACCACAGACCCCCGGGTGGCGTCGGCGTTTGCTAGATTTCACTGAATAAATGCTTCTTTTTTAGAAAAATTTTTTTATAATGTTTTTGTTTATTTTCGAGAGACGGAAACAGAGCACAAGTGGGGGAGGGGCAGAGAGAGAGGGGGACATGTGAAGCAGGCTCCGAGCTGTCAGCACAGAGCCCGACGCGGGGCTCGAACTCACGAAATGGGAGATCATGACCTGTGCCAAAGTCGGCACTTAACCGACTGAGCCACCCAGGCGCCCGGAGTAAATGCTTCTTCGTTTGAAGTGACTGTAGGGCCATTGCCAGAGGCTAAGTGGCTGTTTTTGTTTTTGTTTTTGTTTTAAGATTTTCTCTATTTCAGCCCTTCCTCGAAGATGGCGCCAAAGGCAGAGAAGGAAGCCTTTCCTCAAGCCGAAGCCAAAACAAAGGCTTTGAAGGCCAGGAAAGCGGGGCTGAAAGGCATCCTCAGTCACAAAAACAGAAGGTCTGAATGTCACCTGCATTCCGATGGCCCAAGACACTGGGTCTCCGAAGGCAGCCCCAATATTGTCCAAAGAGCCCCCAGGAGAAACTGACTTGACCTCTAGGCCATCACCAAGGTCCCCCCGACCCCCGAGTCAGCCAGGAAGAAAGAAGGCACGACAGATGACACACGTGTGTTCATTGTGGATGTCACGGCCCAAACTCCAGATCAAGAGCGCCATCAGGCCCGATGGAGAGAAGGCGTAGGTCCCCCGGCTCCTGACGAGGACGCCCTGCGTGTTGCCAGCAAAACTGGGGTCATCCAAACCAAGTCCAGCTGGCTAAATCTAAATATCAATGTTTTCATCAAAAACCGCAAAGAAACAAAACGATTTTCTCTATTTCACACGGGGGTGAACCGTGGAGCCCCCCTGACGTCACCCTGAAGGCAAAACCCCCGTAAGTGAAATTTTCTGATAACCACGAGTTCCCCCAAAGGCTTAAACATTTGGTGAAGAGAATGAAGAAAGCAGCTGTCCCTTCCAAAGGGACGCTTGATGTGACGTCCCCAAGGCCAGCTTTCCCCTCCTTCCTTTGGGGAGAACAGTAAGGTTTTATTACCTTACCCCTTAGATTCAGAGCAGAATGAATTCCACTCAGTACTTTTGTTGCCTGTATGCAAGAGTTCTCGTTACTCAAGGTCATAAAGACCTTCTCGGAGGCTTCCTTCTAAAGGTTTGAGCATTCTGGATTTTGCACGTACACCTGTGACTGACCGGGAGTTACTTTCGTGCAAAATTTGGGGTTTGGGCCTTTCTCATGTGCTCTAGCCCCACTGGTGGAGCACTCAACCGTCCCCAGTCGGCTGTCCCCGCTGTGTCGGAACGCGGTGGCCTGCTGCTGTCACCCGCGTGCGGACCCGGTCCTTCCACGTCGAGGTGCGTGCGCCCCGGTCTGGACCGCCGCGGCTTTGCCGACACGTCGTAAAGGAGCAAATACGTTCCTCCTACTTTATTTCCGTTTTCAAAATTGTTTTGGCTTTTCGACTGTTTTTGCCTTTCTACCCTGGATTTCACAAACACGCGAAACTTCATTTGGTCTGTATCTAGAGGAGACTCCTGCTTTTTATTGGAATCCCGTTAAACTAGCAGGTCAGGGCTGGGAGCTTATCTTCCAACCCGTGAACACGTTCCCTGTGTTCACTCTGTTACGTCTTGTTCGATTTCTTTCACGGGTGTTTGTGCGGTGGTCAGCGGGCTGATTATGGACAGGTTTTATTAGATTTACACCTAAATATTTCATCTGGGGGGGGGCTATATTTTAAAAACTGATGTTATTTATTTATTTATTTTTTTTTTTTAATATGAAATTTATTGTCAAATTGGTTTCCATACAACACCCAGTGCTCATCCCAACAGGTGCCCTCCTCGAGACCCATCACCCACTTTCCCCTCCCTCCCACCCCCCATCAACCCTCAGTTTGTTCTCAGTATTTAAGAGTCTCTTACGGTTTGCCTCCCTCCCTCTCTAACTTTTTTTTTTCCTCCCTTCCCCTCCCCCCATGGTCTTCCGTTAAGTTTCTCAGGATTAAGAGTGAAAACATATGGTATCTGTCTTTCTCTGCCTGACTTATTTCGCTTAGCATAACACTCTCCAGTTCCATCCACGTTGCTGCAAATGGCCAGATTTCATTCTTTCTCATTGCCACGTAGTATTCCATTGTGTATATAAACTAGTTTCTTTATCCATTCATCGGGTGATGGACATTTAGGCTCTTTCCATAATTTGGCTATTGTCGAAAGTGCTGCTATAAACATTGGGGTACAAGTGCCCCTGTGCATCGGCACCCCTGTATCCCTTGGGTAAATTCCTAGCAGTGCTGTTGCTGGGTCATAGGGTAGATCTATTTATCTTAAAATAGATTTTATTTTTTGGGGGGTGCCTGTGTGGCTCAGTCAGGTCAGCATCTGACTCTTGATTTCAGCTCAGGTCATGATCTCACGGTTCGTGGGTTCGAGCCTCATACTGGGCTCTGCGCTCAGAGCACTGAGCCTGCTTTGGATGCTGTCTCCCTCTCTCTGCTCCTCCGGCACATGCACATTCTCTCTCTCTCTCTCTCTCTCTCTCTCTCCTCTCTCTCAAAAACATATATAAACGTTAAAATAAAATAAGCTTCAGTTTTTAGAGCAGTTTTAGGTTCACAGCAAAATTGGGTGGTAAGTATGCAGGTTGATGAACGGCCCTGCCCCCGCACCCACGTGGGCTCCCACTATCGACACCCCCACCGGGTCGCTTGTCTGTACAGTCCGTGGACCTCCGTGGATATGTCGTCATCAACCCGGGATGGACACTGGGACTCAGTCTTCATGGTGTGTGCATTTTTTTCTGAAGAAAAAGAGACTCCAGTTATAGATGTCACCGAGCAAACCACATCCAGGAGTGTCTCCCAACGACCAAAAGACAGAAACGCGATGAAGTTCTCCCAGTGAAGAAACCCGGAACCTTCACTGGCCCAGCGCTTCTGACGGTCAGGCCCGGAGCAGCCACTTGCGAGGCTGGTTCTGTCATCACAAATCTCTCGCCCTGAGCGAAGGGTGGGGGTTAGTGGGGGCCCTGTCCCCCCATGACGCTGGGCGCTCTTAGGAAGTCACCGGCAGGGCAATGGTTACGGGCTGAGCTGTGTCCCCCCGAATTCATGTTGAAGCCCTGACCCCCAGCACCTCAGGACATGACCGTATCTGCTGAGGGGACTTACAGAGGTGATTGAGGTGACGTGAGGTCGCCAGGGTGGGTCCTGATCCCGCGTGACCGGGGTCCTTGCAAGAAGAGGGGATCGGGACACAGACACGCACGGAGGGACGGCCCCGTGAGGACACAGGGAGAGGACGGCCGGCCACACGCAAGGAGAGGGGCTTGGGAGGCCCGGCCCCGCCCACGCCTGGACCTCGGGCTCCGGCCCCCAGGACGGGGGGACAATGAGTCTCCCCGGTGTCAGCTGCCTCATGTGCGAACCCTCGTCACAGCGGCCGTGGCAGGTGACCCCAGCGGTGTCTGCAGACATACACCTGGCGGTGGGGGTGTCCAGGCATCCGGCCGGGGCTGGGCCGCTGCAAACAGTCTGCAGGGCACGGGTGGCCACTCCGTGGAGAGCCGCCTGGCACCAAGGGTCAGCAGAGCCGAGGCCCAGACGCCACGCGGCACATGAAGAAACCAGTAGAGGGTCTGGAGACAGACACGCTCACACGGACGGCTGACGGTCCTCTCGGCAGAAGGCGCCGGAACAATTGGAATTCTGCGCGAACAATGCGCTTGGAGTCGTAGTTCAGACCACACGCAAAAATCACTTCCGATGGGTCCCAGATCGAAATGCAGAGTCTGGGAGAAAATCTTGGTGACTCTGGGGTTCAGCCGAATAGACGTGAAAGGAAAAAAAACGAGATACGTTGGACCTCACCAAAACGGAGAGATTTTGCGTTCGGAAGGCACCGGGAAGAGAAGGGTGGGAAGAGGGCATTTGGAAACAAGCGTCATCGTGGTGAGCAATTCTCAACCACCAAGAAGAAGAAAACGGCGCAATATCGAGCCACGGGCCAAAGACGTAGGGGCCCCTCCCCCAAGAGGCACTCAGAACAGCCCATGGCGTGACCCAAAGGAAGCCACGGTGAGACAGCCCCGTGCGGGCTGCACTTGGCAGGTCCTTCCAGAATTAAGCACACGCACATCGTGTGACTCAGTCCTGCTGACAGACGCCGACTGAAGGGAAGGAGGAGAAAGCCTGTGTGCACACGTTGATCTGTGATCCCTGCCAGGAGAGGCGGTGTGGCCTGTCCCTCCCCCTGGGGGTGGACACACAGGGCAGCCACGTGGGGCGCCACCTCTTGGCGTGCAGAGTGAACGACCGCGGCACCCGGGACGGTGGGAGAGGCTCAGGCTCGGTCTCAGGACGGAGCAGAGAGCTTGATAGGGTGGATGCTGTGTGGTGCCATTTTGATGGCCTTCCGGAAAAAGCGACGTCTTAGGGACAGAAGAGACACCCATGGTTGCCGGGGCCTGGGGCGGGGAGGGGCCTTGACCACAGAATGGCACAGGGGAGTGTTTTGGTGACGTGGGAACTCTTCCGTTTCTTGGTTTTGGTGGAGGTTATGCGACCATGTATTTGTCCAAACACAAAGAACTGTGGATTTTACTGCGTGTCAATTAAACACTACTTTTTTTCATGGAGACAGAAGTCCAATGCCACTGTGCCCGCTTGTTCCGTGACTCTGGAGGGGCTTCGTCTGCAGCCTCGCCCGTCTGTCCGTCCGGGAAGCGACAGCTCCGTCACGGGAGGGGGACCACCTCTGTCGGCTCAGAGTCCAGCTGGGTGTCCCCATCTCTGTCCTCAGGGTCCCTTACCTCCTGTCACAGCCATCGGTGTTTCTTTGTCCCTGGATGGGCATCGCTACAACTCTGCCCTAACCACCGTCTCTGCTGTCTCTCTGGGCCCCGTCCCTGTGTGTCCCCCAAACACCTACATGGTCACACCCGCCCCAGGGCGCTCCTGCCCCGGGAGGGACTTCTCCTCATCGGCTGGGGTGAAATCTTTAACGAAACAACGGGGCCTCCAGGGTGTTCTAGGTGCCATCCGTGTCCCGTCCGACAACCAGATCAGGTGCCTCAGCCCCCAGCACCCCCTCCCCCTGCCGTCCTCTCGGACCCTCTCGGTGGTGCTCCTGAGGGTTAGGGTCTTCTAGGGAACGGACACCAAGACAGGACCCAAGCAGAGGACTTCACTGAGGAAAGGCTGTGAGAAAGAAGGTGGGAAGGAGCCGTGGCCCAGAGACGGTGTGAGGCCAGATGCGCACCTGACCCCGACTCAAGGTTGGAGGGGGCGCGGGGGCAGGAAGCCTGTGAGACTGGGGTGCACACTCAGAAGGGCCTGGCAAGGCCTCAGAAGCAAGGCCTCCAGGTGCCGAGGCCTCAGTCTCCGACAGAGGAGGGCGGCCCGGGAAGGGGTGACTTCGGTGTGAGCGACATGTGAGGTCTCGGGGCACAGCCCCAGGGGCCCTGGTCGACCGCTCCCCACTTTGCAAAGCCACCAGGCCTACAGAAGACTGAACACCACAAGGAATGCATTTTACCTGGAGGCCCCACAAAAAGCCCGACTCCAATGCTGTAACATAAGTACTTTCTTGAGGGACTTTTGGACACAGATTGACCCTAAAATAAGTTTCGAAACATTTCAAAAGGTCGAAATCTTACAGAACGTATTCTGTGCCCACAATGCACTTGTGCTACAAGTCTGTGGAGAAACTGAACTAGAACATTCACGTTTGGATATTGAGAGCCGTCCTTATGGACGTGCTGGGGTTGATGAAAATATAATGTGACGGGCGAAATGTTTTTAGCAGCAACTAATAATGTTACACCCTCTCAGGCCGACTGGATGCAATTGTTAACACTTGACTCTTTTTACCTGTGAAAGCAGCCATTTCATTTTTTAGAAATTATTTAAAATGTTTATTTTTGAGAGAGAGAGAGAGAGAGAGAGAGTAGAGGGGCGGGGAGAGGGACACAGAATCTGAAGCAGGCTCCAGGCTCCGAGCTGTCAGCACAGAGCCCGACGCGGGGCTGGAACTCACGGGCTCTGAGATCACGACCTGAGCTGAAGCCGGACGCTGAACCGACTGAGCCCCCAGGCATCCCTGAAAGTAGCCATTTCAAATGGTTGCATCAAATGTCATGAAAACACGGCACGTCAAAGCTAGGAGAGTGACTTTAATGAACGAGAGAGAGAGAAAAAAAGGCATGGCTTAAATTAGAGCCTTTCTGATCCCATGATGATTTTATTTTTTCTCTGAAAACCCTGCCACTTGTGAGAAACCGGAGGCCAAAATAATATTTCCCTTCATTTTAATGTGACAAATTACGATGTGTTTTGTCACAACCCAAAATATCAAAAACTGCTTTAACAAACAAACAGACGCTTGGTTCCATCAAACAATGAAAACAGTTGGAAATGACTGTAGTTTGTGCCTAAAATGTAATGTCAGGGGGCATCTGGGGGGCTCAGTCGGTTCAGTGTCCGACTTCAGCTCAGGTCACGACCTCGCGGTTCACGGGTCCGAGCCCCACGTCGGGCTCTGTGCTGACATTTCAGAGCCCGGAGCCTGCTTCGGATTCTGTGTCTCCCCCTGCCTCTGCCCCACCTCTGCTTGTGCTCTGTCTCTCAAAACTGAATAAACGTTCAAAAATTTTTTTTGTAATCTATGTATACATTTAGGGGCGCCTGGATGGCTCAGTCAGTTAAGCGTCCGACTTCAGCTCAGGTCACGATCTCGCGGTTCGTGGGTTCGAGCCCCGCATCGGGCTCTGTGCTGACAGCTCAGAGCCTGGAACCTGCTTCCGATTCTGGGTCTCCCTCTCTCTCTGCCCCTCCCCTGTGCACGCTCTGTGTCTCAAAATTAAACATCACAAAAAAATTTTTAAGAGGAAAATTACATAACCAAACCAGAAGAGGCAGACAACGATTCCGTGGTATTCCGCATTAATTTAATAAGACCGAACCATCTCCGCCACGATGCGTGTTCACAAATCGGCTCAAAAGCGATGTGTAAATACGGAGCTATGGGCACGGCACGCGAACTAGGCCCGTGCGGACACACTTCCCCCAGCGTGTCAATGGCTTTACATAACTGAGGTGGGCGTGTGCACAGTTCAAGAGAATCTCACGGACCGTGGGGAAAGCCCCGGAGCCCCGGGCGGGCTGCAGCAGTCCCACGTGGGTTAGTGGATCCAGAGAGGCCCGGGCACCGATCAGGACACTGGAAAGACACCCCCCTCGTGGGAAAGAAGGGCGGGACATGCCTATGCTCTGGGTCGGACGATGAAGTCGGCTGAGACCTGGAGTGAGCGCCCTTAAGGACCTCGTGGAAATTAAGGGTGGCAAGTGGCTGCAGTGTGGCAAGTGTGGGTTGCCTGGGGCGCTGGCTGCAAGCCCAGTCGGGCCGCTTTGAGCCGCTGCTGCTATTTGCTGGGTCGCAAAGGTCCCCGGGTCTCCCGCAGGCTGCCCCCGCGTCTTTTCCCGTTGGCTCTTTCGTTCGCAGTCTGTGCCTTTGCAGGATGCTAAGCTTCTCGTATCTGTGGCACTACAGCAAAAATGTCAATATTAGCATATTATGACTAACAGGGAAGTGCCTTAAGCTAATCGCGGAGGTCTCCAAATACCTAGAGCAAATATCATCCGACATCATGCAGCCTGGAAAGATTTATCTTGGAGATAAGGGTTACCAAAGAAAACCCTGCTGCCGCGACCTCTGTTTCCCAGTGTGATTGAAGTTCTAGCAAATGCATTGAGAAAAACAAGCATAAGGTACGTGGGTCAGAAAGGGAGAAAGGAAACTCTGACTTTGCACGTCGACATGCGCTGCGACCGAACACGTGGAAAATCCAGACGTTACGAAAAATATCATGAAAATAAAAATCCTCTTAGCGAGATGCCGAGTGCAGGACGGCTCCTCAGAAGTCAAACGCAACAGACACTCAGGAAAGAAAACATTTCACACTGTAACATTTACAATAGCACCAAAATCAAGTATCTGCAAGTAAATCTCACGCGTCCTGTGTGAGACCTCGACGCGGGAAACTATAGCGCGTTTGGGGAGCGCTTTAAAGAGACTGAAGTAAATCAAAGCCTATGGCGCGCTTACAGATTTGAAAAACTCAGTCTTATAAAAATGTAAATTCCTCCCAAATGTATCTCTGTGGATTAAATCACAATCCTAGTCGTCTTTTCCCCCCCTGCTTGGTAAGTTCTCCAATTAAATGAATACCGTAAGTGGAATGGCCAAGAAACTCCTGAAGACGACCGGTGAGGGGGGCCTCGAGATGTCTGGGCTCGCCGTAAAGCCACAGTGGTTCTGATTATGTCGTACCACGTCAAGGTCAGACAGTCCCTGCAGGAGCGGACACTTCCTGCACCGCAGAGATGTCCACGCCGAGCAATCAACCGAGGGCAGCTGTCCAAACCTTAGATTAGAGGAAGCAACCGACAGCGTGAGAGGCGTCCGGGCGACGTGAATCCTATCAGCAAAAACATTAATCATGCGAGAGGAAGCTTATGAATGAGACTTGATGACACACAATCGCGTGGGTTTAGGGAACGACCGCGCAGGTGTGGATCCTGTCTGTGGTGACCAGCTCTGACCGGAGCGGTCCCCCTCTTCCTGTGGCTCCCGTGGCCGCGAGCCTTCTGCAGAGGGCAGGACCCCTCTATTTGGTTATCCCTCGCAAGGGGCTTGTCTGCCGCTTGCTTTCGTATCTCTGGCGGTGTGTTAGTGAGCTCGGGCCGCGTGAGATCGCAGGGAACATCTCTGTGGGTCCCTGGCCGGGCTCCCGACACTGACCTCCTAAAGCCCTTGGAATTTCCTGGGTGACGGGAGCATCCTTTGTTCTCCCGAGGTGACTGTGGGGTGGGGGTGGGGGGCCCAGGTGGGGGCGGCCACCAGAAAGACCGAGACCTCATGAGAACCTCCAGCACGTCGTGGAGTTGATGGTCAGTCAAGCCTACGCGGGGAGGAGCCTCCAGGAACAGCCCGGAGACGTGGGGTCTGGCCGGCTTCCGGGCTGGGGAACACACGCAGGTTTGGGGCGAGGGCACGGGAGCCCCATGCCCTTCCCGCACGCCTCCCCCTGCCCGTTCGTCTGCAACCCCCAGGCGCCCCTCCCTCGCACACACTGACGAGTGCAAGTGCGCGGTTCTCCGGGGTCCTGTGAACCGCCCTAGAAAATGGGGGGACCCCCAGGAGGGGAGGTGGGCACCTCTGGGGTACCGCCCGCTGGGTCTCCGTCTCCCTCTGCAGTCATGACTGTCCTCCAGGCTGGCCTCTCAGACTAGAGACCCCCTTGCTCACTGAGCCTCCAGTTTATTTATGAGTCTCCGTGTGGACTCATGGTTTCCTCTTTCATTCAGTGGATTTACCCTGAGGCCCAGTTGTCCCTGATTTGGCCGGAGTGGCCAAATTCGGAGTGGCCTGATTCGGACCTACCTCATCAGGTCTTTGCTTCCTGGTCCCAGGTGCCTCAGGTCGTCTTGTACATCAGGGTCCAAGCCCCCCCAGGCACTGCCTGCAACCAGCCGTCCCCAGGGGGCCCGGTCCCTGCAGGGGGGCAGTGACCTTAAGAGCCATCATCTGGGTGCCAGTGAGCTTGCTGTTTTGGGGCCGTTGGGGGTCTCGCAGACCCTGCCAGTGGGGAGAGCTGGGGGTGCACAGGTTCCCCTAATCCCACCTTGGCTCCTCTCTGTCCCACCCCACTTTTGTCACAGACTCCCATCAGCCTTAATATATGTAATTATTGGCTGGGGGTGGGGGGAGGGGAGGCACCTGGGTGGCTCAGTCGGTTGGGCGTCCGACTTCAGCTCGGGTCATGATCTCGCAGTTCGTGGGTTGCAGCCCCACGTCGGGCTCTGTGCTGACAGCTCGGAGCCTGGAGCCTGCTTCGGACTCTGTGTCTCCCTCTCTCTCTACCCCTCCCCCAGTCACACTCTGTCTCTCTCAAAAACTAATAAACATTAAAATATATATATATATGTAATTATTTGGCCAAATCCTGTGCGTATCTGGCCTCCCGTTGTCTTTACTGACCCCACCCCATGCACCTGCCTTCTCCCCATAAATCTTGTTGGCTCCAGTCCCCCAGCGGTTCCCCTCTCTGGGGTGCGGCCACCGGCACCTGGGGCCCATCTTACTCTTGTCCGTGTGGTTTCTTCCAGAGACATTCTGTCCTATGCATCATGCTTATTTTGAATAAATAAAAGGTAAGTTCCCAGGGACATTATAAACAAAGCTGTGCATTTATCAACTGGTTTTCGTCTGTATGTGAAAATAGACGTTAACGCACATGAGTTATTTCCCATCCGTGGCGTCTGTGAACATATTTGTGTAAATGCACGGGTGTCATGCAGAGGGCTACCATAAGGCATGACTATACAACATAACGACTTTTAAAAATTTTTTTTAATGTTTATTTTTGAGGGAGAGAGAGACAGTGTGAGCAGGGGAGGGGCAGACAGAGGGAGACACAGAATCCGAAGCAGGCTCCAGGCTCCGAGCTGTCAGCCCAGAGCCCGACACGGGGCTCGAACTCACGGACCGTGAGATCGTGACCTGAGCCGAAGTCGGACGCTTAACCGACTGAGCCACCCAGGCGCCCCTATGACTTTTATAAAACAAACACTCACGTAACCACCACTGGAGTCCAGAAGTAGAACTTGATCAGTGCCTGATGTCACCCACGTGTGCCCTGATTTGGCAAACGTGTTGGTGTTTTTCTCTCCATGCACTCCTTTCCGTGTCCTGGGCGAAAAGCCTCAACTGATGAAGACGGTGGTAGTTGTGACCGTATCGAAATCGGACACTTGTGTTTATTAGAACAGGCCAGGGAGAGAGGGCAGTGAGGGCCTCCGAGCGGGGCAGGGCTGTCAGGGACGGAGGGGGGACGTGGGCGGAGACACCTGGGTGCCACTAAGAAACCCACAGCCCAGTAGGAACGATGTGCTCTAGGTAATAAGACAGGCGTTCAGCAAGAGGGCATCCAAACGGCAGTCCGCGTATGAGTCAGATGCGTCAGGAGTGTGAGGGGGGCATAAACTGCAGTCACAGGGAGCCCCCCACCTTCCCCCCTCCCCCCCCACCCACGCCGTGGCCGAAAGGAAGGGAGCCGGGCACCGGAGGCGAAATTTCTCAACCGCTGCCCCTGCCGCGCCGCCCTTCAGCCCTGCTGGCCGGGCTCCAGGAGCCTCTTGTGTCCTTCAAACCACCCCTGAGCCACTGAGTCTTGGCCTCCGCAGCCCAGCAGGTGCCTCGGGGGGGGCAGGTGGGGGAAGGCATGGTGGCTCTTCCTATGGCCGCCGCCCCCCAGACCCACCCCCGTGAAGTGGGACGGAGCAGATCTCAGGGGGCCCTGCGGCCCGACGGGGCCAGGGACCTGTTCGTCTGCGTGCCCCCTGTCTGAGCCGGCGGTCGGGGGTCGCTATTCTGTGGGAGCAGGGGGCCTCCGGGGGTATCTCCACACCCAGGAGGGAAGCCGAGGGCACGCGATGAAGAAGGAATATTCTGCGCCTTTCCAGTGTGTGGAGAGGGTCAGGCTGGAGCGGGGGCAGCGTTTTTGGCAAGCGGATGATGGGGACCTGGCACACCTGGGGCCACTGTGGCCAAGGCAGGAGAAGCTGGGGACTAACCGCCCAGCAGCCCCTCATCGCACAGGTGCACACGGCCAGCGCCAGCCTCCAGACACTCTCTCCATCCTTGGTCCTTTTAAACTGGTCTGGGAGCTGGAGGTCACAAGGGCGGTGGCCAGGGCCAATCGGGGCAGCGTGGGGGAGGGGAGGGCGGGGAGAGTCCCCCCCGCAAAGATGCGTGAAGCCAGGGGCACGCAGAGAAGGGCAGGAAGAGAGCAAGCCGAGGCGGCCGGCTCATTCGTACGAGTACCTACTGAGCGGCATTTTCCTGGCAGACACTGTGCAAACCAAATAAAAACAGAGGGAGGGGGTGCGGGGAGGGGGTGGGGCGGGGAGGGTCGGAAGGTCAGGGCGGGGCCCAGAGAGGCAAAGACGCAGACCTGGAAGCCAGAGACCAAGACCAAGGCAGGACCCCGTGCCCGCCCGCCCACCTGCTGGGGTCTGGGCTACACGGGCCGCAGACACCCCTCCTGGCAGGTGCCAGCACCCTCTCCTGAGCCCTAGGTGGTGGTAGTGGGGTGGCTGGGGGTGGGGTGGGGGGGTGGTGGGAGGGGTGGGGGGGGGAGGCAGAGCCTCCGCAGTGTGGCCCCCGCTCCTCAGGAATGGACACAAACGTCTGTGGGCTAAGCGTGCCTTCGGTGCCCGCAAGGCGGTCGTAACTTGTTTGCGACCGGAGCCCGAAAGCCTCAGCCGGGAGGGACAGGTTCCAGGGAGAGGCCAGGCCGAGGCCTCCTTCCTGAGGATGCGGTTCCCCCGGTTGGCGTCCCAGGAGGTCAGCGGCTGCTGGCAGCAAAGGCTTAAGGAAAAGGAGAGAAGAAAACATTTTGCCTCCACTTTCCCGGCCCCGTCAGGGGTAATGAAGCCACCTGGACCCCAGGGTAGGGCCTGAGCTCATGACCTCTGGTCCCTGTCTCCCCAGATGCCCTCCCCGTGACCATCCTGGCCCTGACTCCTCCGGGAAGCCGATGGGCAGTGGTGGGAACCCACCTGGGCCTGATCTGGAAGCTCCGGAAGGATCCAGGACTGAGCTCGCTGCCCTCCAGCCCCTCCAACCGCCCTCCTGGGGGCCACCCGGAAGGCTCCCAGCTCCCCTCCATGGGTGGCCACAACATAACTCCGTGCAACCCTGCAGGGGTGCCAGCCCCCCTGCCGTCCTGCCACTGCCTGGGGTCAGGGGTCATGCCATGGTGTTCCGGCCCCTCCCCTGGGCTTCTGGGTGGGGCCGGGGGCTGGAGTCTGGCCCCCTCACTAGTGTGCCTTTCGCCACCCACCCCGGCCCCCTTTTGCTTGAAGCCCCCACCCCCAGCCTCTTAGCACACTCACCTGGGAAACATCTCTCCAGACCTGACCTGCTGCTCTCGGAAGCCCTGACCCTCTCACAGCAACGCTGCCCCACCTCCAGCGTCCCTCCGCACGGGGATTCAGGTCCCAGCAGCCCAGCCGGCTCCCGTCCATCCTCGGCAGACGCCCAGCCCCATGTCCCGCTCCCAAGTCCCCTCCACGCTTCTGTCGCGGAGCCCCCAGCGCGTGCCCCCAGCTGACCACAGCCACACCGGTCCACTTGCCCAGGAAAGACCCCAAACACCTCACCCCTGCCCTGAGCCCTACCCCCCCGCGTGTCCCCCTCCCGGGGAGGTCGCAGGGGAACCCCAGTCCTCGGCCCCACGTCCACACACCCACCCCGTCATCAGCACCTGTGCCTCTGTCCTGCGTGAGGGAGGAGTCTCTCTCCTGCTGTCTGGACGCTGCCCAGACAGGGCTCCGTCTGTGCTCTCCGCCCTTCTCTGACACCCATGCCTTGGTGACCCCTCGGTCACCTGGCCTCCTCCCTGTGGCTGTCCATCACTGCCGACCCTGAGCCCCGGGCTTGGCACCCTGCTCTGATGACATCCCCGGGACTCTTCTCCCTTGGCGGCCACCTCCCCGCCCCGCCAAGCACACCTTTCCGCCCCTTCCTTACCTCCTTCCTTCCTCCATCACATTCCCAGAAACCCGATGGGCGCCTCTGGCTTCTCCCTCCTCTGCCCCCGACACTCTGGGTGCTGGGACACCCCCTCTTCCTGCCAGCCTTCCGGAGAGAGGTGGTGTTCCTTGGGCTCCATGCTGGCTGTCACTGCCGGGCCCCTCTGCTTCCACAGGGCTCCTCCCCAGGTCCCCATGCGAGGGCTTAGCCCCGGCCAAGTCGGACCGCCCGCCTCACAGCACATCCAGTCTGTCACCAAATTCTTTCATCCGCCCCAGCCCCAGCCTGCACGGTTCCCACTTCTGTGACAGCCTTGTCCCCCGCCTCCCCCCCACCGTCCTCGAAGCCCACAAAGCAAGCCCAGTCCCTCCCCTGCGAAGCCACCCCTGGGCCTGGGGGTGAGGTCAGCAGGCCTTCCTCCTTCGCTCTCTGCACCTGAGCTGCCCAGACGTCCTCTGGTTTCCCAGACGAGCCGCGACCCCGTGCCACGAGGGTTCTGCTCCCTCCCCGGGAACACGCTGGTTTTCTCCGCTCTAACTTACAGCTGGGCAGACAGCTCTGTTCGTGCTGCCTAATCCTCGAGAGGACTCGTGTTTGGGGCACCTTCTGCCAAAGTCCCCCTCGGTCCCCTTGCACCATGGGCAGAAGACCGCCAGGTCACGGAGCAAACCCTCCCCGGCGGTGTTGGCACTGGGGTGGGGGGGGAAGCCTGGACCGCCAGGCAGCGCCTGAGTGGGGCCCCCAAAGCTGCCAAATCCACCCACCCCCATGCCCTGCTCGGCCCTGGGACAGAGGCTGGGCTGGAGCCAGACAGGTATTTTATTGAAAGTTCACAGATACAAGAGCTCTGAGCAGGGTCACAGCTTGGAGGAGGTGGGGTCGGAGAGGAGAGAGTGAGTCCCCAGATGCTGGCAGCCCCCCCAAGCCGGGGAGCTCCCACAGAAGCCCTTCTTGCTGGGTGTCGGGCCAGAGGGGCCCCAGGAGCCTGGGTGGGGCACAGGAGGGCGGGGCGGGGGGCAGCCGCTGGAAGCCAGGGTGCGGCAACACAGGGAGAAACCCAGACCCTGGGAACGGGCAGAGGCAGAGAGGGTGGGCTGGCCCGAAGCTCGCTGCCCCCTTACTGTGCGGACCTTCTGGCGGCCTCGCTGCCCGCTTCACAGCTTCGGGGGGGTCCCAGGGCCCGCGCCCTGCTCCGCCCCAACCACACCGCATCCCGTATCGCGTCAGTCATGACAACGGACGTGTCTCGGGGCTTCGTCTCCACGGCCGGCGGCGCCCGCGGGGTCCTAGTAGTCGGTGAGCGGGTACCGCAGGAAAATGAAGACAAGGATGATACAAGAGGCCGCCAGGGCAGAGCTGGTGATGTTGAACAGCCGGGCGGTCTTGGCGTCTTCCACTGCTCCATTCAGGTCATTGAGAAGCTTCTTGTCTCGAACCTGCAGCCAGAGGGGGGAGGTGAGGCCCGAGGCCAGAGACCAGGGAAAGGCAAATACGGGTATGGGGCACCTCTGCGCGGAGGGCACCCGGGAATTCTTTGTAGTTCTTTTTGCAACTTTTCCACGTCTGAAATTATTTAAAATAAAACAGGACTGTTTAACAATACTGTACTATTCGATTGAAAGTTACTGAATCAAGGAGGCGGGGCGGGGGGGGGGGTGACACCTGGGTGGCTCGGTCAATTAAGCATCCGACTCTGGATCCGGCTCAGGTCATGATCTCACGGTTCATGGGTTCGAGCCCCGAATTGGGCTCTGCACTGTCAGCGCAGCAGCCTGGGATTCTCTCCGTCTCTCTCTGTCCTTCCCCTGCTTGAACTCTCTCTCCCTCTCTCTCTCACACACACACACACACAAATAAATAAACATTAAAAAAAAAAGAAAGTTGGCGAGAGCAGATTGTAAGTGTTCCTACCACCAAAAACCCCACCAACCACAAAAACAATAATTATGTGAGCTGGCAGATGTGCTAACGAACCCTCTTGTTACGATCATCTTGCAGGATGTACGTGTATCGAATTGCAACGTTGTGCACGTTGGACTTCTCCAATGTTGTAGGTCAACTGTAGCTCAATAAAGCTGGGATCGACAAATGAATTCACAAGATAAAGGAGAAACTTGGTCTCAGAGAGTTATATGATCAACCAATGGAGGTTGTAAGTGTGCCCTAGTCTGAGCGGCTCCTTAATCTAAAATTCACAGGGGTTACCTAAGAATAGGCACTAGACAGAACAGGCAGCGGGCCCCATGGTCTCTGGGAAGGAATGTTAAGATACAGGGAAGACAGTGGGCAGAGCTGGACCCATTTCCAAGATTCTCTGGTTGTGAAGAGGTGTTCCCAAGGAGGAAGCCACCCTCACGCAGGGTAAATCCTAGGATTTCCCTCTCTTCAGCACATTCTCCCTCCACAAAGTCCAAAGAAGTGTAGTTGGATTCGTGGATGGATGAGAAGGGAGGGAAAATAGAAAAAAATGATAGTGCATGGGTCATATGGATGGATGAGATGACATAAGGGATAACAAGGTGAGAGTGAGCAAGGGTGAGTGTGAAGACAGGTACATGATGAATGGATGCACGTGGCTCAGCTAGAGGAGCAGTGGAAAGAAGGGATGCTGTCAGCTTGAAGGATGAGTGGATTTATTGGTGTGCTGGGTCAGAGGATGGATGGATGGCTGACATGTAGAGGTGGTAAGTAAAGCAGTGAAAGTTACTGGGGGGAAGTAAGGTTAGATGAATAGTTAAGTGAACTGATGTACAAAATACATGGGGATGGGATGGGGCAGAGTACGGAAGGGAGGAGGAAGCAGAATGAACATGTATAAACACAGATGAATAGAGGAGTGGGTGACTATTTGAATGGGTTGAAGGGAATAAAGGAGCAGGGATCAATGTATATGGGATGGTGAATGGATGGATGGATGGATGGATGGTGGACAGATGGATAGTTGGTTGGATGGATGGATGGATGGATGGGTGGATGGATGGATGGATGTGTGCGTGGATAGATGGATGGTAGATGGATGGTTGGTTGGATGGTTGGTTGGATGGGTGGATGGATGGTGGATAGACGGATGGATGGACAGATTGATGGTTGGATGGATGGATGTGTGTGTGGATGGGTGGATGGGTGGATGGATGGATGGGTGGATGGATGGATGGGTGGATGGATGGATGGGTGGATGGATGGATGGGTGGATGGATGGTCGACAGATGGATGGTTGGTTGGATGGATGGATAGATGGATGGGTGGATGGATGTGTGTGTGGATAGATGGATGGTAGAGGGATGGATGGTTGGTTGGATGGATGGATAGATGGATGGGTGGATGGATGTGTGTGTGGATAGATGGATGGTAGAGGGATGGATGGATGGGTGGATGGATGGATGGTGGATGGATGGATGGGTGGGTGGTGGATGGATGGATGGGTGGTGGATAGATGGATGGATGGACAGATGCATGGATGGATGGATGGATGGATGGATAGATGGGTGGGTGGATGGATGGATAGTGGATGAATGGATGGTGATGGATGGATGGGTGGATGGATGGACGGTGGATGGATGGATGAATGGTGGATGAATGGATGGTGGATGGATGGATGATGGATGGGTGGGTGGATGGATGAGTGGGTGGATGGATGGATGTGTGGGTGGATGGATGGATGGATGGTGGGTGAATGGATGGTGGATGGATGGATGGGTGGATGGATAGATGGTGGATGGATGGATGGGTGGGTGGATGGATGGGTGGGTAGATGGGTGGATGCTGTTGACATTCAGAAAGCAGGTAGTGGGCAAATATGTATATACAAAAACTGACACAATAACCCCCCCCCCCCAATCAATTTTTTTGACTTCCCTGTCACTGGGAAGTCCACAACCTCCTGGGCCCACATGGAACAACCACCATATCATTATATCTGCTCCTCGTCTCCTGCCCACCATCCCTGCCCTGGTTCAGGCCATGTGCCCCCTTTCCTGGACACCACACTGGGACCCTAGCTTTTCTCTGCCCTGGGGGTTCTCTCATCCTCTTCCTTCAAACCGGCTGCAGATTTCATAGCTCTGGTCATATCTTCCCTTCTGGGTCTTCCACATGATGACATCCAAACCCCTCACATATTTTTCCGAATCCTTCACTGCATGGCCTCAGTCTGGCTTTCCAGGACTGTCGTCTTGCCCCCAGAGAATATGGGGGCCTTGCAGTTCCCCCCAGATCACCCCACCCTCATGTCCTAGTTTATATCTGGAACACCTGTCACCTCACCTGCCCTTCAGAGCCCAGTGAAGATGATGCTTCCTCCCGGAAGTCTCCCACTCTGGACTCCAAACTCACCCCAAACCAGGAATGAAATATTCTTTTTCTGAAACACCATGACACTTATTCCACCTTGAAGGTGCCCTCTGTCCACCTACCCCTCGTACAGCCCTGTCTGACCCCTACAGTGGCCGGCCCTGCCTCGGCACCAGTGACAGCAAGATGGAGGGTTGGGTCTGGTTGGGTGGGCAACCATGCCTGGGGCAGGGGAGTGTCGCAGACCCAGCTGGCATCAAAGTGAACGGGCCCACGTGGGTGGAGACAGCGGACGGACAGGTGCCCGTGACAGGGACACAATGTCTGCTTCACACCCACTGAATGCCAGCCTCTGCCCCGCTCACGCGTGCTGACTTGGGCGTTGTTTTCATTTCTGTTTGTTTTGTGAGCAGACACAGGAACCAGCTCAGAGGAAGGTGGTTTGAGAAGAGCTCACCCCTCTTCAGGGACCAAGCTGGGACTTCAGCCAAGGCCTTCTGACCCCAAGTCCGTTAGGTGCCCTTGGAAGTGCCCATGACTGGCTGCAAATAGCGTCGGGTGCAGCAGGCCAGGAGACAGCTGGATGGACAGATGGACAAGCTCCCAGGTGCAGGAGCCCGAGCCCGCCGCTCCTGCACCCCCTCTGCCCAGGCCAGAGACAGCTCACCTTGCACACTCCTTCCCCAGAAGCCCCGGGCCTTTCTGCCCTGGCTGTCCCCCAGGAAGGATGTGGGGGAGCAGCCCCCAGGTGGAGGCAGCGTGATCTCCTTTACCGCCCCTCAGAAGGACCAATTCCTGCCCACCCCGTCAGAGCACAAATCCTGCACCATTCAGAAATCTGTGACCTACCTACAACCTGCACCAGATGGGCCTGCCCTGTGCCAGCCGGTGCCCACAGCCGAGCCAAGGGGAAGGGGGGGACAGCTTCCGGACAGGAGCCCACGCGGCCAGACCCGTGTCCACAGGCCATCGTCAGGGCACGGCAAGAGGGCCCCAGGGGAAGCAGAGCATCACCAGCTGCCCCCACCACGGTGCCCTCTGCCTGGCACTGTTCCGTTGGGGCCAGAGCTGGGGTTGGCCTGGGGGCCTTCACCCCTAATCCCCAGGGGCCTTTCCCGGTGTGCTTTCACAGCACACACAGGCACACGCACGCACACATGCGCACAAAGTCACGTACCACTCACCCACACAGTCACAAATATATGCACACTCACGCACGCACACGTGATGCAATTAATTACACGCACACCCACACCTGTATACACTCGCACACATATGCACACCCATACACACGCACACTCACTTGTATACATGCACACACGCGAGTCCACACATAACACACTCACGTGCACAAATATACACACGCATTCACAGCCACACACTCATGCACACATACAATTACACTTACACATCCACACCTACACACCTGTGCACACGCGCATTCACACCTACATGGGCACACACGCTCGTGCATCCACGCATACTCACACACACTCACACCACACAGGCCCCACATGGCAGAGGCCCAGAGCTCCGTGCACCAGCCTGGAGGCGAAGGTGTGCCTGGCGGTGGGGGACGCTGACGAAGAGTCAGGAGGTCGGGAGAGCCAGGCGGCTGCGGCATGTGATGCCAGGGGCAGGGGTGGGGCTCGAAGATGCGCAGCGGCAGAGCTGTGTTCAGGCTGCTGTCCTTCCCCCCTGCAGCCTCCCTGGCCCAGACCCTCCTCTCCCTGCAGCCCCCCATCCCACCGCTGCCCACCCCCCTGCCCCCACCTCACCGGGCGGCTGCAGTCGGTGATGTGCACCTGGCCTCGGACACGCGAATCCAGGGACAGTGACCTCTGACTCTACAGGAGCCAAACCCGTCCGGAGTGACAGGGAGGCGGGTCCTGTTGCTTGGGTTCCAACAGCCCTGGCTCTTTAGTTCTTACACACTTGCACGGGGCTCCTCACCTCAGATGTGAGTGGGTCACAGGCCCCTTCCTGCAATCTGGGCCCATTTCTTTCCCCTCTGCCCCAGGGACGTGGGGTCCTGTCTGCCTGGCACCCTGCTCTGCTCCCAGCCGGCTCCTCTCCCAGCAGTCAGGGGCTTCCCAAAGTTGTACTCACTCAGGGTTTGGGGTCATGCCTCTCTCCCCCTGGACACCCCCCCTCCCCGGCCACCAGGACAGACGTCTAGAAAGAGTGTGGGAGAAGGAAGGCAGAAAGCAGTGACCTTGTCCACCGTGGTCGGAGACCCCGGCTACCGTGGCCTCCTTCTGAAGGTCTGCCTGGTTTCAGGTCCCCCTGTGAGGGGCCCGAGCCGTGACACGGGAAGGGTGCTGAGGGTCTGCATCTGTGCGCTGGCTCCCCCCACCCCCCGAGTGCCCAGGGGCAGCTACATCTGAGTGTAATTCCCACGGCCCAGAGGACAGACCGAGCCCCGAGTCTGCACCTTGAGGGCTAAGCTGGCTGTGTAGAGAACCCAGTCCTGCGGCCCCCGAGCCCTGTCAAGACGCCCTGGAAGCTTCCGCAGCCCAGGATGGGGAGGGCAGCCCCTCCCTGCGGGCTCAGAGCTGGCCAGCATCCACGTGTCTCCAGATCCCGCGAGGCGGCCCCCACCTGCCGGGACCCGCTCCTCTGCCCCCCGCGCCCCTGCCCGGCTCACTTTGAGGGAGTAGGCCAGCGCAATGAAGCCCAGGCAGCAGAAGTTGAGGTAGACGAAGTTGAAGATGGACCACAGGTAGTAGTCGTTGACCTCGGTGGTGTCCGGGTAGACCTCGATGACCGTCGTGGGGTTCGTCATGGTCTTCTTCTCGGCCAGGTGTTTGCAGGCCTGGGGGGCGCCCGAAGCCCGCATGCTGTCCGTCTTGCTGCTCTTGGATTCCATGGGGAACAGGGTGGGCGCCATGGGGGGCGATGCCGAGGGCTCAGGGGCCGGGGCCGCTGGAGCCTGCAGGGCCGGGGGCTTGGACACGCAGGCAAAGCAACCCTTCGGGGAGCCTGCTGGGGGCCTCGGAATCCAGAAGGCCCCGTCCAGGGGGACTCGGGCTTCCTGGGCGCCGTCCGTGGTGCTGGCCGGGGCTCCCAGCGGGGCTGGGCACTGGCTGGGCCCTGGGCCTGGAGGCAGGGGGAGAGGAGGAGGGAGCTGGGTCCCGCCCGCCCTGCAGGGCTCGCGCCGATGTCCTGCAGCATCTCCCCTGCAGACTCGCGAGCAGCCCCAGAGGAGCTGGAAATCCCCACCGAGGCTGCCAGCCTGCCACCTGCCTCCCCCACCCGCCCCGGGCACCCCGGTGCCACAGCCCTTCACAGCCGCCTTGGCAGGAACATCGGGGGCTTTTCATCACTTTGCCATCTGCGCACAAACATTCACCCACTGACACACAACAGCACCCCCCCCCCGGGTACCCAGCAACGCCCCAACCAACACGCTGTTGCAATAAACACAGCACGCCAGCGTCCCAAACACCCCGGTACACGCACAGGGCACACAGACCCACAATGACGGTGTCTCGGCCACCATCTGGCAGAATGAGCAGAGCCCTCTGGGGCACCTGCACGCTGACGCCCCTAACACATCGGACACCAAAGGCTCCCCAGACCCTGGGCACGCTGTGCGCCGAGATGCCAGGGAAAAGCCCTGCCCTGTGACACGCAGCTTGTACACACACAGCCACACAGGATCCGACGCAATCGCCCAGGGATGGCAGCGGGGCGACTGCAGGGGCTCCAAACTCGCGCACGCCGTCCCCGCCCCCAACCCCCCGCCCCGGCCCAGAGCGGCCCCGGGGACCCCAGCACACGCTCCCAGGGAGCCACCCAGCCCGCGCCACAAACAGACGCGCAAGGACACTCTGCCAGACGAGCACCCCTCCGGCCAGGCACCGAGAAGCTCGCGCCCTGCGCCCCCCCCCCAACCCCCGCAGGGGTCTGTGGCCATCGCCCCGCCGCCCGGGACCGCCGGGGTCTGAACGGCCGCGCGGACGGCGCGCCCTCACCTGCTGGCGACTCCTGGGCGGGCAGACGGATCCCTGCACCGCGGTCCGCGCGTCCTTCCGCCGGCCCGCGGCTCGCTGTCTGCCCGGCCGCTCCGCGTCCCGGCGGCCCAGCCTCGGCGGGGGGAGCACGCGGGGCTGGCGGCGCCGCTGTCCCCGCTCCTGAGCTCCCTCCGCAGCGCCAGGCCGGCCGCGCGGCTGCAGCCCCAGCCTGACTCACGGCGCCGGCGGCCGCAGCCACCTCCCCGCCTCCTCCCGCCCGCAGGGTGGGGGCCTCAGGCACCGGCCGGAAGCCGGACCCTGGGGACGGGGCGCAGAGCCGGCGGGGTGAGGGTTGTGGGGGGCTTCGGGGCGGGTCCTCCCACAGGGCCACCCGGTGTCCTCTCCTGCTGTGTCTCCCTCGCCTCCCTCCCTGTCCCTCCCTCTTGCTGAGCCCCCAGGCCCACCCCTGTCTGTCTCTCCAGGAGGGAGCCCCTTCATCCTCCCGCTGTCCCCCTCTGCCCCACCGTGGCCACCGGCATGGCTGTCTGAGCCCTTCCCCTCCGCTGCCCCCTCTCTGACTGCTGTGTCCCTCCCCTCCCCACATGCCCATCCTTGCCCCTCCTGGAGTCCTGGCCTCACCAAGCACCCAGCCCACGCAGAGCCCCCGGTACTCTGGCCCGTGCCCCTCACCCAGCCCAGCCCCCATCTGCTCTCCTGTTCTCGTGCACCCCTCGCCAAAACCAAGCCCCTCGAAGGCCCCAGGTCCCCAGCTGTAGCACCTGCCTGAGCAGGGTGCACCTCACTGAGCCCCCATCCCGTTACCCACCTCTGCACAGTCCTGCCACTAACCAGGTCCCCAGCCCCAGAGGCCACCAAGTCCAGGCCTTCCCTGAGCCGTGCTGGCTGGCCCCCATGTGGCCCTGTCCTTTCTGGGCCCACCCTCGTGGAAGCTCCAGACCCCCTTTCCCCAGGTCTGACCCACACAGCCCAGCCCAGAGCCCCGAGCCCCCCCTCCTGAACCTGCATTCCTCATACAGTCCAGTCTCCAAGGCCGTGACCTCTCACCTGTGTGTCCCCTCTGCCCATGGGGCCAGATGTCCTTGTCCAAGCCCCTAATGACACTTATCTCCTTGGAGACAAGTCCACTCAGCTGCCCATGCCTCTCTGCCAGCCCTGCCTGACCCACCTGGGCCCCTTCCCCTGCAGATGCCCCTTCCCCTAATCAACACCGGCCCACCCAGCCCAGCCCCTTCTGGGAGCCTCCATTCATGCCACACCCTCTCATTCCCTCTCACACTTGTCCCCAGCTGACCTCCCCTTCCTGCAGAAGTCCCAGGGGGTCCGTCTGCAAGGGAGAAGCCGCGGCCCTCTTTGCCTCTCCCGGAGCCCCTCACCTCACCATGCAAGTGCCCTCCGAGTTGGGTTCTCTTTACCAACCCACCAGCCTCCACAGAATCCAAAGCCTCCAAAGCCCCCCAGAAGTTGTGTCTATGCACCGGGGCCCCAGGTTTCCTTCCCCAGCTCCCTCCAAGTCCCTGTCCTCTGAGGCCCTGACTGCACCCAGAGCCTCTCCAGTCCTAAAGCCCCCTTTTCCTTCGACCAGCTCAATCTGGTCAATCTGCCGTCTCCACGACCCTCTCTCCTCTGAGCCTGGGCCTTCCCAGGGGCCCCTTCTCTCCTGGAGTCCTTGCCCGCCTCTGGCCCAGTCCTCTGCCAACCCCCTGCTCTCCCCGAACCTCTGTGTGCTATGAGCCCTAGGCCCTCTCTGAACCCTGGACAGGCCCCACCCCCTCCGCAGCCCTCCCTTTTCCAGCCCCGCCCCCTGGCCTCCAGGGCCCAGCCTCATCCATGGCCTCAGGAACCCCCAGAACCTCCAGGAGGCTGACAAAACCCTCTGTGAGTGGGAGGGGTCCCAAGCACCAGGGCCACCCTCCATCCTGGCCCACGCCCTGGGCACAGCTGGACCCAGACCAAGAGCCCCCGGGCATGAAGGTGACGGGGACTGTGGGGGGACCAGGATTCAGTTCTCCTTCACGCGACACCCACTGCCCCCTTGCCAAGGGCCCTCGCTTGGGGGCACCTGGACCCCCAGGCCTCAGGGGGCGCCTGACCTAAGGTGTGCAGCCACACTACCGGGTCCCCGGGGGCCCAGCACTGCCTCACCTGCCCCAGGCCCCGCCTCACGCTGCTCTAGGCAGGCAGGCTGCAGGCAGCGGCCAACAGAGCTGGTCTGCACAGGAGTCCTCCTGGCCCCCGGGGGCCTGCTCCAGACTGCCTTGAGGCTGCCTCCTTCTGAGGACCCCAGAACCCAGGGCGGTTGGGGGAAGGGGGCTCCAGCCCCCACGGGCCTCCACCCAGTAGGCGAAGGAAGGGGCTCGATTTGGGTGGGGTGTCCTCCAGGCAAGGGCAAGAGGCAGGAAATGCCCACTGGAGCCTGCGGTGCTGATGCAGAGCCCAGCAAGCCCGCCAGGAAGAGTGCCAGGCGCTGAGCTGGGTACCCCGTGGGTCTCCGCCAGGCCCCTGGCGAGGAGTGCCCTGTTATCACCCATCTTCTAAAGACAGACCAGAGGCTTAAGGTTGGTTGGACCGTAGAGGCTGGACCTGAGCCCGGAGTCAGACTCCGGAGTCCGGAGGACGCCGACCAGCAGCCCGAGCCAGCCAGCCATACGGTCCTGGCTCTGGGCAGGCGCGTCAGCACCCCAACGGCCGGTAGGGGCTGGAGGCCCAGCCTGCGCTCATCGCCGTAGCGTCGGGGGAAGGGCCGGGGGCATCCAGCGGTGCTGGTCCCCAAGTCCCAGAGAGGGGATGCGGGTGGCGTCCCGGCCCAGGGCCAGAGCTGTGTGGCAAGCGGCACGGCGGGTGGTGGGAGACAGAGCCCAGGGCAGCCGGCAGGAGCCGGGCAGTGGTGCAGAGTGCGGCCTCCCTCCCGGCCCGCCCTGACGCCAGGCCTCTCGGCGCACGAGGGCTCGGATGAGGCGGCCTCCCCGGCAGCCTTGCCAGGCCCTGTGGCTCTGCGACTCCAGGCTCCCCACTCATGTTTCAGGCGCGTGTTACCAGCCTCCCTGCGATTCTAGCTGAATGTCTCTTAAAGGTGCCAGTGAGGGCTCAGTTCTGGGGTGCGGCCCCCTGACCCCCCTCGACAGCCACGCCCCTGAAGGCCGAGGGGGTACCGGGACGGTGCCGCGGGAAACGTTTGCCGTTTCTTCACACCTGCAGGGGGTGGGCGTCCGGCAAGGGTCCAGAGCCACTGATCCCAGCTGCTCACAGACTCCCGTTCATCCCTTAAAACCTCCTGGCCGTGCAGCTGCATCTGGGTAGATACTCCCGAGGGCCCCTCAGGGAACGCCCAACAGGCTGGACCGCCAGGAAGGTCACGCCACCTGAGGGATTCCTAACTGGGACCCCCGAGCCGAGGTCTCAGGACCCCAGGCTGGCCTGCTCTGGTGCCGGCTTCGCACAGAGGCTGCGTTCAGGTGCTGGCTGGGAGCCCCAGGGGGAGGCGGGGTGCCCTTGCCATCAGCCCCACGCAGGCGCCTGTCCTAGATTCTAACGGGTGTGCAGGGGGACCAGGGAAGTCCAGGGCCCCGCTTCCGGCAGAAAGCGCGGCAGGTGCTCACCTGGACTACTCTGAAAGCCCCGTCCTGCGGCCTCCCGCCAAGGCCACATCCGGCTGGTCACAGCCCCGGGCCTCACTACCAGCCCGCTCCCTGCCAGTGGCATCTCAGCCTCGAGGCTGGGCGGCGAACCAAAGCCTCCAGGGTCCCTTGTGCAGGGCAGGGGGGCTGGGGTCTGGGAGCCAGGGCACCCCCAAAGGCCCCCACTCCGACCCCGCCCCAGCCCAGCTGTGAGTCAGGCCTCTGAAACAGCCTCACACTGGCCACACCAGCTCCTTCCCACGTCCGCATTCAGAACCTCCCTCCCACCAAACACGACACATGCCAACACACAAAAAAGAGGCCCAAACAACTGTATTTTCACATCAACATTGGCTCCCAGCCACCAGAGACGGTGGCACCAGCCCCCTTCCCCTTTTTCCCCAACCCTGGACCCATGAGCGCCCTCCTGGACGAGGTCAAGCCGCAGGATGACCCACACGTGTCACAAGGCTGGCTTTGGTCTCTGAGCCCCTACCCTTCCAACCCCTTCCTGCTTGTCCTCGGGCCTCGGCTGGCCCTTCCTCGACAGGCCCACGCAGAAGCACGGGTGGGGCCGGGACCCCAGGCCGGGCAGAGGAGGAACCAGAGAGCAGCCTGGCACAGGGTGTGGGCTCAGTCCAGAGGCCCTGCCTGGGCAGCCAGGCCCCCAGGGCTGGGGAGGCGGGGGACGACCCGGGGGACGGGTCCTGGGATACAAAGGGGGGCCGGCTGCAAAGCGGGACCCGGTCTTCCGAGTTAGTGCAGTGGCTCCGTGCTGATCAGCCCACGGCTGCTGCCCGCACCCGGCCCTCCATCAGACAGACAGACAGACAGACAGACGGACAGACGGGTGTGTGGGCGGGACTTCCACAACCAGGGCTGGGGAAAACCGCAGAAGAAATCAGCGGGCCGGAGCCGGGGTGTGAGTGTGAAAGTGTGTGGTGGGGCGGCCAGGAGGGCGGGGGCGGCCGGCCTCCTCCTCCTGGACTCCCTCCTCCGCGGCGGGCGCGGCGGCTACAGCCTGGTGGCCTCGGCCAGGCCCACCCGGTTCTCGTCCCGGTCGAACACGGTGTAGTAGCGGCCGATGAAGACGTCACCCAGGATCCAGAGTGGCCCACCGGGCGGGGGGATGTCCATACCCATGAAGCCGCTCAGGCATATGGTCCTCCCGCCCTGCGACACCTGGGACGGCCCTGGTGGTCAGCGCCCCGCCCACCTGCCCCTGCCCTGCCCCCCAGCCCCCGCTGACCTCGAGCGTGTAGGCCTTCGAGGACAGCTTGTGCCCTGTGCCCTGGTGGTCAGCGCCCCGCCCACCTGCCCCTACTGACCTTGAGCGTGTAGTCCTTCGAGGACAGCTTGTACCCTTTGCCCCCCAGCTTCAGAGTGACCTCGGGCAGGGTGGACACCTTCTCGCAGGGGATCATGTACTGAGGGAGGGAAGAGAGTTTAGGTGTGGCCGGCGGGGGGTGGGGGGGTGGGGGGGCGGCATCCTGCCCACACAGCCGGGCCCACTCACCTCGCCCTGGATCAGCGGCACAGCCCCAATGGCCTTCTGCAGCTCGCGCACCTCGTCCACGGGGCCCACCATAAGGGAGGTGCCCGTGTCCAGGATGGCCTCACAGCCCCCCTTGCACAGAGTCAGGCTGGTGCCCACGTCCACCCTGAGGGGGAGGAGGTATGAGGCCCCTGGCTGGGCTCGGGGTGGGGCCGGGGGGGTGGTCAGTCCTACCGCCAGGGCCGCCTGGGACCCCCGCCTTTTCAGGACCCTCTCTTCGGCTGCGGGTGGAGGCGGGCTGGGGCCCAAAAGGCCAAGAGCACGTTAACAGCCAGCCGCCTTTGACATCACGAGCAGGGCAGGGCCTGAGCCCAGGGGCCAGGGGCTCAGCTGGGTGCCAGGAGGTGGGACAGGCACCCAGGGCCAGGGGGGTCCAGGGCCCAGCACCCCCACCGCAGCCTCCCAGCCCCGAGAGCTGGAGCTGCCCAGAGGCCTGCTGCGGGGGGGCTGGGAGGGGCCCCACACTCACTGGTCCATGTGAACCTGCCAGTATGCCTTGCGGGTGACGTTCAGGTAGGACAGGGAGCCCTGGTAGTACTTGGAGTCCGTGCCACCCAGCATCAGCTCGCCCCCGGGCTGCGCGTTAGGGTCCCTGGGAAGAGAGAAAAGAGGAAGTCGGCCGCCCTTGCCCCTTGAGCATGGGGGACCCCTGGAGCACGGGGGACCCCTGCCAGCCCCCACACCAAGCCTCTGGCCTGAGCGTCGGGTGCCACCGGCACCAGCTGGAGCCAAGTCAGAAGCAAAGGGTGAAGGGTGGGGGGGGGGTGCTCTCCGAAGACCCACAAGGATGGAAGGATCCGGAAGGGAGGGGACTTCCTTCTCCCCAAGGGGAGGGGCTCCAATCCCACACCCCGTGTAGCCTGCAGGCCACGAGATGCCGCCCAGACCTCAGGCGCTCCTGGTCTGCCAGCGGAAATGGGCCAGGGTCAAGGCAGCGGGCAGACAGGGAAGTGAAAGCTAGGAGCCCAAGGAGGGGACCCTCCTCTGCGTGAAAACGACACAAACCAGGGAGGGCTTGCAGGAGGCGGCAGCGAAGTCAGCTCACTCCTGCCCTGGGGCCCATGCACCTGCTGTTCCCAGGGACGCTCTCCGTCCACATCCTCACCCAACTGCCCCCCACCCCCACATCTCCGCTCAGCCTGCGCTGAGCACCCTCCCACCTCCAGACCCTTCTCCAGACTTAGTGTTTGAGCTCACGGTCTTCTTCCTGGCCGGTCCCCACACCCAGAAAGCACCGGGCCAAACGCGGCCCTCCCTCTACTACCTGTGGCCTCCAGCCCTCCCCCTTGGCCTTCACCTCCTATCACCTCCGAAATCCCAGACCACGGCCTCCTGCCTGCTCCCCACCCGCAGCCCTGCCCTACTTCCCTGCCCCTGTCCGCCCACCCAGGGGAGCCACAGCACCGCACTGTCCGTCCCTGGGCCTGGGCCTGGCCAACCTCCTGGGTCCCCTCCCCCTGTCCACCCACCCTGGGCCCGAGGCTTCACAGGAAAAGACCAGCCTCCAGGGGTGGCTCTGCCCGGCCCGGCTGCTGGGTATTTACACCGACCAAGCTCTGATCAAGGGACAGAGCGCAGCACCCAGGCAGGGGCCAGGCTGAGGGCAGGGTTCGAGCTGGCATTCAGCCAGAAGGGCAAGTGGGCAGGCTCTGGAGGGTGAGGGCTCTGGGGGGGGTGGTGGTGGCGCGGTGACCACCGGTGGTCGGCAGGGTTGCCCGCTCACACGCTGCCCACACGTCCAGGCCTGGCACACCCCCATCAGGGCCTCTGGCACCGCCCTGAGGGGAGAGACGAGGCCCCTGCACGTAGGTGACCCCACCCTCCGTGTGGGGCAAGGGCCACTGGGGTGGGGGCCTTCTCTGCGGCAGGCACAGACACACTGGGGGCTGCTTCCAGATGGCGTGACGGAGGCCGCGCTCCACACCAACCTTGGCCCATGGCCGCCTCTAGCAGCATCTGGCACTCAAGGCCCAACTGGGGTCACCTCCCGTGGAAAGCCCCCAGAATCCTCGTCTCCAGAGGCCCCGCTTCAGGTTGGGGCCCAGGGCTTTGTCCCCTCTAGGCCATCAGTGACCCAGGGGCCACGTCTTCCTCTCATCAGGCCCAGGGAAAGCCGGGCGGACGGACCCAGGAGGAGTTGTGCTGACTCCCGACCAGGGTCCGGTTCTCCCCAGGCGGCCCGCTGAGCAAGATGCTGGACCCATAGCCCGAGCCGCTCCCGGTGGGAAGCCCGGGCTGTGCGGCTACCTGGGGGTCTGCAAGAGGGTGGCCAGTCCCGCCTCCGGTCAGAGGTCAGAAGCTGCAGCCCGGCGCCTGGAGGGTGGCCAGGGAGGTGGTGGCCCGAGCCCCCTGCAGTCAGCCACACTGAGCTGGGAAGCGGGGTGAGGACTGGGGAAGAGAGGGGGCCGGCCCTCCCACCCCACCTGTTCAGGTAGAAGGAGAAGATGTTCTTCTCCACCAACTTCTGCTTCATCAGGTTATCAAAGACGGGGAGCACGTCGTCAACGGAGATACGGGGGTAGGCCATGCCAAGAATGCCGTCGAACTTGGCGGCGATGAAGGTGATGCCCGGCTGCTTGATGGCCTCACCGAAGATCTGCCTCTCCACCTTGACGCCAGCCACGGTCGGAGTCTGGCAGGGTACCTGCAGGCCGGAGGGGGGTGGTCAGCGGGCCGCAGGGGCCTGCGGGGCCCGACCCCAGGTCCCGCGCGTGTGCTCACGGCCACAGCTCCAACACCCGCTCCGTCCCCACGGAGCGGCGGTGCTCGGCTCCCGCCCGCCACTGCGCACCCAGGACCTAAGACGGGCAGAGGGCCCGGGAGAAAGGCTGGCGGCACTGGTGGGACAGGGACGTGGGGTCTGTGCTGGTCGGGGCACCGACTGAGTTGGAGTCAGCTCAGAGGGCTGGGCTCCGTGCTCGGCTCTGGCCTCCTGGCCCCCTCCCCCCGCCGGCCCAGGCCTGCTCCTGCCCTTGGCCTGCTGGAACCCCATGACCCAACCCCATGACCCAACTCAGCAGACTTGAGGCCACACCGCCCCTCCCCCACCACGGGCCAGGCAGCTGACAGAGAGGCAGAGCAGGATGTGGGAAGAAATGTCTGTTTGGGGTTGACACCCTGCGACACCGGGAACGGGGGAGCGTGGCGGGCGACATCCTGTTGTGGACCCACAGAGTCCAGGAGGAGGGGACCCTAACAGACCGTCCAGACAAGCAGGCCCTGGCGTGCCCTGCAGCCTCCTGGTCCGGCTGGGGCTTCGGGTGCCCAGACGGCCCTCCTGGCGTCCTCCACAAGGGCTCTGGCACACCTCAGCCCCCCCGACCGGCTCCCCTGCCTGGCCGCCGGCCGCGAGGCTGGGAGGAGGCCGCACCGCCAATCACTCGCTCGCCTGCCGGGTCCCGGTTCCACACCCGCGCCCCGGAGGCTCCACGGGCGTCGAGACCCTGGCTGGCCCGCTCTCCCCCCTTCAACGTTCAGCGGCCCGGCCCTGCGGTGGGGCCGGGGTCACGGGGAGCATCCCAGGGCTCAGGAGCGGCCTCGCCACAGACTCACCGACACGGTGTCCTGGCTCAGGTACCCGGAGAGGCTGCCGGAGCCATAGTGGATGTCGAAGGACGTGCCATTCTTGACGTACGTGCTGGACTTGCCACTGTTATACTTGTTGTGGAGCCCTGCGGGCAGAGCACCGTCAGCCCACTGCCCCCGCCAGGCCCTGGGCACCTGCCACGGAGCCCCCCCCCGCCCCCGCCCCCGCCAGCCTGGGCCTCGGCCAGCCGTGCTCTGGCCTGGCCTCCTCCATCCTTGGCCACCCCGGGGCCCTGCCCAGACACCTGGAAAGCAGGGTGCCCGGGGAGGGCAGAGGGGCCAAGCGCGTCTGGTGGGGCTGAGAGCTGGAAGCCGCACGTCGCCCAAGAGGGGCTGAGGCAGGGCCACCGAAGGCCCAAGGCCTGGCCTGCTGGCCCCCACGCACGGGGCTGCACCCGAGGTAGGGCGGCAGGGCCCGGAGCCCGGGGGAGAGTGTGCGGCCGGCCGGGGGGGGTGTTGCATGCGTGTGAGGTGGCGGCCAGGCCGCGTACCCACACCCTGGGGCCCTCCCCTCCCTGCCTGCTCCCTTCGGCCGCACGAGGCGGAGCTGTGACTCACAGCAGGCGATGTCCAGCAGCTTGCAGTGGATCGAGGGGACCCACAGGTTGGCGGAACCGGTGTCAAAGACGACCGTGAAGCACTGTGGGGGCGTCCCAATGCCGATCTCCCCGTAGTACTGGGCCTGGGCGGGGGAGGGGCGTGCCTCAGGGCCGCGGCGTGGCGGGGGGCATCCCGCGTTCCCGCTGGGCCACAGAGGGACCACTGGTTGCCTTGAGAGTCAGACTCTGGAAGGCCCAAGTCTGAGGAGACACGGGAGCCTACCCCCTCGCGCCCCCTCCCCCCCAGCCGCTGGTCCCCGTACCCTGGAAGACCCCTCTGCCTCACAGATCCAGGCCCAGAAGGGGAGACTTCTTCCCCAGGATGGGAGCCAAGTCACAACTCGCCTCTGGGACCTCAGTTCCCACCCTGCCCTTGCCCCACAGGGCCAAGCCTGGAGGACTTCTAGGTGGAGGCATGCGAACGGCCAAAGGGAGGAGGTGCACCCTGGAGACCGACAGTGTTGGCTCAGAGTCCCTCACTGCCTAGACTCCCTGCCTTCCCTGCTCTGAGCCTCAGTTTCCCCATCTGTACACAGCGGAGGAGGGCAGCCTGGGAAACCCAGGGTACTTGGCTCAAGGCTCAGGTGACCATGAAGGGGGCACACGCCCCCTGAGCCTCAAACCTCGTCGTCGATGCTCTCATAGGTCAGAGGACACGGGGGCTTGGATGTGAGATACGAGCTTGAGGCCCCCCAGATCCTGCCGGCCTGGGCGCCCCCGTCCCCTGAGAGGCGGCCTAGACCACAGGTCACCACGGGATTCCGGCTCTGGTCCCTGTGGGAGCCTCTCTGCTGCCACTTGGCTCCAGGGAAAACCCACAGCTGCTGCCTCATGACCAAGCAGAAGTGTCCAGATATGGGGGGCTGGGGGATGACTCAGCAAATGTGTGTGTGTGTGTGTGTGTGTGTGTGTGTGTGCCTGAATTGGGGGACCAGGAACCGGAACCGGTCAGTCAGCACCCCCTCCCCACCCCCCCCCCGCCGAGTCCAGTCACATGCCCGTGAGGCCACAGCTTCCTGGCACTGCTGGGGCTCTGGCAAGAGAGGACAAAGGCTGCAGCCACCTGTCCCAGCCACAGGTGGGCCAGAGGCTGGATGGCAGCAAGGAGCGAGGTCCCCAAGACTCAGGGGCAGGAGAGACAGAAGGATGCCCACCCGGGCAGCCCCAGAACCTGACCCCAGAGGCGGGACCAGGCCGGGCCAGCTCTGGCGTGCTATGTAGCTTATAAAACATCCCTCAAGGAGCATGGGGCAGGTGCAGGGCTGGCTGCTGGCCAGAGGAAAGAGGTAAGGAGGCGGAACTGGGTCGCGGGTGGCGCCAGGCCTCCCGGCGGGACAGGCACCCCCACAGAAGCTCCAGGGCAGTTAGTTACGCCTGGGCGGGCTGGCCCACATGACCCACGAGGACCCCACAGCCTCTCGGGGCCTGACGCAGGCTCCTCCGTGCCCAGCTGATGGCCCTGGGCCCAGCCCGGTGATTTGCAGAGGGTGGCCCTGTCCCACAATCCCACAGACCGGCCTCGAGAACAAGGTGGCTTCTGGGGGGCCTCGGTGGCTCAGTCAGTCGAGCGTCCGACTTCGGCTCGGGTCATGATCTCGCAGTTCATGGGTTCGAGCCCCGCATCCGGCTCTGTGCCGACAGCTCGGAGCCTGGAGCCTGCTTCGGATTCCGTGCCTCCCTCTCTCTGCCCCTCCCCTGCTCGCACTCTGTCTCTCTCTCAAAAATAAGTAAACGTTAAAAAAAAATTAAAAATAAGAAAAGAACAAGGTGGCTTCTGAGGTCGGTGATGGTCAGCGGGACGCAGGGGGAGAGGTCATGGAGGGGCCGAGGGCACCCCAACCCACCCTCACCCTACACAAGCAGGCCCTGCAGGGGAGCCGTGCAGACCCCCCAGAAGGACACCGTGCGAGTCCTCCACCTGGCAGGGGTGACAGGAGGGGCACCGCAGGGGAGGATGTGGCTGAGCAGAAGCCCCCCCCCCTCCCCCGCACCGAGCAGGGGGGTTCAGCAAAAGCGCTGCTTGCTAAAGAGTATCTCGTGCTGGCTTATCAGTTCCCGTCCAATCAGTGTTTGCCACCAACCGGGCCCCCGCCCCAAGTGGAGGCCCCCATACTCACGTCCAGGTAGTTCTTCAGTATCTCGGGAATGGGCCCCCCAGTCACAGTGGGCACTCCTTGGGCGTATTTCGAAATGGGGCCCTTGGCAATCAGATCTTCCACGGGGCCCCCCGACTCCGACATGGTTCGGCGCACAGACGTGAACTTGTACAGCGGGATTCTGTCAAGAGGAGGGGGCCCGTCAGGGCTCGCCTCCCCCTCCGCACCCTCAGCCGCCAGGGGCTCCGAGAGCGCCCGCCCCATCCCCGTCCCCCGCTCTGTGTCTGCTCTGGTCTCTTCTGGGACAGCGGCCCATGGGGGTCTGTGAGGACATCGGCGTCACAGGTGACCCATCCGCCTGGCCCTCTCAATCTGGTCTCCACAGACGCCATGCAGAGAGGTCCCCACTTCCCCTGTGTGGCCTCTGGTTGGCCGTCTCCCGGCCACCAGATGGGACTCAAGACTGCCACCTCGGAGAAGCCCTCCTTGGCCATCCCTCATGTGACCCCGTTTCCCTCCGGGGCCCTCTCCAATGCTGTAGTGAATTTATTTACTGCTGGTCTGTGCTCTGTCCCCACCACGGTACAGACCCCAGGAGGGGCAAGGACTGCACTGGAAGGCTAGGGGTCCGTGCTCCCGGGTCTGCCTTCCTCGGAGATGCCCCAGGGTACCCCCACGGGCAGCCCCTGCCTCCCAGCCTTGGCAGTCTGCCTGGGCAGAAAGAGCACGGGGTTGAGGTCAGGTGTCCCGGTTCCTGTGCCTGAGGTCCCTCCCCCACCCGGACCCTTGGCTCCTCCAGGCCTTAAGCTTGCACCCCTGCTTCCATGGTGCAGGGGTGGGGCAGGAGAGCAGACCTGAGAAAACTCACACACCTGGATGACAGGTCCTCCCAGCCCAGGGGATTTGGGAGTTCAAGGTCACGGCTGGCCCTTTCCAGCAAGCCAAGGGCTGCTTCAGAAGATGGGGCTCTTGCCTAAGACCGGGTAGGCCGTAAAAGCCCAAGGTTCTTGCTTGGGGGGAGAGGGGCACGCCCTCCAGTAACCCAGGAAACAGGTGCCAGGCAGTCCCAGAGGACGGGGAGGAGGTGTGAGGGGCTCTGGTTCAGCTGCCCAGCCCCAAGCAACCCAGGTTGAGTCCCCAACAGCCACGCATCCCTGGAGAGGAGGCCTGTGGGTGGTGTCAGGGGAGGGTCCATTCGGGGCCACATGCCCCCAGGCCACAGCCCATGGTGCAGCCCCTTGGCAAGGCTGAGTCCCACTGCCCCCCCCACCCCAGCTCCCACAGCCCTATGACCTCACCCACCTGCCCCTGGGCAAAAGGCCCGCCTTGGAGTTGGAAGGATGCCTTCCCAGGCCCTGGGGCGGGGGGAAGGGGGGCAAGGGTGGGTGCAGGAGCCGAGGGGCTGGCCCACCACACCCCTCCCCAAGCGGGGGGGGGGGGGGGGCTCAGGCTGCCTCGCGAGAGTGGGAGTGGGGGATGGAAGCGCCCTCCTCGGCCTGGCTGGCCCACAAGGCCTGGGGTTGGTGGCCTCTCCTGGTACAGGGGGGCAGGCCCTAGAGACCTGAGGAAGGTGTGGTCCTCACTAGAGCAGAGGGCACAGGTGGAGAACCCCGCAGCCCCGTGCCAGCTGCGCCCCTCACCCGGACCCTCTCCTTAGGCTAACTCCCTACTGTATCTGAGACCCCCGGGGGCCCCCAGCGCCCAGAAGGTCTCCCGAGTAAGAGCCCAAGACCCAAACCAAAGGCGACCATGCCCAATCCACAGCTGGCAAAGGGCAGGGGGAGAAGCGGGAAAATGACTTGCCCAGATACACCTGGGTGTCCAGACTTCCACACAGGTGGGCCTTGAGTACAGGTGCCGCAGCCCCACCTGTCCTGGGGAGGCTCGTCGGCCTGGGTCTCCGCCATCCTCCCTCCCGCCGCCTCCTGCCCCCCACCCCAAGGCAGACTCCACGGTGGTAGAGAAGAGGGGTCCCCGGGCTGGCGGGGGACCCCGGGTGAGGCCCTGCAGGAGGCCGCGCGGGCCGGCACAGCCCGCATTCCAGAGGGCAGGGCGTACGGAGGGCACCGGGGGCGCGGGGTGCACGGGAGGGTGCACGAGGGAGGGGTACACGGAAGGGGAGGGTACACGGAGGGGTCGCAGGGTGCACGGGGTCGCAGGGCCTCACCTGATGAGCGCGGCGGTGGACGCGGCCAGCAGGCCGAGAACGAGCAGCAGCACGCTGGGGGGCTGCATGGTGGCGGCGGCCGGGTCGGACCGGAGCGCCCAGAGGTCGAGCGCTTATAGCCTGGATGACGGCGCACTTGGCAAAGTCAGCTGACCGGACTGTTTGCACCCGGACCGGTCACGCGGGCCTCGGCCGGCGTGCGCGGGGCGGGGTCTGGGCGGGGCGGCCCCGGCCGCGTTCCCGCCGGGCCCGCGCACGGCGCTCGGGGACGCGCACGCAGGCCTGCCGGCGCAGGGGGACGCGCGCGCGCGCGCGGGGCGGGAAGGTGGCTGCGAGCCCCAGCCGCGGGGACCGGGCGCTGGGGTTCTGGGCGCCGGCGGCCGGGGAGCCTCCGGAGCCTGGGGCTCCGTCGCCGCCGTAGACACGCGGGCTGTGCGCCGCGTGGGGCCTCGCAGCCTTTCCGAGGCCCCTGCTCCACCTTCCCGCCCCCGCACTGCACCCGCTGCACCGCCCTCCTCCCCTCCCTCCCACCGTTCGCCCAAGCTTCTACCGCTCTCACCCTTCTCTCAACCCTGGGGTCGTCCGGATCTCATCGCCTCGCAAGTGTCCACCTGTCCTACCGGGGCCACCCTGCATCCTGCTTCCTCTCGGGGGCCCACTGGCCCTTTCCAGGCCCCATCTCAAAGGACACCGCCCAGTGGGATCAAATGAGGAACAGGTCTCCCACCTTGAGCAGCTCAGGTGGTTTTCGCCAGCCTCGGAGGGCTGAGAGAGTGAGTCCCTCGCTGGGGGCCGCAGTGGCCCGCTGACCTCCAGGGCCCCGCCAAATCACCCAGTCATGCCCAGCTTGCTGTCGGAGGGCAGGGCCACATCCCGCTTCTCGCCCTCACTCCCAGCCAGAAGGAGGACCAGGCATGAAGGAGAAAAGGAGCTTGGATGGGTCATGTCAGAGAGGGTCCGTGGCAAGAAGGAAATAAATCAGAGGAATGTGCTAGAAAGTGACCATTGTTGAGAGCAGGCCTCTCTGGGATGGTGATATTTGAGCAGGATGGGAACAATGAGGAACTTTCACAAAGGGACTCCCCTAGGGCACTCTTTCTTGAGTGCCCCACTCACAGGGGGCAAACAGGTTCTGTGACCCCTGAATAAATCAGGACCCTGACCCCAGCCAACACCCTCCCACCCGGCTTGGCCTGATGGCCGCAGATGAGTGCCCACTGCCCTGCCTCCATACTCAGCAGTTATACACAGTTGACCTGGGCTCATCGTCTGGTGTGGTGCCAGATATGGGGACTCAAGCCAGGACCAAAGCAGGCAAATATCCTGCCCTCAGAGTCTGACCAAGACACGTGGGTCCAGGCCTTGCCCCATGCAGGCCCAAGCGGGACCCTTGCACTGGTCACTATCACCTCCCTCTCCCTCCCTCCCCCCCCCCCCCCCCCCCCCCCCGCCGGCAGACCGCTGTCTTGGGAGGAGGTCAGCTGGGCTCTGGATGGGCTGGACGCTGCCACAATCGCTTGAAGGTGGTCCCAGCTGGTGTCCCCCTGGGTCCCAGTGCCCACTAGCAGACAAGACTGTGTGTGTCCCATGATGCTCAGACACAGATGTGTGAGAAAAGACACCTTCGCAGGGTCCCATCTGCTTTACCCACATTTACAAGGAGCATTTACAGAAGCATTTACAAGGCCGGTGAGGCCAGCAGCCGGTGTGGACAGGAGAGGCAGAGTGGCTGGTCAGAGACGTCAGGGTGGGACCAGTAGTCAGTTGTGCCGGCCCGAGGCCCTTGGCTTTCCCCTGAGGACAGTGGGGAGCCGCCGGTGGCCCTGGGCGGAGAGACCGTGTGTCCATCCGTTCCGTAGGCCACGAGGACGTTGTGTCTGTGGTGCTTGTTCCCACGATCCCCCAGCACCCAGAGCAGGGCCTGGCATGTGCCCACCAACAGGCGTTGGCCCTGAGTGGTGCTGGCTGGCCCCTGGCTGGTTTCTGTGCCCTTCCCCCACAAAGCTCTCCGCAATACCCTGCCTCCCTACCTCTCCAGCACCCTGGAGAGGCTCGGGGTGGAAAGGGAGCGGAAGAGGCTGCCCCCAGGCCCTGGGGCTGCTCCCCAGAGGGCAGTGCGGGGCTCCATCCCCCGGTGGGCAGTGCCACAGGACCGCGTGGGCTGGGACCTGGGCTGGGCTGGGATCCGGGCTGGGCTGGGATCCACGGCTGGCACCAGACGGAGCTGTGTCCCCACCTTACGCAGCTGCCCTGGCCCAGGGCCCTGTGTTCCCTAAAACCCTGTATAGCCTCAGCCAGGTGCAAGGGTCCCGAAGAGGGCCCCGTTCCCTGCCCCTGCCAAAGGCTGGGAGAGGCACTCCCCTGTTGGACCAAAGGCAGTGGGCCCAGCACAGAACTACAGGCCTAGAGGCATTTTGGTGCCCACTGACGGGGGGCCCAAGGCAAACCTGGTGGGAACAGGTCTCCCAAGTCAGTCCAGCGGGTGTGTGTGTCCCAGAAAGCTGAACCCAGTGAAGAGTCCCGTGCGTGGTTCTGGTGTCTCTGGCTCCTAGTGGGTGGGGCCATGGTCTGGAGACTGTCCAGCCCGACCCTGGACTCTAGCAGGGAGAACCAAAGCCCCGACGGGTTGGGTGGGCCTGGGTGAGTCAGAGGGTGAGAGCGGTTGGAAGCCACTTCCCTTCTTTTTTTTTAAACTTAAAAAAAAAGTTTTTTTAAATGTTTATATTTAAGAGAGAGAGAACACACACACACACACACACACACACGCATGAGTGAGGGAGGGGCAGAGAGAGGGGGTGACAGAGAATCCCGCACAGGCTCTGAGCTGTCAGCACAGAGCCCGATGTGGGGCTCCAACCCGCCAACTGTGAGATCATGACCTGAGCTGATGGCTGACACTCAACCGACTGAGCCACCAGGTATCCCAGAAGCCCCTCCCCTTGACCTCCTCTCCCAGGCCTCCCGGGTCAGCCCCTCTGGGACCTTAGGCACCTGTCTGTCTGTCCCCCGCACAGCTGTCCAGCACCTGCCACAGGCCAGGCACTGCTCTGGGTGCTGAGGAAATGTAGGGGACAGCACAGGGGACTCGGGACACAGGGAGGACTCAGCAGAAATGAGGAGGAGCGAAGGGAGGAGCTCCCGAGAGCAGACTAAGGAGGTGATGGGTCAACACACTGGGCAGGAGCAGGCTGAGCACAGCGGGTGGGGACCGAGAGCAAGCGACGGTCCCGGGGCCAGAGAGGGGCTGCCCGGCTGGGTCACTCTGCTGTGCGGCCACCGGGAGGACCTTGTTTGTCTCCGAAGGAGGCTGAGCTGCAGGGAGCACGGTTGAGGGGCAGCAGCTGCTGGAGCTGGGGGCGGAGGTCGGAGGCAGCCAGGGCTGAATGTAGACAGAGACTACGAGCCCCTCGACTCTGAGAGGTGAGGAGATCGAGAGGGAACGACAGCAAAGGAGACTGGGCAGGAGCGGCCGGAGACGGGAGAGACCAAGAAGGGACAGCCTGGAAGCCGGACGAAGACCAGCCAGAGGAGGTGGCGGCCGGCCGTGTCAGCCCCACCGCGGACCAGGTGCAGGTTGGGATTGCACGCCGACCACTGGATTTGGCAATCTGACCTTGAGGAGAGCAGTTTCAGGGAGGGGCTGGGGTGTAGTTGTAAAGATCCAGTGGTGAAGACAGAGGGGTGTTGACACAGAGAAGCCAAGTAGACGGCGGGGACAGCAGGGTCCCACACACTGAGAGGGACGAATGTCTCCGTAAATGGGCAGGTGGATGGGAGGATGTGGGTCTCCCCTCACAGCATGCACAGCCATCCATTCCAGGGGGATTTAGAGACAAAAACAGTCAAGGGGAAATCCCTGAGGGGGAAGAAGGCGGAGAAGAACATCTTCGTGATCTTGGAATCACGGGTTTCACCGACCGAGATTTGTTGTTTAAGTAGGAAATACAAAAAATGAGGCCAAACCTGCAAGAGACGTTATCGAGATAAGACGACAAACTGCACACGTTTGTAAAATACGACAAACTGGAACACGTTTGTAAAATACGCCCCTGGTAACGGACTGATGTCCAAAATGTGTGAAGAACTCCTTTTTTCTTGATATGTATTTCTTGGAGGGGGGGGGCGGGGAGGGAGGGGCAGAGAGAGGGGGACAGAGGATCCCAAGTGGGGCTCTGCACTGGCAGCCAAGAGCCAGACGTGGGGCCCAAAGTCGCAAAGCATGAGATCGGGACCTGAGCCGAAGCCGGACGCTCAACCGACCGAGCCCCCGCTCCAGGCACCCCAGACCGTTTAAAACTCAACAACAAGAAAATGAACAACCCGTTAAACAATGGGCAAAGACCCGAACAGGGACCTCGCGGAAGAAACAAGAGTGCAGATAAACCCATGAAAAGATGCTCACGTCAGGGGGGAAATGCACATCAAAACGACGAGATCCGACTCCACACTTGTTAGGATGGCCAAACCCCAGCCAGCGACAGCACAAAACCGAACTTACGCCGACGTTCCGTCAGCCATCACGCTCCTTGGCATCGATTTACCCAAAGGAATTGAAGAGGTATGTCCACATGAAAACCTGCATGTGGACGTTTATAGAAGCTGTGTTCTTAATTGCCACAACTTGGAAGCAACCACGATGTCCAAGTAGGCGGTGAATAAACCGTGGTCCGTTCAGCGTGGAAACAGAATGAGCCACGAACCGTGAAAAGACAAGGAGGCGTCTTAAATGCACCTTACTCCGTGCAAGAAACCAATTGGGTGCCCCAGACTGTGTGAACCCCACGCTATGACGTTCTGGAAAAGGCAAAACCAAGACAATAAGAAGTCGTCCTAGGTCGGTGGCATCTCTTCAGGCCACATCCAACCGAAATGCACCCAGCCACCAAGTCGGGGATGAGGACGCCAAAGCCTGGAGAAGCTTGTCCCCAAGGCTGTGGAAGGGACGAACGATTCGTGACAAAGTCACACGATGGGGGCTCACGCCCTTGAGAATGAACGAATTAGCATCACGTGCACCACGAGGAACCCCTCAAACCCCACTGCACCCGTGGCCCTTCTCCCCCTCGCCCCCCACCCCTCAGTTAAAGGAGGAGGAGGGTGGGGCGCCTGGGAGGCTCAGTCGGTTGAGTGTCTGACTTCAGCTCAGGTCATGATCTCACAGTTTGTGAGTTCGAGCCCCACATCGGGCTCTGTGCTGACAGCTCGGAGCTTCAGATTCTGTCTCCCTTTCTCTCTGCCCCTCCCCTGCTTGTGCTCGGTTTCTCTCTCTTTCTCAAAAATAAATAAATATTAAAAAGTTTAAAAAAAAAAGGAGGAGAGTGGGGACTCCCCGCTGGCTCTTCTCTGCCTTGGTCTCCCTGCCCCAGGCCAGGGTCTCTCGGGGAGGCTCTGAGACCCCCCCAGCGGCTCCCCGTGCAAAGCAGGCTGGAAACTGCCAGGCCCTCCCTCCCACTAGAGTTCTGGGCTTGCACTTGCGGCTTCCTGGACCCCCCCCCACCCCCACCCCGGCCCCGACGTAAAAGGAGGGTCTGCGGGTCCTGAGCTCAGCCCTGGAGCTGGGGGACTTGCCAAGGGGCAGAACCCCAGGGAGGGGATAATGGTGTTCATTAGGTCCCTCCTCCCACGGGGCTACAAGTGAGCCACTGAGATGCTGAGTCATGCCTACTCTGCTGTCTTCCCGTCCTCCATGCCCTGCCCTGCCCTCCTCCTGGGCCTGAGTCAGCCCACGCTCAGCCCTCAGAGCCGGCTACACTGGCCCTTGGGAGGAAGGTGAGGGTGCAGCGCCCCGGGGCCCCAGCCACAAGCCCGTGCTCTTAGTTCTGGAAGGGCTGTGTGGGAGGCCGTGTGAGGGAATTAGCTTCAGATCAGCTGACCTTGGACAGCTTGTGGGGGAGGGTGGGAGTGGCTGACACAGTTAGGGTGGGGGAGGGGGTGCCCAGGCACAGGTGAAGAAGTGGGGGTGGGGTGCCCAGGCACAGGTGGAAGGAGGAGGGTGCCTGGCACCCCACCCCGACTTCTTCACCTGTGGCACAGTTAGGGTCCCAGTGGCTCACAAGTCCTCTGGAGTAGACCCTCCCAGCCCCAAGGGTTGAGCCCCGAGCCGTGGTCCTCCTCCATCATGGCTGCCCTGGGGAGGTGGGGTGAGGGGCTGGCGGCCACATGGGACCTTTAGGGGTCCCCAGCGGCCCAGGGGTCAGGGACCTGCCTCAGCAGCAACCCCAAACCTGGAATCACTGCGTGCAGACTCTCTGGTCCTGGAACTTGGTTGGGGACCCCTGTTTTTACTCTTTGTCAAAACCCACCGTACTGGAGGGTGCTGGCCACTGTGCGACATACACACTGGGGTGAGCAAGGCAGCTGCAGACCTGCCTTCCTGGGGCTGCTAGACCCGGACCAAGTCCTCAGCCAATAAATGGCCTAGTATGGGCTGTGGCCTGGGCCGAGGGACAGCTGAGGCTGCCGCTCTAAAGACGAGGGCAGGGCACCAAAACCCATAAAATATGCAGGAATAAACCCAACCAAAAAGGTTAAAGGTCTGTACACCGAAAACTACAGAAAGCTGATGAAAGAAGCTGAAGAAGACCCAAAAAATGGGAAAAGATTCCATGCTCCATAGGAAAAACAAATATTGTTTAAATGCCGATACTACCCAACGTAATCTGCATATGCAATGCAATCCCTGTGAAAATAACACCAGCATTCTTCACAGAGCTAGAACAAACAATCCTAAAATTTGCATGGACCCAGAAGAGACCCCGAATAGCCAAAGCAATCTTAAAAAAGAAAACCAAAGCAGGAGGCATCACAATCCCGGACTTCAAGCTGTATCACAAAGCTGTCATCATCAAGACAGTATGGCCCTGGCACAAGAACAGACACCCAGATAATGGACCCACAGATGAATGGCCAACTGATCTTTGACAAAGCAGGAAAGAATATCCGATGGAATAAAGGCAGTCTCTTCAGCAAGGGGTGCTGGGGAAACTGGACAGCGACACGCAGAAGAATGAACCCGGACCACTTTCTTACACGAGACACAAAAATAAACTCAAAATGGGTGAAAGACCTCAATGTAAGACAGGAAGCCATCAGAATCCTCGAGGAGAAAGCAGGCAAAAACCTCTTTGATCTCGGCCGCAGCAACTTCTTACTCAACACGTCTCCGGAGGCAAAGGAAACAAAAGCAAAAATGAACTATTGGGGGGCACCTGGGTGGCTCAGTCGGTCAAGCGTCCGACTTCAGCTCAGGTCATGATCTCACGGTTCGTGGGTGTGAGCCCCACATCGGGCTCTGTGCTGACAGCTCAGAGCCTGGGGCCTGCTTCGGATTCTGTGCCTCCCTCCCTCCCTCCTTCCCTCCCTCTCTCCCTCCTTCCCTCTCTCCCTCCTTCCCTCTCTCTCTCTCTCTCTCTCTGCCCCTCCCCCGCTCACACTCTGTCTATTCTCTCTCTCTCCAAAATAAAAAAAACATTAAAAAAAATTTTTTTAATGAGTTATTGGGACCTCATCAAGATAAAAAGCTACTGTATAGCGAAAGAAACAATCTGCAAAACTCAAAGGCAACCAGCAGAATGGGAGAAGATATTTCCAAATGCAATATTGGATAAAGCATATACAAAATCCATCAAGAACTTGTCACACTCAACACCCAAAAAACGAATAATCAAGGGAAGAAATAAGCAAAAGAGAGTAAGAAATGGTCAGAAGACATCCAGATGGCCAACAGACACATGAAAAGATGCTCCACATCACTCATCATCAGGAAAATACACATCAAAACCACAATGAGATACCACCTGGCACCCGTCAGAACGGCTGACATTAACAACTCAGGCAACAACAGATGTTGGCGAGGATGCGGGGAAAGGGGAACCCTTTGGCAAACTGGTGCAGCCACTCTGGAAAACAGTATGGAGGTTCCTCCAAAAACTAAAATAGAACTACCCTAGACCCGGCAATTTCGCTACTAGGTATTTATCCAAGGGATACAAGTATTTTGTTTCGAAGGGTCACAGGCACCCCCATGTTTATAGCAGCCCTATCGACAATAGCCAAAGGATGGAAAGAGCCCAAATGTCCATCGAAGGATGAATGGATCAAGAAAATGTGGTATATACATACAGTGGAGTATTACTCGGCAACCGAAAAGAATGAAATCTTGCCAATTGCAACTATGTGGATGGAACTGGAGGGTATTATGCTAAGTGAAATTAGTCAGAGAAAGACAAATATCATATGACTCATATGAGGAATTTAAGATACAGAACAGATGAACATAAGGGAAGAGAAGCAAAACATAATATAAACACAGGGAGGGAGACAAACCCTAAGAGACTCTTAAATACAGGGAACACACTGAGGGTTGCTGGAGGGGCTTTGGGTGGGGAGATGGGCTAAATGGGTGACAGGCATTAGGAGGGCACTTGTTGGGATGAGCACCGGGTGTTATGAGTAAGTGATGAATCATTAAATTCTATCCATGAAATCATTATTACACTATACGGTAACTAGCTTGGATGTATATTTAAAACGATAAAAATTAAACATGAAAAGAAAGGTGAGGAGGGAGCTTGTCTTCAGGACAACAGCGAGGTGATGAACAGGGGCTGGCCTGGGAACGGCGCGGGGCTGGGGGGCTGGGGGGCGGGAAGGTAGGGAGAGGCTCTCAGGCTTGGGAAGAAAACTACAGAGACCCTAAGCCGGAACTGAGTCTGGTGGCTTCCAGGGATGGAGAGAAGGCTCCCGGGGCTGGGAGAGGTGGGGAGCATGCACGAGGGGGGGGGTCAGAGGGAGGAAATTCTGTCCGCAGATGGGCCTTGAGGCCAGAGCAACATTTGCCCTTCCCTGGTGTCCAGCCTGCAGCCCTGACGATGAGCCAGTTCCTTGAAAGGAGTTTCTCTCTGTGTGATATTCACACCCTCTTGGTTTTAGTTTCTCTGGGGCACCGGGTTCAGGAAAACCTTCCTGGGGAGGGTGCCCCCGAGGTGGGTTGCGCACCACGCCAATCAATGGTGGTGACCGGGCCCCGCAGGGTGGGAGGTGACGGGGTCTGGTCTGCAGGCTCTGGGCAAGCGCCCGGTTAGAGTACCGACGATGCAGGATGAGTGACGTGGCCAGCCTGCCTTGTGGCAGGGTGGGGGGCGGGGAGGGCCCTGGGGGGCGGGGAGGGGACGGGTCCGGGCCAAGCCCACTGTGTTAGGGATCATCTATCGGTGGCTTGAAATAATACCAAGTATTCTCCCAGTTCTGGAGGCCAGAAGTCGGAAACCAGCCTCACTGGGTTAAAACAGACATGTCACAGGTCTGGTTCCTTCTGGAGGCTCCGGGGAGGTGCCTGCAGTCCTTAGCTCAGGGTCTCTTGTCTCATCCTCACTGCCAGCCACCTAGCATCCTCCCTCTCCACTCTGACCCTCTGGCCTCGCTGGTACTTGGACATGAGGGGCGAAGTCAGAGCGAGGCCAGGGGAGGGACAGTTGTGGGAGCAGGCTGCCGGGGGGTGCCAGGGGGCACATACAGGAAAACTAGAGCAAAGGGACAGATAAAGAAAAGAAGGGCATCTGAGTGGCCCATAATGGGGCCTGGGGCAAGTGCATACATAACCTGAGGGAGGCTGAGTTGAGGGGCTGGAGATGGGATGGGTGGGTGGCTGGACTTGAGAAAGCTGACTGGACTGTGAGAAGATAGGCCACGGGGGATGGACTCGGTAGGATGGGGTCCTAGGGGCTGGGTTGGATGGTGTGGGTCATGGGGGCTGGACTGGGTTGGATGGTGTAGGTCTCGGGGGCTGAGTTGGGTGGGTGGGATGGAGCCCTAGGGGCTGGGTTGGATGGTGTGGGTCATGGGGGCTGGACTGGGTTGGATGGTGTAGGTCTTGGGGGCTGAGTTGGGTGGGTGGGATGGAGCCCTAGGGGCTGGGTTGGATGGTGTGGGTCATGGGGGCTGGACTGGGTTGGATGGTGTAGGTCTTGGGGGCTGAGTTGGGTGGGTGGGATGGAGCCCTGGGGGCTGGGTTGGATGGTGTGGGTCATGGGGGCTGGACTGGGTTGGATGGTGTAGGTCTTGGGGGCTGAGTTGGGTGGGTGAGATGGAGCCCTAGGGGCTGGGTTGGATGGTGTGGGTCATGGGGGCTGGACTGGGTTGGATGGTGTAGGTCTTGGGGGCTGAGTTGGGTGGGTGGGATGGAGCCCTGGGGGCTGGGTTGGATTGGATGGGATTGGTCATGAGGGCTGGGTTGGATGGAATGGGCCCTGGGGGCTAGGTTGGGGTCGTGGGGGCTGGGTTCTGTTGGATAGAATGGGTCATGGGCGCTGCGTTGGGTTGTATAGAATGGGTCATGGGGGCTGGGTTGAGTTGGATGGAATAGGTCATGGGGGCTGGGGTCGTGGGGGCTGGGTTCGGTTGGATAGAATGGGTCATGGGGTCTCGGTTGGGTTGGATGGAGTGGGCCCTGGGGGCTGGGTCATGGGGGCTGGGTTGGGTGGGTGAATTGGGTCATGGGGGCCGGGTTGGGTGGGAAGGGAAGGTTGGTTCAACTGGGGTGGCAGTGGTGGTTAGACTGTCTGTCCCAAGTCTGCTGGGCTGGATTGGGTGGGTTGTTTGTCAGTCCTGCTCTGTGTCAGTACTCCAAGTGCCCCACAGAAGAAGGTGTGACTTGTGTCGCTCCCGGCAGGTGGAGGCTGATGCCAGGGAGGGGTGCTGCCCAAACACCTGCATCGGGCTCCACCCAGATGTGCCAGTGACCACCTTCCCGGCAGCTGGCTGCAGCTGACCTTTCCCCAGAAGCATCCCATTCTAAGGGACCCGGCTTTGCCCCTGGAAAGGGGCCTGGGGCCATCTTGCCTCAGTCCACCAGAAGTGTCCTTGCAGGGGAAGGGGGTGTCTGCCTCAGTGCCCTGCAGGGGCAGGGCCATGCGAGCCCAGCACAGCCTCACATCGATGGGTGCACAGGTGGGTGCGGGCCAGATCCCAAATCATCTCCACTCCTGGGAGAACCTGCTTGGCCTCAGTGTGACCGGAACAGATGTTATCTCTCCTGCAGCCCTCCGCCCTCTGCCCACGGCCCGAAGGGCTGCCAGGCTTGTTCCCAGGGCTGGGCCGGTGGCCAGCGGTCAGTACCCACCTGCTCTGGGGAATGCCAGCTCCTCTGTGGCACCCAGCCCCTCCCAGGCAGCCGGACAAACGGGTCTGGGGCTGTAACGCCCCCTCTCTTGGGAGCAGTGACTCAGAAAGGCAGGGAGGGTGGGTGGGGGCAGTGGCCCCGTGTCCCGTGCACAATGCCCCGATTCCTCCTCCGTGACCCCAAGTGTTCCTGCGACTCTGGCTCAGACAGTCAGTGAGCAGAGGGACAGGGACGATGGGCCTGGGCCCCGCCCCCTGGAGGCCTCCACTTTCAGTCTGGAGGGACCCAGACCGTGGGTGCCAGTCCCCTGCCCTGCAGGTGACCCAGGGCTGTCCCTTGCACTTCCCACACTCGCTCTGGGGAAGCGTGGCTCTGGAGACACGCGGGTCCCCTGCTGCGAGACCCCAGGCAGGCCCTCAGAGGCTGCTCCTGGAGACTTGGCCTCTTGTCTGTAAAATGGGACTGTGATACAGAGCCTCTCCTGCAGGGAGGGCACAGTGCCCGGTGCCCGAGGCATAGCCCACCCCCCTCTGTCTGAACGAGGACTTTGGCCACCTCTGTTCTGACCTCGTCTGTACCTTCTAACTGGTGAAGTTCTTTCCAGCTGGCCTCTCATCGGGCAGAAGCCCCCGGGGCAGCATCCCCTGATGGGGACGGAAACTATGTCTCCAGCACAAGCCTGCCGGGAGCCAGCGAGACTCCCTGACCGCCCCGAGATGGCAGATGGCACCCACCTGACCCTCGCCGCCCACCGGCACATGCCCACCCACTCGCCCCATCTCCCTACAGAAACCAGCCAGTCTCAGCACTGCGGAGACCGTTCTTGAGACGCAGGCCCGCCGTCCTCCCAGAGCTCGCCTCGCTGAAACAGCCTCTGTGTCACCACCACCACCCGGCCTCTGCCTTTGGATGTTGTGAGCGGCGAGCGGCCGAACCCGGTCTGTTCGGGACCCCTGAGCCAGGTGTCCTTGCCCCCCGCGCCCCGGCCACGTGACTCTCTGAACTTTGCCCCCTCTGGCCACATGCTGAAGGGGGGACCCGAGGAGGACCCCCCACTCACTGCTCTGCCGCGAGTTTGCAGGACGGGGCCCCTACCCTGGATGCTGGCAAAGGAGGGCAGGGGGAGGCCCAGGCCCTGGGCAGGGGGTGGGGTCTCGCAGGGCCCCCGGAGGGCACCTGGGGCTGTGCAGGCCTCCCCTCAGGAGTATGTTCGGGAAAACCTGGTACCACAGAGTGCCTGCAGGGGTGGCCTCGGGAGGAGCGGCCACAGCAGGGGGACATCCGTGCGGCACCCGTGGGGGCCCTGGGGACGCATGATGGGCAGAACCCACGCAAACCCTGCCCTCTGGGAGCTGGGGGCCTGGGCAAGTTGGGGGGGATGGCAACTTCAGGAACCGTCGAGGGAGCAGGCACAGGGCACTGGCTGGGGGCACATCACAACTTACATGGGAGGTCAGGGTGATGACCTGGGGGGAAAGCGAGCCTCCTGACTACTGGGGCAAGCGTCCCGGCCAAGGGACGGGGCAGCAAGTGGGAAGGCCCCAAAGTGAGCACGGGAGGTGGGGTCGGCCAACAGGAAGGCGCCGGGGGCCCCAAACCGCTGAGCCTGGGAGCCGCCCTCAGAGGTGCTGGAGTGGCTGGTGCCTGTCGCTAACCCCGGGGAGCGTGGCAGGCCAGGGGCAGGACCGGCCCCGAGGGACGTGGCCAATGCGGCCAGAGGGACAGCTGGGGACAAGCCTCCCCAGGGAGAGCCCCCCAGGGGAGACAGGGAGAAGGAGGCGGGTCGCCAAGATGACTGCGGGGTCCCGCCTGGCACAGGACAGCGGGGAGGCCCCAGGCCCTGCTGACCTCTGAGCACATGATGAGAGGCCTTCTTGTGGTCAGCAGGGCCTGGCCGGCCACTTCCTTCCCTTTCCCGAAGCGGCCTCTGCGCGCTGCGGGTGGGGGCGGTCGTGGGAGGCTGGGCTGCGCCCTGGGCCATCCTCTGCCTTGCAGCACCCCCTGGGGGAGGCGGCCCCTCTGCTCAGCCTCGGCCGGTCTCTGCCCACAGCCGCCTGTGCCTGGAGCGGGGACAGAGGCTCTCGAAGCCCCTTCAGTGCGGCCACAGCCCATTGGCCCTGCTGGTTTCTGCCATCTGGGTGGCCCTGCCTGTCCTTCCCCCTGTCCCCTGACCATGGAAGATCTCAGGACCTGCCCGGCGGCGAGTGGGGTCCAGGCCCCGTGCCCCCGTGGGGAACAGAGCACGAATGCCACTTCTCCCCGTCCCTGACCCTCAGTCCGCTCACCCTGCTCTGTCCCTTCCTGCCAACCGGTCCCCTTGTCCTGGTGCTGGGTTGAATAGAGCCCCCTCCCAACAAGAGATAGGCATACCTGTAAGGGTCAATTTGATGTGTCAACTGGGCTGGGCCATGGCAGGTGGGGCGGGGGGGAGGGCTGACATTTGGTGGAAGTTGATTCTGAGTGTGTCTATGCACGTGTTTCTGGATGAGACTAACATGTGAATCGGTGGACTGAGTGAAGTTAGTTTTCCACAGGGTGGGTGGGCCTCGTCCAATCAGTTGAAGGTGTGACTAGAACAAAAGGCTGACCCTCCCCTGAGTGAGAGGGAGCTCTTCCTGCCTGATGGCTTTTAGCCTGGGATGTCAGCTTTTTCCTGCCTTTTGGACTAGAACTGGAACGTCGGCTCTCCTGGGGCTGCAGCTTGCCACCTGGAGATCTCGGGACTTGCCAGGCTCCGTAATCATGTGACCCGATTCCTTATAAAATAGACAGGTGGATAGATACGCAGATTGATTGATGATAGATGATTGACAGATGATAGACAGATAGACAGACAGACAGACAGACATCCTGTCGGCTCTCTGGAGAACCCTGACTAACACAGCATCCTAATCCCGAGAACCTGTGAGCACATGACCTCACACAGCAAAGGGACTTTGCAGATGGACTTGAGTGGACCACCCTGAGCTGGGGGGATTGCCCTGGGTGGTTTGGGTGGGCCCTAAAGGCAATCACAAGTGTCCCGATGACAGGGAGGCAGGAGGGCCAGAGACAAGGAGAGTCTGGAAGACACCAGCCGCTGCCCATGTGGTTGGGGGACGGGGCCACGGACTGGGATTCCCAGAAGCTAGAAAGGCCAGGAACGGATTTGCCGTGGAGACTCCGGAAGGAGCCAGCCCCGGGGGACCCCTGGACTTGAGCCCAGTGACACCCATGTTGGACTCCCAGCAGCTCCCAGACCATCAGGTGGTGGTGGGTGTGGCTTTGAGCCTTGATGTTGGCTGTGGGAAGGGGACACAGGCCTCCAGCCGGCCTGGGGGGATTGGGTCAGGCTCCTGGTCCCCCTCACGTGTGAGTCCCTGACTTGCCAAGGGGGGGCGACATTGTCCACGTGCCGACTCCTCAGAGCCAGGGGAGGGATGGAACAGGCTGCTCAAGCAGCTCTCCAGGGGGGCCTGAGCCCTGCCACCACCCCCAGGGGCACAGGGAGGAGTCTCCCCTCCAGACTGCGCCCCCGGAGCAGGGGTGCTTTCCCGGCCCCCGCCCCTTCCTGGGCCCCTGTGCTTCACCTCTCGTTGACCTTGCTGGGTCACCAAGCACAGCCCCCCGCTGAGACCCAGGAGCCCTCCAGGAGTGGGTGCCAGGAGCTGGGTCTGGCGGGGAAAGGGAGCCCCCAGTCACCCCGGCAGGGCGGTGACAAGAGTCTGCTCGGCCCTCCTCCTGCCCTCCCCGCTCCCCTGTGGGCCGGGGACAGAGGACAGGGCCCTGTCACCTCCTGTACCGCCCTGGGAGCGGCCCCACAGGATCAGGGGCCTTCCCGCCCCTCACTCCCAAGGAGCGTTGTTTCTGTTGGTCACTTTTACGCTCTCGGCGGTGCAGGCAATTAGCTCCCAGAGGTGTATTCAGAAAAGCAGTGCACACACGTGTTTAGAGCTGCGTTCACACCACCCCCCCACACACACGGGGGTCACACCGCGTTCACACCCCCCCCACACACACGGGGCGGCTCACACCGCAGACGGTCACCGGCCCCCGCCCTGGAGGCCGGAGCCCGAGGTCCAGGCGTGGGCGGGGCAGGGTCCCCCCGAGGCCCCTCTCCTGCGTGTGGACAGCCGTCCTCTCCCTGTGTCCTCAGGGGGTCGTCCCTCCGTGCGTGTCTGGGTCCCGATCCCCTCTTCTTACAAGGACCCCGGCCGCACGGGACCAGGGCCCACCCCGGTGACCCCGTGTCACCTTAAACATTCACAGATGCCGTCCCCGTGTGTGGTCACGTCCTGAAGTCCTGGGGCCAGAACTCCAGCACGGATCTGGGGGCACAACTCAGCCGTCACGGCAGCACCCCTGCCCCTTCCACGTCCTCACCCCCGCACACGCACATCCTTCCTGTGGGCACACGCACCTCCGTATTTCCAAGTCGCAGCCCGGAACGGCTGTCTGCTGACCTCCCGCTGTGCGCTACAGAGACGGGGCTCTCCCCGGTCAGGCCCCGGTGACACACACCATGGGTGTCCCCACGACCCCCTCCGCCGGCCCACCCGGGCCCACACTCCTCTGTTCTCTGCACCCTGGGGCCCGCAGACTCCTTTGCCCCCCCCCCCCCACAGCTCCCTTTCCGCTCCTCTGAACACTTGCCGATGGTTCCCGGGGCACTTGGACACAGGACACAGGTCCACGTGGTTCTCCCCAGGCCCCCACGCCTCGTGCACTTCACCCCTGCTCAGCCCGGCTGCCGACTCGCCCCGCAGACCTTTCCCGAGCAGCCTCGACAGTGCCGTCCCCGGTGCCTGCCTGCTCTGGGCCCCCATCCCCTCCTGTCCTGAGGTCCTGCCCCCACCCCGTGCAGAGAAGCCCCCCCCCAGGGCCCCGACAGGGGGCTCCCCAGCCCAAATCTGAACCACCTGGCACCATTTTCACTGCACCTGCTGCGTTTGCTGTCCCGGCGACCTGTGGTGTGAACCCGTCCTTAAAGTTAGTCTAACCAGTCTTGACATACGGCTGTCCCAAGGAACGCGGCTCTGCGGTTGAGGGCGGTGAGCACACTGGGGGGCCCCCTGGTGCCCTGTGACCCGCTCACCGACATCCGCCCTCCCGGCCCCTCCCTGCCCCCAACCCACCCAGCAGCACCTGCTGGAGTTTGCGCAGTCTGGACTTTGGTGTGGTCGTAGTCAGGTAGCAGTAGTATCTCTCTCTCTCTCTCTCTCTCTCTCTCAATGTTTATTTATTTATTTTTGAGACGGAGAAAGAGGGAGGCAGAGGATCCGAAGCAGGCTCCGCACTGACGGCACAGAGCCCGACGGGGGGCTCGGACCCACAGACCATGAGATCACGACCTGAGCCAAAGTCAGACGCCCAACAGACTGAGCCACCCGGGCGCCCCTTCCTCTGGTCTCTTGCCCCTCAGCGTAATTATTCCGAGATGTGTCCTTGTCACTGCCTTTATCAATGTTGCTTTACCGTTGCCCAGTAACACATGACCATTCTCTCAGTGCCTCAAAACAACACGAATATATCATTTTACGATCCCGGACGTCAGAAACCTGAATGGGGTTCACTGGGCCAAAACCCAGGTGTCTCTGGGCCGTGCTCCCTCAGAGGCTCCAAGGACACCCCGGCTCCTTGTCCTTTCTGGCCGCTCGAGGCCCCACACTCCTCGGCTTGTGGCCGCCTTCCATCTCCAGACGCAGCCACGGCGGCCAGTCCCCTGTGGCCTCCCTCCGGCCCTCCTTCCGGGAAGCCACACGCCCCTCTCCCACCTTAAGCCCCCCTGTGATGACAGGGCTCCCTCAGCTAATCCGGGATGATCTCCCTCTTTCAAGGTCAGCTGCCTAGCAATCCTAACGCCGTCTGCAACCTCTCCTCCGGTGCCACCCGCCGTTCGAGGGTCGGGGCACGCCCGTCTTCCGGGACGTTGTTCTGCCTGCCACGATCGATGTCACATTACTTTTCATCGATGAATAGTGTTCTAGAACATGCACGTGTCGCAACCTGTCCCTCCTTTTCAGCGCGGGCGCACATTTGGGCGGCTTCCGGTTTCTGGCTGTTCCAAACAAAGCTGCTAGAACATTCACGTACCCGTCTTCGCGGGGGTGTATGCCTGACTGTCCCGTGGAACAGATTGCTGCCTCGTGGGGAGGGGCGTGCGGGATGTTCAAAGGCCTGTCCAAACGGCCTCTGCAAAGTGCCTGTGTGGCTCTCCCCTCGCGCCAGCGCCGCGTGGGGGCCCCGGTGGCTCCAGTGCCCTCACCGGCACTTGGTAGGGTCCCTACTTCCCATCTTAGCCGCTCTACTAGGTGTTTCGTGGCCTTTCGCCGTGGGTTTCTTTGGCGCGTCCCGAATGACTTAGGAATTTGGGCATCTTTTCAGGCGCTCATCGGCCACTTGTGAATCTTTGTGGAGTGTGCCTGCAGACCCTTCCCCATTTCTTTATCGGTCCACCCGTCTTATCGTTGGTGGGGAAAGTTCTTTATATATGCCAGCTACACATCCTTTGTCGTTTTGCAAAATATACGTGTTTTGCAAATATTCTCTCCTAGCTGGTGGTTTCTTCTCGCATCCTTTTGACAGTGTCTTTCGAAGAGAAGTTCAAAAATTTTTTTGGTGAATTCAAATTTATTGATTGTTTTCTTTTATACTGCTTTTTCTGTCAAGTATCGTGTTTTTTTTTAATTTTTTTTTTAACGTTTATTTATTTTGAGACAGAGAGAGACAGAGCATGAACGGGGGAGGGGCAGAGAGAGAGGGAGACACAGAACCGGAAGCAGGCTCCAGGCTCCGAGCCGTCAGCCCAGAGCCCGACGCGGGGCTCGAACTCGCGGACCGCGAGATCGTGACCTGAGCTGAAGTTGGACGCTTAACCGACTGAGCCACCCAGGCGCCCCATGTCAAGTATCGTGTTTAATAAATCTCTGCCGAGCTCAAGGTCAGTAAGATTTTCATCCCTGCTTTCTTCCACAAGCTACACAGTCTGATCTCCGACATGAGGTATACCCTCCCTTTTCAATTAATTCTTGCAAAGGCAATCCTTTCTCCACGGGATTGCCTCGGCAACCTGGCTGAAAACTGGGCGACCTCACGCGTGGACGCTGCTCCGACCGGAGTCTCCGGGTCAGGTCACTGAGTCATTCACTGTTCCTCTGCATCAAAGTGAGTTCACCTCCCTTACATCCTTGCATTTTTACATAGTCTGGAATGAGCTTGTTAATTTGTAAAAAAACAAAAAAAAAACAAAAAAAAAAAAGAAAGAAACAAAGGAAAAAAAAAACTCCCGGGGTTTGATTCACACTGGGTTGAATCTATACAGCAGCTTGGGAACAGCAGGCACCCCGGTCACATGGAATTTTTTCCTGTCCGTGAACCCTGCCTCTGTCCATTAATTACTTCAGCTTCCTACCTTCTCTCGGAGCATCTTAGTTTTCAGAGTGCGAGTCTTAGATGCCTTTTGTCAGATTTACCTACAAATATTTTCTATTTTTTTATTCTTTTTAAAACGGCATTTTGAAACCTCGATTTCCAAATGTTCGTTTCTAGTGTAAGAAATACAATAATAGGGGCGCCTGGGCGGCTCAGTCGGTTGAGCGTCCGACTTCGGCTCAGGTCCTGATCTCGTGGTTCATGAGTTCAAGCCCCGCGTCGGGCTCTGTGCTGACAGCTCGGAGCCTGGAGCTGCTTCAGATTCTGTGTCTCCCTCTCTCTCTGCTCCTCCCCTGCTCATGCTCTCTCTCTCTCCCTCTATCTCTCTCTCTCTCAAAAATAAATAAACATTAAAAAGAAAGAAAGAAAGAAAGAAAGAAAGAAAGAAAGAAAGAAAGAAAGAAAGAAAGAAAGACAACGGATTTTGTGTGCTGACCTTCTATCCTACAAACCCGCTGAGCTCCCAGGTTGATTCTAGCAACTCACAGATTTTGTGGGGTCTCTAAGAAGATGATTGTGTCTTCCTCAAATAGAGTCAGTTTTATTTTCTCTCTGCTCTGGATGCTTTGCTTTCCTTCCCTGCTTGTACTGGCAAGACCTCGAGCACGTCATCGGACCGGAGGGGTGACGGCAGGCACCCTCCCTCTCTCCCGTCGGCGGGGAGAGTGCTCTGTCCTGCACCAGAAAAGGCCATGTCCGCCCTGGTGGTGTTATAGACGCCTGTCATCAGGTTGTGGGATTTCCCTTTTATTCCGTTTTCTGGGACCTTCTCTCAGGAATGGAGGGTAGGTTTTATAAAATGCGTCTTCTGCACATTTGAAGATGATCACACACTTTCGCTTCTTTTAGTCTGTTTGTTTATATGATGAACTAAAATTCATCAGTTTTCAAATGTCACAACCACCCGGCACGCCGGGAAGAAGCCCCACTTGGTTGCGTGTTATCTGTGTCATGTTAAGACTTTGTTAAGAATGTTTGCATTTCTGTTCACGGCCTGTAGTTTTGTTTCTGATAACTCACACCTGTGCCTGGTTACGGGCGCAGAGCACCGCCGGCCTCGGAGGAGCCCCGGGAACTGTTTCCTTGCCTTCAAATTTCTGGAACAGTTCACGTAGAATGAGCGTTATTTCCTTCTTGGGTGTTGGGTAGGATCCGTCATGAAGACGTCCTGTCCTGGACGTCTCTAAGGCTTTAAAGCACAATTTCAATTTCTTGGTCGGTTTGAGGTCACCTGGCTCGCGCGCCTCCTTCGGCAAAGCCGGGGCGTGTGGTCAGTTCGCCTCCGTGGATGAACTGGAAGAAGGGTGCTTGTCACAGTCCCTTCCTCTCCTTCACGCTTCTGCTGCATCTGTGATAACCACCAGGGTCTCTCTCCTGATACCGACAATCCGTGTCTGCTCTCATTGTCTGCATCAATCCGACGCGTAAAAGGTTGATTAAGTTGTTTAATCTGAAAAAAAAAAAAAAAAACAGCTTTGGTTTCATTGATTTTCCGTTTCCAATTTCATAGATTTCTGCCCTCACGTCCATCACTTCCTTTCTTCTGCCGACCTCAGATTTCATCTGTTTTCCTTCTCCGATCTCTTCAAGCGGAGGCTGAGGTCATAGATTTGAGACCTCTCCTCTTTTCTCATGTGACTTAAGCCAGATCCAATGAACTTGTTAAAAATTAATTTACTTCTTAAATCCCAGTGTGGCTAACGGACGCATTGTATTAGGTTCAGGTGCGCGGTATGGTGACTCAGCAGTCCTGCTCGGTCCTCCTCGGTGCCTGCCAGGAGCACACGCCCGAGTCCCCGCCCCTGTCACCGCCCCGGCCTCCTCCGCCACCGGACACGCGTGCCCTCTGAAGTTCAGAGTCTGATCCTTTGTCTCTCTTTCTCTGCTCCTTTGTTTTGTTTCTTAAACTCCACGTGCGTGCGAGTGAAATCACATGGTGTTTTTGCCTTTCCAACTCCTCCCACCCAGCCCTGTCCCCTCGAGGTCCATCCATGTTACGTCCAATCAATGGTGACATCGTGTTTCCGTTTTCATTCTGTTTGAAATGCTTTCTGGTTTTCCTTCTTTGACGCATGTGTTATACCCGAGTGTTGTTGTTTGCTTTCTATATTGTATCAGTTTCCTGCCGCTGAATGACCGGTTATGCAAATAGAGGCTTCAAACAACACCCCCTTATTTTCACCCGGTCCCGGAGGCCAGGATGTGGCGGGACAGCGTGGGTCCTCTCCTGCACGGACACCCGCCTGGCAGAACTCAGGCCCTTGCCGTCGGAGGACTGAAGTCCGGGCCTCCTGGTGGCCACCTGACTGCCGTTCGCAGCTCCCAGAGGCCCCTCTCAGGTCCTCCTCATGCCCCTCCACCGACCGAAGTGACAATGAACCTCTTCTCCCTCAAGCTTCAGATCTCGGACTTAGAACTCTCTGACTAGGTTGGGCCCATCCAGACAATCTCCCCGTCTTAAAGTCAACTGAATAGTACCTTAATTACGTATGCAAAAATCCCTTTGTTTAACAGAAAATTCACAGGAGTAACACCAACACCAGAGGGCACAGGTCACAAGTCCACCTTAGAATTCTGCCCACCCCACTCACACCACCCCCCACCCCCCGGGGATTTGGGGGTTTCCCACATACTGCCCTCTTTTACATTTAGAATTCGATTCTACGGTAGCCGCACTTGGTCTGATTTGAATCCTTTTAAGCTTATTTAAGAATTGTTTTACGGCCCGAAGTATGGTTTACCTTGGTAAATGTTTCATGGGTACCTGAAAAGAATGTGAATTCTGCTGTTTTCAGGGTGGAGTGTTTTATGAATGTCAATTATGTCCATTGGGTTGGCAGCGGGGATCGCGTTCACTTCCTTCCTGACTTTCTGCTTACTTGTTGCCGCGATTATTGACAGAGTTGTTGAACTCTCCTACTGTCGTTGTGGGTTTGTCTACTTCTCCTTTCAACGCCATTAACTTTTGCCTTATGTATTTTAAAGCACTGTTATCAGGTGCGTTAACGTGTAGGATTGTTACACCTCTTGATGAATGGACCCACTTACCACTATGAAATGACTTTTTTATGCCTGATAATATTCTTTGCACAAAACGTACTTTGTCTTGTTGGGAAAATAAGTAAAGTTCTGCACCGTAAGATGGCTGATGGGACTAACATAACTCTAGTTCCTAGCTTAGAAACTCCTTCCAGGTTCTTCTTCCTGCCCTGCTTGCCGTGTGAGCCAGATTAGTACCAGCGCGGGACGCAGAAGTAACGCATTATGAGAAATTGTCCCCCTTGCTTGTGCGCAAGACTCAGACATCTGGAGAAGGATCTCCTCTGAGCCCGCCGGTGTAAAATAAAACTCCGATCCACCAAGATCTCCGAGTGCTGCTTGGTTTTTCCGCCAGTGATCCAGCCTGGTTCCGTAAGAGTCTGAAGTTAATATATGCCACTCTCTTCTCTGATGATGAGGATTACCGTGGTGTATCTATTTCTGTCTATTTACTTTTAACCTATTGGTGTTTTGTGTCTTCATGTTTATTTTTATTTTTATTTTTATCATATGCCTTTTAAAAATATTTATTTATTTTGGAGAGAGAAGAGAGTGTGAGCGTGACAGGGGCAGAGAGGGCGACAGAGGATCTGAGGCAGGCTCTGTGATAACAGCAGTGAGCCCGATGTGGGGCTCAGACTCATGAACCGTGAGATCATGACCTGAGCTGATGTGGGACGCTCAACCGACTGAGCAGACCTAACCTCATCACAGTGACCCTCCTGTCTCTGGAATGTCATTCTGTATGGACACTAGGCTTACAGACAAAATGGAACAAGGGCACCAACGTGACCTGCCATGAGCTGGTGACCCCAATGTCTACCTAGACCCCGCTGAGTGGTCTGGAGGGAAATAACAGAACGCACAGCTCCCAATAGCTGTTTCAATGTATTTTGTGTGTTTTGAGCGAGAACTTGGCTGATAGATGTGGAGTGGGGTATGAGAGAAGGAGGCTGCACGGCCTGAGGGAAGAGAGCCTCCCTTTGCAGAGCTGGGGACATCAGAGGAAGGAGAAGGCTTGGAGGGGACATACTTGCGGTGCAGCCATGGGTCGGATTCTGGAGTCGAGTTCAGGCAAGAGGTCTGGGCTGAGGGTCAGTGGATATGTGGAGTTGAAGGCCACAGGCATCACTGACCGAGCTCCCTGGGGACAGGGCACACCCAAAGCAGTGAAAGGGCGGAGGCTGAGGTCATGAGGCATTTCAAACGGGAGGAAGATGGAGGGTTGGAAAAGGTGGTGATGCGATCGTTATTTTACGGCCGGGAGGACATGTCTCCCCCTCCGTGGAAACCAGTCCCAGGTGTACAGATGATCTAACAGTAAAAAGTGGAACTGTCTAAGGAACGCAGCAAGCAATGGGCAGCGATGGAGAGGAGATGACAAGACTCTCTGGAGGTGGCGGGTCTGGATTCCAATCCCGACGGGGCCAGGCGTGACCTCTGTGAGCTTGTGAAGGTCACCAGCCCCCGTGCCCCTCATTCATCATCTGTACGATGTAATAATGGCGGAGTTCCCTCTTGGACCAAACGGCCTGGCCCAGATGACCCGCTAGACGTGAGTTAGCCCTCATCATCTTCGTTAGTGGTCTTTCTTCTGGTTTTTACTTGCGTCGCTTTAGTGCCTCAGAGCCGGGACGGCCTTTCCAAGTGTGACACTGAACCCAGAGGCCAAACACCTGAAAGACTGACGAATTTGGTTACGTACACTTTTTTCTTTTACGTTTGATTAAGTTGAAAATTTTTTAAGCGTTTAATTAGGTAAAACCCTAAGTAGGCCAGGTCAAAAGGCCACTGACCAACTCAAATGAATGGCAATCACAGAAGGGGTTGCGTTTCCCTAATATATGGGGAGCTCCTGTAAATAATCTTCTTAACAAGAACCAGTGGAAACACTGACAACCGAGATAAGCAAGCATTCAGAGGAAAGGAAGTATAATCGGCCTAACTATATGAAGACGTGTTCAAAGCCCCTCATAATAAAAGAAATGTGGATGAGAACAGAGATACCATCAGTTTCTCATCAGATGAGAAAAACAGAACAAAACAAAGCCTTTAACATGCACACAGGTTTGTGAAACAAGAGAATGGGGCAACAAGTCTCGCGTGCTTTGCTGGAGGAAATATAAATCAGACCAACTTCTGGGAAAGGGAATTTGATAAAATGCATTGAGTTTCAAGTGTACGTAACCTTTGACCCACCAGTTCTCATTCCGGGATTTGTCGTGCAGACACCCTCGTGCGTGTGCGGACGGAACGTGTGCGGTGCCGTCACCACAGCCCCGCGCACGCTAGCGGGGGTCCGCCAGACCTAGACGTCCGTCCCGAGAGGGCTGGCTAGGTACATGTGGAACACCAGGTACAATGGAGCACTGGAGGGCTACGCTAGAAATGAGAGTAAGGAGGGTCCCTGTACACACTCCGGGGAATGATCTCGGAGACATTTGTTAAGCCAAAACAAAAACAAAAGAAAAAAACATGGCCCAGAATAATTAGTATGATATACACAGGAAAGAGGAATTCAAATAATGTATTTTAATCTCCCTTTTTTCTACAGGATATCTCAGGATGGACACAAATGAACCTGGGGACCCAGGAGTCTTCTGGGAGGAAGGCGGGTGGGGGGTGGAGAGGGAAAACCATCCATCGAGAGCTTTGACTGCACACCCCTTTTCGTTTAGAGCCATGTGAACATATTAGTCAAAAACAATAAATCGAATTCTAAGTTGTTTTGGATGTTTATTTTTGAGAGAGAGACGGAGAGCAAGCGAGGTAGGGCCAGAGAGAGGGAGGGAGACACAGAATCCGAAGCAGGTTCCAGGCTCCGAGCAGTCGGCACAGAGCCTGACGCGGGGCTCCAACTCACCAACCGAGAGATCGTGACCTGAGACGAAGTTGGACACTCAACCGACTGAGCCACCCAGGCACCCCAACAATAAATTGAATTCTAAACATGTTTCGAGAAAATCCATTAAGAGAAAAAAGAAGAAAAACCGTATGTTCGTCTTATAAGCTGTGGAAATTTTCCTCATGAAATTCAACGTCTATTCATTATTTTTTTTATAACGAGTATCATAACCAATTAGAAACCGAAGGGAAGTTCTTTAGCTTGATAAGTTAGCTACCAGAAATCTATGGCAAATACTATATTGGATGGTAAAATATTAAAAGCATCCGTCCCGGATCAAGAATATAACAAGAATGCCTGCTGTCACCATTTTTTCTTAGACATTGGCAGGAAGCCTCGCCAGTCTACAGACCAACCAGATCGATAGGGGAGGGAGAAAAAGGACCGGGATATGAAAGGAAGAAAGTTCTTAGCATTCTCAGGCGATGTCACTGCGAAAACCTAGAGAATCTCCAGAAAAAACTTGATAGGAGAATGTAGCAAGGCTCCTGGATAAAAGATTAATATACAACAACCACAAAAATGAAATGCCTTTCTCCAAACTAGGAGCAACAGACAATACGCTTCAGAATTACATGTATCAATTACAACAGTAACAAAAAAGGTAACTAACAAACATGTTTATGACCTTTGTGGAGACAGAGAATTACAAACAACGTGTCAAAGGATTAAAAGGAAACTAAATTAATGGAGAGACAGACAGACAGGACAGAGCTTCCCAGGGGACTAGACAAGCTGATTCTAAAATTAATATAAAAGAGCAGTGTTGTCAAGAATGTCCTTGTATTTAGTAACTGGAAAGAGAGGAAGAGAGACAGAGAGACAGAGACGGAGAGAGAACAGGCTTCCGTCCCATCACTAGCAAGCATCACTCTGAAACAGTGGCTGTTAAGACGCAAGGGCCCTGGCAAAGGTAGGGGCCGTGTAACAGTGTAGTGCGTTTTACTTGTACTCAAAGCAGGTGTCTTTGTCCTTGCTCATTCCATTCCTGTTGTCCCCCCCCCCCCCGCCCCCGCCCTGCCCCGGAATGGAAGCTCCCTGGCTTTGCTCGCTGCTGATTCCGGGGGCCTCTGACCGGTCGGCCAAAAGATGCTCCCGTCACCCCGAATGAGGCATCGTCCTGAACTCCCCCTCAGACGTGGCCTTACATGAATGCAGTTTTCAACGTTAAGCCATTTTACGCTCCTGGAACAAACCCACATTGGTTCGGGAGGGTTTGTTACACGGTTCGGGACATGACCTGCTGACATTTCGTTTAGGATTTTTGCATTTAAAATAGGATCCCCTTGGACCTCTCCTTTCTTGACTGTTCTTGTCTGCTTCTGGTAGTGAAGTCATACCAGCCTCATAAAAGGGATGGTAAAACCCACTTATGTTTATGTTCAGCAGAGCACCTGTGTGAGATCGGAACTCCTGTGCTTTGATTTTCTTTCCTCCTTGTGGATGTTCGACCTCTGATTTCGTGTCTTCCAAGGGGCAGATACCTTTGGGTTTTATTGTTCTTGAGTCGGTTCAATGTTATCTTTTTCTGTGAGCTCGTTTATCCCCAAAACAATTCAAATTGCTTTGTATAAAGCTGTTTATAGCATTCTCTCGTTATTGTGCAAAGTTTCGGATGCATCTGCGTTTGTCTCCTTTTCGCCGTTGGTGTTGTGGGTGGTTTCCCCCCACACCCCCTTGGGTCTTGGGAGCACTTGTGATACGTCTTTGTTTTCAATGTCATCAATTCCTACTGCATTTTAAAAACGCGTTTCCCTCAAATTCTGGAGGGCGGTTATTTGCCCTGTCTTCTCCTTCATACGCAAGGTGACCGCCCCGCTGACCTCAGCCCGGCTTCCTTTCCAGTGGAGAGCTTCCGGTTTTCCCAAGCACGGCGTCAGCCGCATTCCCGAGACTCTGCTCCACAGTATTTCCTGTTTTCATCATCGCCTTGTGCCAAGCTCTATCTGACCCCCATTATGAGTTATTCTTTGCCCTCCGGCTAGTTTAGAACGTCTTTTTTTTTTTCAGGCTCAGGATGCATTTTACAGGTCCTTGTTATTTTGTTTTCCTAACTCTCTTGTATGATCAGAGATGGGGGGTCGGTATGGGGCACATTCACGAAAGTACACGAGACTAAGGCGGTGGGCTTAGGTCATCGGTTAGCGCAAATGTGAGCCTGAGGAGAACGGTGACTCTGTCGGGGACAGAGAACTGCATGGGTCCTGCTAGATGGGGCTTGTTACCGTGCGGTTAAATCCTCTGTGCATGCTGCGTTCCAGAAATTGCAGGCAGCTTGTGTCAGACTAGCCCTCCGCAGACAAAATATACACATTCTTGACTCCTTAAAAGGACTTGGCAGAAGCTTGATGAGCTTCGACGTGAGGGCGAGCCCCGGGGGCTCTGGTCCCGAGGGTCTCCGGCCCGCGCAGCAGGGCGGCCCCGGCACGAGCAGCAGTCTCAACCTTGGTGAACTCGGAGGTCAGAGGGCAGGGCCTGGGGTGACAGAGGACACCCCAGGTAAGAGGGAGCCACAGAGAGGGGACCCTCCATTTGCACGTAACTCCCTCCAAATCCAGGGCCCCCGACCCCTGAACCAAGCACGTGCAGGGGGAGATCCAGGGGCCTGGCTGAAAGCGGCAGCGGGGGCACTGAAAGAGCTCAGAGTTTCAGAGTGCTCGGCAAGGCGACAGCAGCAAAGCGGGGAACCTGGTACACACCTAGGGCGTCCGTCCAAACCCCAGGAGGGCCACGGCCTCGGAGCACACCGTGCCCCAACAGTAAGCCTGGGGACAAGACGGCTGTTCTCACCAGGGGCGAGACGAGGTCTTTGCAAGCTCCGCGTGCCTGGGGAGGAGGTAAGCGGTCTGCAGCGACAAAAAAACGCTGGAACACTAGAGCGGCTCTGCGCTGGGCCAGTCTGACAGATTGGCAGAAGCGGAGAAGTCCCTAAAAACTCACAGACTACTTGTATTCAACTGAGACAAAACAGGTCATCCGAATGGCCCTCAACCGCCTAGAGAAACTGAACGTGCCATTTAGAGGCTCCTGAGAGGGGCGCCTGGTGGCTCAGTCGGTTGAGCGTCCGACTCAGGCTCAGGTCATGATCTCACTGCTCGTGAGTCCGAGCCCCGAGTCAGGCTCTGTGCTGACAGCTCAGAGCCTGGAGCCTGCTTCGGCCTCTGTGTCTCTGGCTCTCTCTGCCCCTGCCCCTCTTGCGCTCTGTCTCTCTCAAAAATAAATAAACATTAAAAACAATTTTTTTTAACTTTCAAAAGATTTAAGTCTCATGGAATAGTTTACCTGAACCCGATGGCAATTAGAAAAAAATTTCTTTAAAGATATCTAGAGGGGCGCCTGGGTGGCTCAGTCGGTCGAGCGTCCGACTTCGGCTCAGGTCACGATCTCCCGGTCCGTGAGTTCGAGCCCCGCGGCGGGCTCTGCGCTGACAGCTCGGAGCCTGGATCCTGCTTCCGATTCTGTGTCTCCCTCTCTCTGTCCCTTCCCCGCTCATGCTCTGTCTCTGTCTCTCAAAAATGAATAAACGTTTTTTTAAAAAGTTAAAAAAAAAAAAAAGATATCTAGAAAAGTCCCGAAATATTTGATATTCTCCTCCCCACCCTCCCCCCAAAAAAAGGAATTCCAAGGGAAATTCGAACATTTGAGCCAAATAAAAATGAAAAGAAAAACACACCATCGTGGGACACAGTTATTGCTGAGAAGGAAATGAATAGTTTAACATGGTCATCTTAGTAAAGAACAGAGGTTTAAAATGAGTGATCTAAATTTCCATCCAGCCAACGTTAGTAGAACGAGTAAAACTGAGAGCAGGTGTCCAGAACAACGTGGGTAATGTCTCCCTCCGGGTGCAAGGCGGTGGGTTTGCAAGGGGCCCTTATACAATATGGGGGTTCCCTAAACTGGGGGTGCACCATGGGGGGGGCGCAGACCCACCGCACTTTTGAGACTGTGTCAGCCAGAGAGGAGGGCAAAATTCGACAGAAATAAACACTCACAGAAGCGGGGGGGATGGGGCCACTTTGGGGTTCCCTTTCCTGCACCCCGAGCGCTGGGAGGACACGGGCGTGGCGTGTGGGGCACTCACAGGACCGTACATCGAGACGGGAAGTTTGCCGTACGTCCGATTAAATGTGCATTAGAGGTAAGACAGGCATTATTCACTGTGTTTATTGTTAATCTCTGCGTTGCCTTCACCCCCAGTCTTTCTCCCCCTGTACCTGCTACCGGCTAATATTTAGTTTCTACTGCTTTTTATCCCTAAAATTTACTCACTTTATTGTTTTCGGTTAATTTTTGCTTGGTTTTACCTGAGCGTTTGCTCCCCAGGTCGACATTGCTAAGCACAAAGTCGGCAGACAGTCCCGTGCTGGGCCCTTTCCAGGCGCGAAGTTTCTCGAGCCTTCTGTTTCTGCCAAGAGACCTGCTTCCTGTGGAGCAGTCTCCCGGTCAGACACCCGACACCCCCTACGTTTTGAGCAAAGAGCTCTCTTGCCTTCCCTTATCGTGACCCCTTAGGACGGGTTCCTAAACCGTAGCGCCCCCCGCCCCCCCCCCCCCCCCGGTTTCTCAGGGCTGCACGAACGGGGCCACACTGCACGCACACCCTTTTCCTACCTTCCTCAGCCGCGCAAATGGTCCACGTTCTTCAGGGCGAGCGCACCCTCCTGGAAATTAGCCATCGTGTGTCCACGTGGCTTTGCCGTCCCTCTCGGGCGGGCATTTGCTCCACGGCGAATCTGGGGCCGCGGTGACCGTTCGCGGACGCGTGTGTCGTGACATTTACGTGCTTTCACCTTTCCCGGGTAATGCCCAGTGGCCCGGGTAAAGGGCCGCACCCGGTCCCCTTTTGGTGGCAGACCTCCTGATCGCCGGCATCGTCCACAGAGCTTGGCTCCGTCGGGCACTTAACCGTTAGCCCATCTGGATGCTGCAATGGTAATCGGTGTGATTTTTTTACCCAGCCGTGTTGAGATACCATCCGCACGCGACGCACAATTCGGGGCTTTTGGTACATCCATGGGGCTGTGCAGCCGCGGACATCTCTGGACCCCCGTAGAGACCCCGTTCCTCTTAGCTGCCACCCCCAGTATCCCCACAGCCCCTGCAACCGCTCAGCTCCTTTCAGCGTCTACGTACTGGCCTATTCTGGGCGCTTCGTACAACAGGGAGCGGAATCCTACCACGCGAGGTCTTCTGCGGCCGGCTTCTCTCACGGAGCACGTGTTCAAGGTTCCTCCACATTGTGGGGCGCGTCAGGGCTTTGTCTCCTTTGGCGGCCACATGACAGGCCGTCACAGGGATCCCAGACATCTCGTTTCCCTTCCACCAGTTGGAGGGCACGCGGTTGTCTCCTCTCCGTGGTTTTGAACGTTCGCGTGCACGTTTTTGCGTGGAGGTACGTTTTCATTTCAGTTGGGCGGATACCCGGGACTGGAATGGCCGGGTCACACGGTAACTCGACGTTTGGCTTTTTGCAGAACCGCGAGACCGTTTCCCAGGGCGCTGCGGTGCCCGCACACTCTCGCCGGCACTGTTCGCTACTGCCTTCCTTCCGGAACGTACCATCCCGGCAGGTGCGATGGGTTTCTGTTGACCGTCTTTCCACGTGCTTGTTGGCCACGTGTGTGTCTTCTGTGGAGAAAAGTCTACCGATCGGTGCTGGTTTAATCTGCGCTCCCTGATTACACGTCAGGGAGATGATCTGCTTTGAGCATTTACCGCCATTTCCATCTCACGATTGCAGAATGGCTGTTTGAATAGTTTGCCCACTTTCTATTGTTACCTGTTCTGTTCTTTTTAATTTTTTTAAAATGTTTTTTATTTATTTTTGAGACAGAGAGAGAGACAGAGCAGGGGAGGGGCAGAGAGAGAGGGAGACACAGAATCCGAAGCAGGCTCCAGGCTCTGAGCCGTCAGCACAGAGCCCGACGCGGGGCTCGAACTCACAAACCGAGAGACCATGACCTGAGCCGAAGTCGGATGCTCAGCTGACTGAGCCACCCAGGCGCCCCGATTGTTACCTGTTCCATCCTTTTACCGACTTGCGGGACTTGGCCGTTTATTCTGTACACTTAAAGCTTTGCTTTTTACGCACGTTCCAAACACATCCTCCAATTTGTGACTTTTCCTTGAACCTTTTTTACGGTGTCTTTTGATGAACGGAACTTAGTTAACTAGACCTAAATGTGGTAAAATACATCGATTCTATTTTCCGTTCAACTATGGTTTAAGAAATCTTTTCCTGCCTTAGCTCATGAGGAGACTTAGGTGTCCTGTAGTCTCTTTTAAATGTGTTGGGACATTGATCCAAAGCTGGGACACGTCCTACGGCCCCTGTCCCCACGAGTCACGCGGTCACACTCCACGCCCTCGCCTGGGTGCGGTCCAGTCAGCGGGCTGGGGCAAAGATGAGGGATTCTGCAGAGGGAGTTAAAGCCCCTGACCAGTGCCTTTGAGGTAATCAGGGAGGTCTTCCTGCTGGACTTGAGCCCATCGGGGGAGCCCCTGAACACAGGGTCCAGAGGCGGGGGGCCTCTCTGGGGGAGTCTCTCTCTCTCTCTCTCTGCCGCGTGCTCACTTGCAGGACGCAGGTCTGCCCTGAGTTCTACAGCATGGCCAGGAGCTCCGCCCACAGCCACACGGGGTCCTCGCCCAGTGGGGCCTTCAGATGAGAACGCAGCCCCGGCCGGCCGCCCGCCTGCGGAGAAGCCAGCGAGGTGTGCCCAGACTGCCCACCCACACAGGCCATGGGAGGGTGCTGTCTCCAGTCACCGGGTCTGTGATAAAGCCTCACACCGCACAGGAAGTGCCAGTAAAGCCAAGGTCGAGGAACCCCGATCTCCGGCATGTTTGCTCTATAAAGAGCCAGAGAGTAAATATTTTGGGATCCGCAGGCCGCGGCCGCCCAGTGCCAGCACTGTAATCATTTCCCCTGCCTGCGTAGTGAATACCAGCCCCATTCAGACGGACGGACGTCTGGGTGGTTCTGCAGGGGTCTCTGCTTCGGGGCCTCACGTGCTGGAAACAAGGTGGGCCGCTCCCTGCAGAATCCGGTGAGAACCCCCGCTGGGCCCCGCCGGGCTGTCGGTGGCATTCAGCCCCTTGTAGGTGCAGGACCGAGGGTGCCGCCTGCCGGCTGGCTGTGAGTGAGGGCCTCGCTCGGCCCCGGAGAAGCCCCCCCACCCATGTGAAGTCTGTCACCGTGAACTGCTCTGACGTCCTCTTCTGACACCAGCCGCTTTGGAAGACCTTGTGCGATTAGGTTGAGCCCACCCGGGGAATCTATTTTAAAGTCAAACCAACGGTCTACAAAATCCTCTTGCCGAGAAACAGAACACAGACACAGGAGCGATATCGTTGGGTCTTTACGCGCCGTCCTGGGAATTAGGGCAGGAAATCTGGGCAGTGGGGCGGCAGGGGGTGGGGGGAGATCTGAGAACCCAGCCCACCGCTGCCACTGTACCACGAAAGAAGCCACAGATGGTGTGGGAAGAAATGCAGGGGGCCGTGTTCTAATAAAACTTTAGTTGCAAAAACAGTGGTGAGCAGGATTTGGCCCGTGGCTGCTGTGGTTTGCTGACCCCCATTCCAGGAAGTGTCACCGGCAGCTGCAAAAACCATGACGACTGAAGATGGGGAGCCTGACGGCAGGTGGCTCTAGCTGGCCGTGCCCCAGCCGCTGCCCGCCGGCCAGTCTCTTGGAGGGGACCCATCAGCGCTCAGGTGCCTTCACATCTGAAGCAGTCTTGCCGACAAACTTGACCTCAAACCAATCAGGTCCAACGAGGGATAGAGTGTAGAAGACAGGATACGGCATGATCCATAAAATCCGGAATGTGGGAAACTTGTTCTTGCAACTAATTCCAGGGGGGTGCTTCCTGATGAACGGGGAGCTTCGGGGATGTAGCCCGCAGGGCCGTGTGAGTTCTGTGGGGGTCTGGATGCAAAGAAACCACCCCAAACCCATCCGTGAGGCGGTCGGGAAAATGTGACGATATACAAGCATTGCCTGTGCACTTTCCGGACGGGGTGATGGTAGGAGGGCAACGGAGAGTGACCTGTCTGCGGGGGTGCGTGTCCGGGGCTTGCCCGAGAGTCGTCTGGACAGTGAGTGGAGGGGCATGGCTGGGACCAGACTGGCCACTTGGTGATGGCGGCTGGATGTGGGTGAGAATCCTAGCGTTCTCCGTGCTGTGGTCCGTGTGCGAGATCCCCCCAGCACAGGGATAGCGAATACCCACGTTCCGACTGCAGCATTAGGCTCCCAACGGGCCGGCGGCGGGGGACTGGTGGAGGCTCTGGGAGTATGTGGGGAGTCTGGCCCATCCGTTAGAGGACCCAGGGAAACAGGGCCTCGCGAAGGGGGCCGCACCTGGACAGGACGGCCGCGAGCTCCCTCGGACCACCAAGTGTTTGTGAGTGGGAGCCAGTGTGTGCCTCAGGGGCCCTTCTCTCCACATGGCCCCAGAGGACGCTGCTCCCATCCCCAGGGATGCCCACGGGGTCCTGGAGCTCACCGCAGACACCCTGGACACGGGGCCCCAGAGCAAGAGGTGGGAGCGGGTCCCACAACGGCAACAGCAGACCCACCAGCGGGGGCGTGTCCGTGACCATCACTGGGGGCCCGTGTGGTTGGCCCCCCAGGCTCCTGGGGCAGGCGCTGCTCCGTCCGGCGCCGGGGGCAGAAGCAGGCTCAGCCCCGGGGCTCTGGCCTCCGGCGTCCTCTGCTCTTCCAGGGACTGGCCTGGACCCTTGTGGGGTCTTGTCACATCCCACCAGGGTCACCAGATGTGCAGGTTACAGCCTGGCCTGTGGGTGGAGCTGCTGTGGCCCCTGGGCACCAGGTTCCACGGCCCCATCCCCGAGTGTCCCCCAGGCTTCATACTTCTTCTGCTTTGTCTCTCGCCGGGCGGCCCAGAGTCTCTGGCTGGTCAGTGGTGCTCCCGGGTCACCTGCCTGGCCCTCGGGCCCACACCCCATTCTGCCCTGCAGCCGGGCTGGCCTGAGGGGGCCCCGGTGTCCGGTCCCTTCAGCACACAAGGTCCTGCCACCCAGTAAGGCCGTGGGGGAGCGGGGGCTTCAGGGACCCCCACTCCCTGTGGCCAAAGTCTCCCGGGAGAACTGCTGGGCCGTGGACCACGGAGCTCCCGGACCGGCACCCACACGCCACCCCCGAGCTGGCCTCGGGCATGTCCACCCTGGCTGGTCCTCCGGGCCTCATGTCTCCAAGACTTCTCTGACCTCAGGAGTCGGGCCGCAGGGAGTCAGACACGGGGTTGAGGGCGGAGGGGGGCCAGAGTGGGGAAGCAAGTGGAGGGGGCCGCAGCAGGTGGGGTCTGAGGTCAGCCCCTCGAGGCCGGTGCCCATTCTCTGAGGTCCCCGTCCTGGGACGCACGGCCTCCGCAGGAACCGGCCCCCGGTGGGGAAGGGGCTGCGCGGGTGGAACCCCGCCCCCACCCCCAGCACCACCCCCACAGCAGACGCAGCCCTCCTGGGTGTGCACGGGTGCCCTGAGCCCCTGATCTGCCGTCGTGTGGGCCTGGTTCGGTGCCCCTGAGCCCCAGCTCTGGGAGTTGACAAGCTGCACTGGGGGGTGGGCCTGCTTGGGCCTGGGGAGTCCCTTTCCCCAAGGTCAGGGTGAGGGCCGGCGTGGCGGTCTCTTGCTCCTGGCTGGGTCCAGTTCAGGGGAGGGCAGAGAGGACAGAGAGGCCCGAGGGGCTGCTAGAGGCCGGGGGTGGGGCCGGGAGGCCAGCTTAGGAGCTAGAAGCGCCCCCCACCCCGGACCAGCGAAGGCTCCGGGCCTGTAGATGTGGCTCGGACATGTGGAGTTGGCCGCTGGCCATGTGAGACCCCACGTGCTGTGGAGGCAGCCCGGCCCGTGCCCGATCGCACCCTGGCGGGAGAGCCGTCTGCTCCCGGGCCAGGGCAGCACCTGCAGAGGTCCGTGTGTGACTGTCCAGCGGGCAGGAGCTGGTGGGCTTTGTGGGACCGGGACTCCATCCCCCCACCCCCAGAGCAGGCTCATGTGCCGGGACAGCGCGAGGGCAGGGAGACGAGCCTTCTGTGGGGATGCCGCGGCGCTGGCATGGCCCTCCCCAGGCGGCCCGCCCCTGCCCTGTCCCCTCTGGCCACCTCACTGCTGTCCTCTGCCATCTCCGGGCCCCACCTGCCCCCACCCCACCCCGCACCCCCCCCCCAGGAGCCGCTCCTCTGTCTGTGAGCTGATGGCCTGGCCTGGCCTGCCCCAGGGCCTGGGTGCCGGGCGAGGTCCCTGTGTCTCCCTGTTTCCTTGCTCTTTCTCTGCCAACCACACAGAGACTCTATCCGTGGCCTTTGACGCCTCCATATCCAGGACTTCAGGTGGCCCTCTGGCTGGGGCGGGAAGGGGGGGTGCTGGGCAGAAGGCCTGAGGTCAGGAAATCAAACCCCATTTCGAGATGACCCAGCTTTCCCGTGTCCTGCCTTGAGCTCGTCTGGGGGCAGGAGGGGTCGCAGGGTGAAGGCCGGTTGGGCAGGCCTCTGGTCAGACCGGACCCCAGGACGGGGCTGCGATCCAGGAAGAGGGTCCCCGAACGGCGATTCCGTGGGGAGGGGCCCCAGGACGGGCCTCTGGGAGGGTCAGGCAGCGGCCTGTGCTGCAGGGGCCAGCGAGAGGCGTGTGCACGGAAGGGGGCGCCCAAACGCCTGCCAGGGCGGCTGGGCCCGGGCCGGGCGGCAGGCGGAGCCAGGCTGGGCGGGCAGGGAGGGTCGGGCGGGAGCCGGAGGTCAGGCCGCCTCCAGGAGCGGCCAGCGGACAGCAGGGGGAGCTTGGAACCTGACTGATCCGGCCCTGCCCCGGCCACCCCGCCACCTCGGCCCTGGCCCGACCTCCCAGGCAGGGCACGCTGAGGGGGCCTGCGTTATCCAGGGGCCCCCCGGCCGCCCTGGGGGTGACAGCTGGGAGGCTGGCAAAGGCCCAGGAGAGGGTACCTGCGGGGAGGGTCCCGGGCCGGCCAGCACTTCTGGCGGCCACCTGCAGACCGCCAGCTGCATGCCGCCAGGGAGGCCAGGGAGCCCCGGACACGCCTCACGGGCGCCCCAACCTGAGCGTCGGCCGGGGCTGCGCAGGGACCACGGCGGGGGTGGGGACCTGCGGGCGGCCCCGCCCGCTCCTGAGTCTGTTATGAGGCATCACAACCCTCGCCCGGGGTCTGCACCTGGTGGACTTTCTGCGGGTGTGTGGTCGCTACAGGCTCCGCGTGCCCACACGTTGTCCCCACCCGACACGTGTCCGGACCCCGAGAGGTGGCCAGGACCTGGCCACACACCCTCCCGGGGCCCCCCACCCTCTCTCGGGGCAGCAGGGCCCGAGGTCCCCCCGCCACCTCCCACGCCTGTTTGAGAGTGGTCTCCTGTGCATCTTGCCAGAGACCTGGGTCGGCCTGCCACACACCTGGGGGAGGCTAGGGGGCCGCAGTGGCGTGGGAGCAGGGCCGGTGGTCAGGCCTCGCGCGCTCCAAGGCAGCTTGGGAAGGGGCAGGCCCAGGGTCCAGGCGATTCCAGGGCCCCAGAGACTGAACGAGGCAGGCGAGGACAGCAAGGCGGGGACACTCCAACCTGGGTGGGGGGAGCACTGGGCCTGTGGGGTGCTGAGAGAGGGGACCCCACTGGGCAGGCCCACCCAGAGATACCCCGGAGAATACAAGCCAGCCTCCCTCCCACCCCGGGAACCCAGACCAGAACGTCTGGACAGACCCCCTCGCACCCCTCGCTGACACCCAGGGAGCCTGCGTGCCCCGGAACAGGCTTCCCGCACGCGGGAACCCTTGGGGGCACGTCTGGGTCCTGGCTCACCGGGGAACCCCTGGGAAGCTGGGACAGCTTTGTGACCCCCAGGAACCCCCCGGGCAAGACGGGTCACATGCACAACCCCCTCATACTCCTGACACAGGCAGGGAGACAATGGGGGGCAGAGCGAGGCCAGCCCCAAAAGGGGCCGATGGGGAGGGGGTGTGAGCAAAGGGCCCATCTTCCCGTGGGCCCCACGGCACCCAGGGGACAGGGGTCTGCGGCCCCCGGAGACGGTGTCCCCCGAGCAGCCTCCGCCCCTCCCCCTGGCCTGCGACCCCGGACGCTGCCCCAGGCCGAGGCGAACAAGTCCCTGCAGACGGGCTGCCCCCCGCCCCCTTCCCGGCGGGAAACGGCAGACGCGGTGGAGGGGTCTAGAACGTGTGCCCAGCCACTCCTGCTGGCAGCCTGTCCAGGACATGCGCCGTGTACGGAAGGCTTTGATCGCGTGCTCCCCAACCGCGGGGTCCCCCCTCTCCCCTCCGCACGGTCACTCCCCACCCCTGCCCCCGCTCGCCGCCCGGCCAGCGATGCCAGGGTTTGCATTGGCGTCCGGCCAAAGCCCGGAATGTGCCTGCTGGCTGCGGGACAGCTGTTCCTGGAACAGAGGCGACAAAGCACAGACTGTCTTTGAGACGTGGGCGGACGGGGTGCAGTCTGCCCAGAGCCACGCATGAATAGAGCACACAGGCTCTGGGACAAGATGAATGGGCTCACACAGGCCGGACACCCGTGAATGGGCCCCAGGCGTCCAAAGACGCGGTGGAACTTGGAACCGGCTGGCAGGGCCTCTGGGAGGTGTGGGGTGCCGCCGCTGAGAGCACACGCTGCTAACAGCCCTGGCGAAAGGGGACCAGAGCAAGAGCGCGTGGGGTGCGGGCCCTCGGGAGGGGGGTGCGAACCTGCAGTCAGCACACCCCGGTGAGCAAGCCCGCGTTCACCATCAGGGCGTCTCCAGGCTCCTGGTTGTGTCTGTGCAGCGTCACGGGGTGCAGGTCCCAGACCCTCCGTGATGCGGGGTCACATCCCTCAGACGTTCCGGGCAGTGTGGGGGCTTCGGACCCCCAAGGGAGGGGCACTGAGCCCCCCGGCGTTTAGATGGCAGGGAGCAGCCCGTGTGGACCGAGCACCAGCCCAGCACAGAGACGCCGGGACAGGCCTGGACGGGCTCCCCCGGGCCAGACGCCCCTGACCGGGCACCAGACGTCCAGAGACACCTCGGGCCTACGTGAGCGGCGGGCGCTGGGGGCTAGGCCGCCCGAGATCCTGACGACTTCAGTCGTGCCGTGCGGGAGCCGCCTTGCCGATGCCCAGGGCTGGGGGTGGGCGGCCCAGGGGCCCTGGAAACTGGGGGCACAGTACTTTCAGGTCACTGGCAGGTCACTGAGATGTTTGGGGGACTGGGGCACAGGCTGTGCGGACACTCAGAGACTCAGAGCCGCGGGTCCCCGGGGCCCAAGCCTTCACGTGAACGGTGTGGCCACGCTAGGAAGAAGGGGGAATAGAGGGCCGGACCCTAATTCAGAGGAGGGTGGTGGAATCCGGAGATTCGGGGTGGTAGGACTCCGGCCCCCATCCGTTCAGGTGAACGAGGGAGGATCTCTCAGCCCTCAGGTGAGCTGACGGCAAGCCAGGCCAGTCGCCCAGAGCCACGCAGAAGCGGGGCGGGGAGGCGCCGGCTGCGGGGACACAGACGGGGCCGTCAGACTCGCAGGCAGGAGCAGGAGGCCGCCACCTCCCGGGACCCGGCTCTCGAGAGCAGGTGCTACAGGCCTGGGGCCCGAGGCGCCCAGGTGAGGCACGAGGGGGGCTCCGGGTCCTTAGTTTTCCGGGCTGAGGGGCGTACCCCCTCGGGCTACAGAGAGGCCCAGAGGGCGGGCTGGTATAGGAGTCACCCCGAGGCCCCAGGGAACGGGGTACGGTCCGCGGAGCCTCCAGAGCAGAATCCACGAGTTTTCCGTGACCGGCCACCAGGCTGTAGACGTGGGGTGGGCAGTTGGGCTCTCGGGCAGAGGAGGGTACGGGAGCCCAGGCGCTCCGACCAACAGGGTTCCGGACCCACTCAGGCTCATGGGGTACAGGACCCGTACACTGCAGTGAACGGGGCTCAGAACCCAGACACTCAGAATGATGGGGTTCAGCTTCCACACGCTCTGTCATGGGGTTCAAGACCCCAGGCGTGACCCCATCATTCTGAGCTCGCGGGAGGCCTAGGACGGGTGTCCCAGACACCTGGGCGGGCCCAGCACACAGATGAATGGCGCACACGGCCACAGACGAGGGTGATACGCGCGGGTAGGGGTAGACCGAGCACAGGGCGTCCGAGCCACAGGAACGAGGCCACCGGGGGGGCCTGGCCCAGCACTCAGGCCTACGGGAGACATGTCAGTGCAGGACTCAGGTGCCCACGGGGCCAACCGGTGAGCAGGAGAAGGGGGCCCACCGGACCTTGGCCGCCACGGTCCCAGGAGGGGCCCCCAGGGCCCGGGTCACGGAGAATCCCGGTTTTCGGACCTGGGAGCTGGATTACAAGCTGTGCTCGCAGTCAGCCGCGGAAGCGGGTGTCCCCTGAGCGTCCAGGTGAACGGGGAATATGCACCCAGACCGTCCACAGAGTGGGAGTCACACCCCCAGAAATCCGGGCAGCCCACAGACTCCCAGAGGAAGGGGGCAGAGGCGGCGTGGGTCACAGGGCTGGGGCAAGGTGAGCGCGCGGGGCCCGCGGGAACGGGGGGCGGCGGCCGGGGTCAGCGCGGGCAGGGTGCACGCGTGCTGTCCTGGCACGTCTCACGCTTCTGTGCCAGCAGCTCCCGGCCACCCCGAGCCAGCGTTCGCCCTGAGTTCCAACCTCAAACATTCCCCAGGCAACCTCAAAGGAAGCACCCCCGTCCAGGAGCCCCGCCAGGGTCTCCGTGCGGCTGTCGGCTGCCAAGCCGCCGTCTCGGGGGCCGCAGGGCTGGCCGGGGGCTGCCAGCTCTGTTTGGTTTTCCCCTTCCTGCCCTGGACGCTCAGACGCCCGTCTCGCCGTGGAGGCGCCCGTGTCCTGGGACAGGCACAAAGGCCCTACAGTGGGGCTGGGGGGGAGCCGCGCACGGGGCACATGTGCTCACGCCACACCAGGGCCCCGCGGCACGTGCGGCCGGCCTTGCTTCTTCCCCCCAGAGCACGGGCGCCTGCCTGCCCCCCAACGGCCTGCTCCCGTGGCCCCGAGGCGTCAGCCGCTTCTCCCAAATCCCCATCGCCGGGTAGGACCAGGAGAAAGCGCCGAGCCCCTGGACGGGGGGGGGGGGGGGGGGGGGGGGGGGGGGGGGGGACGCGTTCCCAGAGCCGCGCGTGACCGGCAGGTCCACGCACGCACACGCAAGCCCGCCCCCCACCTGCAACGTCTCCCGAGCGACCTCGGAGCCGGGGGCCGAGCCTCCCGGAAGTCCGGCCTGACCAGTCCTGCCGGCGGCCCCCGTGCCACCGGCTCTCCTGTTAAGCATTAACCAGCTCTACGTCTGGCTGCGGGCAGGAGTGGGTTCAGAGAGTCACCCTGGCCTGGAAGGGTCACTCAGGGCCGGGCCCGGGGAGGGACCTGAGCTGGCCAGAGCAGAGAGGGCGCTGAGGTCACAGGCCCTGCTGGCCCTGTCAAAGCAGGAGCTGGGGGTGGCGGCGGGGGTGGGGGGCTGGTCCAACAGAAACCCAGAGCTCTGGGGACAGGCCAACCTCGCCAGGGGCACAGGCATGGATGGAGTGACGTCCAGAAGCCCAGGCGTCAGCAGGGCAAGGCAGACCCAGATAGTCGCCTGGTGACGGCTTGCCCACGTGACAGTGCGTCCGGGCCAGCCCTGCCCAGCACGAGCCGCGCGGTTCTGGCCGAGCTGTGGCCTTGTGCCTTTTCAGGCAGCACCAGAAAGCTGCACTCCTCCAGACCCAGACGTCCCTGGGGCTCAGGACACCCTCCTCGGGGTGCAGAACCTTCTCAGACCGGGTCCGGCCGTCCCTCCCTCCCGCTTCCCGGTGTTCAGCCCAGGTGGGCGGTCAACCCCTTATTGCCAGGCCTCCGGAGGACCAGAAATGCCCCCGTGTCCCCTGGAGGGACCCCTGGAGGTGGCCCGGAGCCTGGACGCCTGGTACCTGGGTCTCAGGGGGGACCCTCCTCCCAAGGGAGTTCCCTGATTCCTGAGGGCCAGCAGTTCCGGCCTTGAGGTGGGGCTCCCCGAAGCCCTGCCTCTCACATCCCTCCCCCACCCAGCAGACTCTCTCATTCACTGGAGGCCCGGCCACGGCTCCTTGCGTGTGCTAGGTAGAGAGGAGGCCTGGAGGCCAGGCCGGCCGCAGGAAGTTCAGGCAGCAGGTGAGAATTTTCTACACCGGGGCGGGGGAGGGAGTGGTGACTGTCACCCCAACAACATCTGGGGGAGCCCTGCTCTTCCCGAGGGGGAGACTTGCTCCCTCCCACAGTACAAACAATGCCAGCTGGGCTGTTGATGGGGGGCAGCGGTTGGCTTGACTTCCGTGGGTGCCCAGCCCCAGGCTGACGTGGATCCCTCCACCTGGCGGAGTCGGGGCTCCCGAGTGGGAGAGGCAGGGTGGACCCAGCACAAACGGCCTGGCAGGTCAGGTGGTCGGAGGGTGGGGAGTCACGGGGAGGGCTTCCTGGAGGAGGTGGGGCTCACACAGGCCTTGAAGGGCGAGTAGGGTGGGGTGGCATGGAAGGAACATCGAGCGTCAGCACAGAGCAGTGGGAACCAAGCTGGGTCCGTGCACACAGGTGGCCACGAGGCCGTCCTGCTCCACAAGGAGCCTTGAGGCCGGATCTGCACAGGGGCGGGAGGGTGTGTCCCACAGCGGGTGGCCGGGACAGGGACTCCACTTAGGAAGGATGCCCAGCCCCCTTCCTGGGGAAAAAGAGCCTTAGCACTAGAGAGGCTTTTCCCCGCCGGGTCACAGAAGAGGGAGCAGGGGTGGAACCTTGGAGGGACCTCCGGCCTCCTGGGCTGTAGGCGGGAAGGCCCCTCCCGGAGGTGGCTCCAGGCCTGGAGGGCGGCGGGGGGCGCTGGGGTAGGAGAGCCGGACAGCCCTCCCATGGCCCCCAAGAGTCGCCCTTGGGTATCTGCCCCCCCTCCCCCCCCCCCCCGGGGTTCCCGGGCACTTTCCCAGAAGCCGGACCTGCTGGCTGGGTCCAGCGGAGCGGCCGGCGCCACCTGGTGGCGGCGCGCCTGCCTGAACCTGCACCACCATGGGGGCCTGGCGGTCCTGAGGGACCCTGTGCCTCTCCCAGGCCTTGGGGTCCTGCAGCCCTTGTGGCCAGCCTGCCCAGGGTCCTGGGACACTCTAGGGCCAGCTTCCAGGCATCTCCTGCGGTCCTGGGGTCAACCTTCCCCAGGCCGGCCCAGGAATCCTGCCAGGCGAGCAGTACTCGTGCGTCCGTGCCCGGCCCCGCCCCCGCCCCCGTGCAGGGGCCGTGGGAGGGGCACACGCACACACCTACACCCGCAGGTGTGCGCACACCCACAGGCGTGTGCGCACACACAGGCACGCACGCGCCGGGATTCTCCAGCCGACAACCTATCTGGAATTCTCCACCATGAAAACCTCCAGTGGAGCTGTTCCAATCCCAGAACACACACAGGCCCTGGCGTTTCCGGAAGGTTGGCTCCCGGGGAGCTGGGGGCTCCGACCCCCCGGAAGCCCTCAGGCCATCGAGCAGACCTGGGAGTGTCCTTCAGGGGACATGGGGCCCGGAGACCTGTGAGCTTCCACGGCAGGGGCTCACCCGAGGGGCCCCCGGCCACACCCGTCTCCATACTTGGTGGGGCCCGTGCAGAAAACTTGCAGCCCTTGTTCAAAATGGTTACAATTTCCAGAGCGCGAGGGCGGGTGTTGGACCAGGCCCGGGGCCCTTCCCTCTGCGTGCGGGACCTGCCTCCACGTCCCTTCTCGGTGCTGTGGCTCCACGGGCCTGGGCCTCTGCTCCTGTCCCTTCGCCTACTGGTCTGTGAGAGGCCTCGTGGGGACAGCATGCACACAGCCCCTGCAGGGGTGACGGGGCCGGGCCTGGGGGCCGGGCCACCTGGGGTCTGGGCGCTTCCCCGCCTCTTTAAGCAGAGGCTCCATCCACAGCACACGAAAGGGCTGGGGTGGTTCTGGGAGTGAGGCCTGGGCGCCGTGCAGGAGCCAGGGGATCCAGGCCGGGTGCCTGGTGATTCCTGGAGGGGGTGGCCCGGCCTGGCCTTTGTGGACAAACAGGAGGAGGCCCCTGGTGGCCAGAACCGTGACTTTGGCCACCAGTGCTCCCCGGGGGGGGGGGGGGAGGGGGGAGGAGGAGCTGAGCCAGAGAGAGACTTCCGCGGGTCTGGGGTCCCAGGATGCCCCGTCGTGGCACTGGCCCCCAGCTCAGAGCCCCACGTCCCTGACGTGGGTGTGCTCCCACCCCAGGCCCCTGGCAGGGAGGCTACACCAGGCCCACTCCCCTCCCACCAGCAAGAAGGGTGGCAGGTCGGCAGGTGGGCAGGTCCGGGCAGCGGCTGCTGAGTCAGTTTGCAAGGAATGTTCTGGCCTCTCCCAGCTTCACCCTGTCCCTGCCTGCCCCCACCTCACCCTTCTCCCCAGGCGTGGCTGGCATGGCGCCCAGGCCAGGAACGCATCTCCAGCCCGGGCTTGCTCGGACCAGCTCCCCCCCAGCAGTCGACCCCCACCACTCCCCCTGCTTGCCCCCATGACCTCAACAGAGCCCCGGTCCCTCAGAGCCCCCACCCCCACGCTCCCAGGTTACTTCCCGGGCCAGAGCCCCCCCCCCCCCCTCCGCCGCCCCGCAAGCGTGAACAGGCTCCACCTGTGTGACGGAGAACCATGGCAGGCCTGAGGTCAGGGCGGGGGTGAACCGGGACCCCAGCGACAGCCCCCAGGCAGATCCCAGGGCCCAGGGGAGAGAGGCCTGGAGGGAGGGGGCTCTGCAATGAGGAAGGCCTGGCCTGCTGGGCTGGGGGCTGGGGGCTGGGGAGGCGGCCAGGAGGCTGGGCCTGTGTCTGCTGAGCCGGCCGTCTGGCCGGGGCCTTCCTCCCTTGGCTCTACTCACAGCCCTTGCCCCCAGCCACCCCAGGCTGCCTCCTTGCCCAGGCAAACCCTGGGCTGATGCTGCTGGGCAGATGGGGCAGTGGGGCTGGGGGCCGCGGGGCCGTCCCCGGGCGTGACCCGGCCACCCGGGCGCTCTGCTCCAGGCCAGCAGGAAGGGGAGATGGGGCGCCCCCCAGACGCCCACAGCACCCTGGCCCCGGCGGGCACCACAACTGTACCCGGGCTCATTCCGGACCTCATCGCCAGGCTCCCCTGTGAGCTGCGGGATGCCCAGCAGGGGTGTGGGGATGGCGGGCCCGGTGGGGGCAGCTGCTGTCCACGGATGCACCTCAGGCCCCTTTCTGTGCCCTCCCCCAGGGCCCAGCTGGGCGCCCACGGCCATCGCTGTGGCTGCCGGCGTCCTCGCCGTGTCCTGCCTCCTCTGTGTCGCCTGTTGCTGCTGCTGCCATCTCCGCAGACAGGGCTGCAGGAAGAAGCCCAGGGGCCAGGAGGCTGTGGGCCTGGGCGGCCCTCAGGGCACCACCAGCATCCACCTGGTGAGGAGCACCAGCTGCGGGCTGCTCAGTCCCAGAGGGCAGCTCAAGGCCCAGGCAGGGAGGACCCTCCCGGCCGGGGGAAGTGATGAGCAGAGGCGAGAGGAAGGCAGTGTAGGAGGAGGGAGGCCCCGAGCGCCAGCCCCAGGGGTCGGGCCATGGGGAGCCACGGAAGGTCCTTGAGGAGGGCAGTGCTGCAAGAACGGATGTGGGGGAGGCACATCAGTTAAGGCCTGTGCCACAGAACTGAGGATACGAGCCCTTCTGTGGCCTGGTCTGGAGGTAGGTGCTTGGACCGCAGACCTGGGGCTGGGGCCCGGGAGGCCCAGGGCTGCCACGGGGGCCCGGTCCCAGCAGCCCCCGCCTCCTGTCCCCACCCGCCCCAGGTGCAACCGGACGTGGAGAGCTCGGAGTCTGCCCCCGGGGGCCCCCAGCACTGGGGACGCCTGCTGCTCTCCCTGGGGTATGACTTTGGAAGCCAGGAGGTGAGGGGCCCCCCTTGCAGGCCCAGAGGGTCCGCGGGGCGTGTGCAGGGGAGACGGGTGCCGGGCGGGCGCTGGGCGCGGGGCCGCCCGGGGACGGCCCCCGGCTGAGCAGCCCCTGGCTCCCAGATCCAGGTGGGCCTCAAGCAGGCCGCAGACCTGAGGGCCGGGGGCCAGGGCGGCACGGCAGACCCCTACGCCCGCGTCAGCCTCTCCACGGGGGCGGGGCACACGCACGAGACCAGGGTGCATCGTGGCACGCTGTGCCCCACGTTCCACGAGACCTGCTGCTTCCACGTGCGTCTGGGCTGGGGGAGGGGTGCGGGGGGCCGGGGCCGGGGCGAGGGGACCCGCTCACACGCTCTCCTGCAGGTGCCGCAGCGCGAGCTGGCTCGGACCGCCCTGCGGGTGCAGGTGCTAAGCTTCGGGCGGTTCTCTGCCCACGAGCCGCTGGCTGAGCTCAGCCTGCCGCTGGGCACCGTGGACCCGCAGCACGTCCTAGAGCAGTGGTACCAGCTGGGCCCGCCGGGCACCGCCGAGGTGAGCCCAGGGACTGCCGGACTCCGGCCTGGCCCTGCCCGGGGTGCCCCGGGGGTCGGGGGGCGGTGGAGACCGAGGCCCCCCCATCTCGCTGCCCGCAGCCCGAGCCCTCGGGTGAGCTGTGCCTCTCGCTCCGGTATGTGCCCGGCTCGGGCCGGCTGACCGTCGTCGTGCTGGAGGCCCGAGGCCTGAGCCCGGGACTGGCAGGTGAGAGCCCTCCCTGCCCCTTCCACATGGAGAGAGAGGGAGCCCTGTGCTTGGCCCTGGGACCCGGGATGCCTTCTGACCCCTTCTGCCTGCCCAGACCCCTACGTGAAGGTCCAGCTCATGCTGAACCAGAGGAAGTGGAGGAAGAGAAAGACCTCGGCTCGGAAGGGCACGGCCGCCCCCTACTTCAACGAGGCCTTCACCTTCCTCGTGCCTTTCAGCCAGGTCCAGGTGGGCTGCCTGGAGAAAGGGGTGGGAGGGGCGGGGCGGGGTGGGGTGGGGTGGGGTGGGGTGGGGCGGGCCCACCCTTGGGGCCAAGCTGACCCCTGTCTTTCTCTCCCTCCCTGCCCTTCTGCCCGCCTCTGCCCAGAGCGTGGATCTGGTGCTGGCCGTCTGGGCCCGGGGCCCGCAGTTCCGGGCCGAGCCCGTGGGCAAGGTGCTGCTGGGCGCGCGGGCCTCGGGTCAGGCCCTGCAGCACTGGGCCGACATGCTGGCCCACGCCCGGCGGCCTGTTGCCCAGTGGCACCGCCTGCGGCCCGCCGGGGAGGTGGACGGCGCCCTGGCCCTGAAGCCCCGCCTGCACCTGCCCTTGCCTGGCTCCTGAAAGCGCCCTCGGGCCTCGGCCTCCCAGGCTGCGGTGTGGGCGCCTGTCCAAGCCGCCCCACGGGACCACTAATAAACGCCTCCTCCCGTTGCCGTGCTGTGTCTTTCCTGAGCCCTCGGGGACACGGTCGGGGCAGGGGTTCCGCCGTCACCGCTGTGGGGAAAGGACCCGAGGCCTCGGGGGGTGAAGGGGTCCCCTCCAGGCCCCACGGGGACGGTGTGAAGAGGTAGGGAGCCCTCTCTGTCAGCGGGGCTGCAGGGACAGTGTGGTGGGAGGTAGGCTGGAGCCGGCCCCGTGGGGACAGTGTGGGTGATGAGGAGGCATTTGGGGGGTGGTGATGGTGGAGGGAAAGGAAAGGACTCCAACCTGGGGGGGGCCCGCTTCGCACCCCCCCCCCCCCGCCACCGCACAGGGCCCCAAACCTTCCAGAGGCCGCTGTAGGGCCGCCTCTTCCAGACGGCAGGGGGCAGTAGATACCTTCGGAAGCCTCCTCCGGCCTTCGGGGGCTCAGCCCCGGCCAGGAGTGCAGCAATAACCCCCACACATCTGGATGGCTTTAGCTCCCCTGACCCTCCCTGTGGCCCGTGAGGCCGGCAGGCCTGGGGCCACGCACCCCCAGCTCAGAGGATGCCAAGTCATGCTCCTACGGATGTCTCTGCTGGGTGGGGGGCCCGGGCAGTGTGTGGTGGGGGGACGGGGCTCAGTCCCGGGCAGCCGGGCGGGCCCCAGGCCCCCTCAGGTCAGGGAGAGGTTCCCAGGCGGTGGTGTCACCGTCCTCGGGTTGAAGGACGCGTTCGAATGAGCCAGGAACCACCCCAGGGCAGGGTGTTTCCGGCCGGCTGCACGTCCAGGCGCCCTCCCTTCTTCTCCCAGGAGGGAGGGTGGCATCCCACCTAGGGGAGGGCAGCCCCCACCCAGAGGGCCCTGGCCACTGCCGCAAGGCCGTGTTTGGGGGTCTGGGCCTTGGGGAAAGGAAGGGATGTGGCCAGCTCGTGCCTGAGATGCCCGGCCCGGCTGGGAGGCAGCAGTGAGATGCAGGGCACTGCTCCCTCCGGGAAGCCTGCCCGCCCAGGGGAAACTGTGGGGAAACCGCAGTGTGGACCCTGACTTAGGACCAGAGTGACCCCTCAGCTGATCTCGAGCCGTGTGCCCCGAGGTGGCCCGGCGAGGCCAAGTACATCTGACCACAGGCTCCTTGCAAGAACAAGGGAGGCTTCTCGAACTCGTCACTGAGCTCTAAATAGAGCAACCCAACCTCGGTGTACACCCCCCCCGGCCCCCCCACCACCGCCAAGACTTCTTGGACTGGATGACAGCACGCGGCTGGGCCGGGCCAGGCGGCCTGGGCAGGTGGGGAGGCCCCTGTGCCCCCATTGGTCTGAGGAGGGCTCCATGCCCTTTCTGAGCAGGGGCCCAGCCTGGGGGAGGCCATTTATACCCCTCCCCCTGGGCCCACCAGCCCAACTTGCCGCTGCGGCCTGACCTCGCTCTTCACGTTGCTGCTCAGACTCTAGGTGAGGCCAGCCCGGCCGGCAGAGGCCAGGACAGGCGCTTCTGGAGCTTGTTTGCAGGATGAGTTCCCTGGGTGGGGGTCTGGGGGCTGGGGGCCACCTCCAGCAGCCCTCTCTCGGGGGCTTGCATGGTGTGGGGCGTGAGCCGGAGATGCGTCGGGGGACGGCCTGGGGGCGGCAGGGGTCGAGGACGGCCCCCCCGATCAGCAGGCCTCACTCTTGGGTGGGACACCAGGAGGAGATCTGACGGGTCGGGGGACCCCAGGCCAAAGCGGGGAGTGGTTTCTCACATGCACTTGGGCCCAAAGCCGAAGGAGCAGAGCTAAAATTAGCTGGATGGCTCTGGTGGCCACCTGCGCTGGCCCGTCCCACCCCTCCCTCAGGGACAGCTGCGGCCACTCCGGGCCCTGCCTGGGACATTCTGGGAACACTTTCTCCTCTTCTCACCCTGGCAATTCCAAGACAGAGCCTCAAGGAGGTCGGAGTGGGGGCAGGGCAACAGGCAGGCTTGGTGCGAGGCCTGCCCCCACCCCCACCCCACCCCCAACCTGGGCAGCCGGTGTCCACGGCAGGACAGGAGCCACCGCCCTCACACCTCGGCCTTTTCTCTCCCACAGGCTCTAAGCCCAGGACTTCAGGATGGGGGAGTAAGTGCCATCCAAGCCCAGGGCCCCTGCCACCCCTGCCCTCCCCCACCCCGGGGTGGGGGGGGTCTCCACAGCGCCCAGCCCCCGCCCTGGCCCCGTCCCACTCCCACCTGCCCCCACGCTGCCTCATCCACGCCCTGACCTCTGTCTTCTCTCCCCTACCCCACCTGCACTCTCGGGACAGTGAGGAGGTGAGTACCTACTTGGGGGGGGGGGCATGAGACACAGAGGGGATGGGACCCCCTACTTGGGATAGGTCAAAGGTCAGAGCTCAAGGGAAGCTGCCCAGCCCTCCCCCCACGAACGAGCCCCACCCAGCCACCAGGACAGGGGCGAAAACAGGAAGTGGCTGCCAGTGCCTCGTGGGGCAGGGGAAGTGAGGCTGTGGCCAGGTCACCAGAATCGCTTCTTATTCCCGATTGCCACCCCCCCGACCCCCCCCACCACAGCCTTGGCTCTGTAGGGATGCCCTGCACCTCCCACTTCTCCCCTCCCCTTAACCTTTGAACCCGACCTGCCACCTGGGTACAGGTGTCCTGGGCCCAGCCCCCCCACCGGGGCCTCCGGAACCCCGGTGTCCAGCTGCCTCCTAGACAGGGCCCACCGGCCTGGGGCGGGCTGAGCGGGAGGGGATATGGCGGTGCTGGGGACTGGGCTGGCCCTGACTCTGCCCCCTCCCCCTTGCCCCACAGAAACGCAACAGGGCCATCACGGCCCGGAGACAGCACCTGAAGGTAGGCGCTGGCCCCGAGAGGGCCGTCCCGGGGTCTGCGCGGGGCGAGGCCCCCACAGCCCCTCACTGGCCTGCCCCCCACCCCCCCCCCCTGCAGAGTGTGATGCTCCAGATCGCGGCCACCGAGCTGGAGAAGGAGGAGAGTCGCCGTGAGACTGAGAAGCAGAACTACCTGTCTGAGCACTGCCCCCCACTGCACGTCCCCGGCTCCATGTCTGAAGTGCAGGTACCCTCCCCTGGCGGCGCCCCGGCCTGCTGCCTCGGTCTCCCCACCGGTCAAGAGAGGGGGCAGGGCAGGTGGAGGTCGGGTGGGCAGCGGCCCGCCCACCCGCTGCCCCCACCCCCAGGAGCTCTGCAAGCAGCTGCACGCCAAGATCGACGCGGCCGAGGAGGAGAAGTATGACATGGAAATAAGGGTCCAGAAGAGCAGCAAGGAGGTGAGCGGCCGGTGGGGGGGGGGGGGGGCCGGGACAGGGCGAGGGGCGCCCTGGACGGGAGGGGGCGGGGGGCCTGGCCAGCGCGGGCTCCCACCCAGCCCTTCCCCGCCGGCAGCTGGAGGACATGAACCAGAAGCTGTTCGACCTGAGAGGCAAGTTCAAGAGGCCCCCGCTGAGACGGGTGCGCATGTCGGCTGACGCCATGCTCAAGGCGCTGCTGGGCTCCAAGCACAAGGTGTGCATGGACCTTCGGGCCAACCTGAAGCAGGTCAAGAAGGAGGACACCGAGAAGGTACGCTGCGGCCCGGCCCCAGGCTCCCGGGGTGTCTGCGGGGGGGCTCGACCGCGCTGCCCGCCTCGGGGGCGGAGGGGGGGGGGCGACAGGGAGGCTAAGGGGTGACCCGCAGCCTCCTCCTGAGCCCTGTCCTGGCCCGTCCCCAGGAGCGGGACCTGCGCGACGTGGGCGACTGGCGGAAGAACATCGAGGAGAAGTCTGGCATGGAGGGCAGGAAGAAGATGTTCGAGTCCGAGTCCTAGGCCGCCCGTGCCCCACCAGGGCCCGGAGCTCCCGGCGCAGTGAGGGAGGATGGGGCTCGTCTAAGTGCTCAATAAAGGATTCCAATCCCCATGACTGGTCTGGTCTGGTCCTGCGCAGCCTCACTGCCCACCGACTGCCTCGGGCGCCCAGCAGACTGTTGTGTGCGGGGGGTGCTGGCCCAGGGTGGGTTGGTGTGGTCAGTGGTGAGCGGTCCGTCCCCGCTGTTCCCCAAGACCTGCCCCGGACTCGCCCGCCCCGGGAGGGCTTGGGGGCAGATGGCCTGGGCCGCGTCGGAGCCACGGTGGCGGAGAAGAGGTCATTTGTCCGTTTGCCTGGCATCATCAGGGGGCCTGCCAGGCCCAGAGACCCTCTGTGTGGCGTGATTCCATGCGACGTGGGTGGCCCCCCATCCCTCCCACGGGGGGCTCGTGGGCACAGTCCCGTCTCAGACAGCCCTCCCGGGGTGGCTCGTGCCCATCCAGCAGGGACGCACCGGGGCTGGGGTCCACGCTCCCGCCTGGGGGCTGATGGCAGGCCCACCTGGCCCCACGGCAGGCCCGGCGACAGGGCTCACGCTGCGTCTGCGCCCCCCCCCCCCCGCCAAGGCCTTGGCCCACCTCACAACGTCAAAGGAGGCCATCCCTGACAGGCCCTGAAGAGGACGGTCACGGCAAGGCCACGGCTGTCCCACCTCCTCTGTGGGGAGTGACACGGTGACCCGCCAAGGTCTGAACACCCGAATATTTGGAGGGGTACCCAGGAGAGATGCCCGGGGAGGCCAGGCCACCCACCCTGCCCTTGGGGGAGCTCCCCGAAGGCCCTCCCAGCTCGGACACCCGTGCACGGCCCCCAGCTCCAGCTCCGGCAGGATGTTGGGGGCCAAGGCACTCCCCACGCAGAGCTGAGAGTGGGCAAGGCAGGCAGTGAGTTCAATGAACAGTTTCGGTGGCCAGATAGAGCGATAGGGGCAGCACCCCACCACAGACCCGACAGAGTGACCTGGGCAGGTCCAGGGGCCCTGCCTACCAGGAGGGTCCTCGGGAGGCAGGGACACCCGGCTCCCCCGAGACTCAACATCCTGGTTTGGGAAGACTCACCATGTGGAGAAATGATGGGGTTTTTTGGTTTTTTTTAGTCAAGGAAATGTCAAACACACAGTCCCAGGTAGTGACCCCCTGGGTGGGAAGGTGATGGGAGGGGCCACGCAGGGACAGATGCCGTGACTAGGGCTGGGAAGAAGATTCGCGGGTGTTCGTTACAACAGGCAAACGGGACAAGGAGCAAACATCACAGCTAGCCCCACACGCCCTCTCTGCACACGGCCGGGCTGTCCTGGTGTCCCCCAAAAGACACACAGCCTCGGGCGGGGATGTCCGTGAAGCCTGTGGCCGGCCCAGCACCCGGCACACAGAGGGGGCTCTGCATTCTAGAAAGATCTCCACGGGTGGAGAACAGGCAGTCCAGGAGTGAGGCTGGAGTGGGGGAGGGCACAGGAACCGCAGCCATCTCCCGGGAGGGAGGGAGGGGAGAGGGGTGGGAGATACTTAAGAGACAGAGTCCCCGAGGGGGATGGGAACAGGCGGGGGTGGGGGGGGCTCCTCCCCAGGGAGGGGGCTCTGAGCAAATGAGGGGCCGGCTCTCAGCTGTGGGTTTGCTGGACGCAGGGGTCTGGGCTGGAGATGGGGGTCCGGGCATCTTCAGAAATGAGTGTTGGGGGATCCCCAACAATGGGCAGGAGGGGGAGGGGAAGAGAACGCTGCTCCTGGAGGCCCGGGCCGGATGCTGCCCAGGAAGGACCCCGGAAGCGAGGAGCAGGGCGCCAAAGGTACGGCGGCCGTGGCCTGCCGTGTCGGTGACGCTGGAGGTCGGGGTGTGGATGCAGCCGCAGGAAGCCCCAGGGGACCTCAGCCGGGAGAGGTGAGGAGGGGGAGCATGGCAGGCAGCCCAGGAGGTCAAGGGCAGGAGGGCGTGGGGCGGGGGCAAGGCTGGTGCGCGTCCAGGTGGGCTCGTGTGCGCCTGTGTGAGGCAGGTTCGTGCCCACAGCTCTTTCCCTGTCCTCGACACCATCCTCCACAGAGGGCTTCCCGGAGGAGGCGCTGAGCCAGGGCTGGGGGAGCAGCCCCACAGATGAGCCGGGAAGCAGAGAGGTGGGCCAAACAAATCCACATACAGCAACAGAACTGAGGGAGCAGGTCGCAAGGATGCAGACCGGCAGGTGTGCGGTGGGGGGGGTTGGGGGCGTCCCCAGGAAGCAGGCCCCCTTGGTCTTTCGGGGCCGAGGAGCTGAGGGGGGGCGGATGTGCCCGTGTTCTGTGTATCGTCACCCTTGAAACTTTTCTGTAAGTTTGAAATAATTTCTCCAAAGTTAAACTTTTCCTTGACCATCGAAACAATAAAATTCCCGAGCAACCGTGAAAACAGATGAGGTGGAATCGACCAAGATGGCGTGGACCAGGTGTTGGATGTGGAGACATGGGCGTGGACAGGCCGGGCGAGCACTGGGACCACAGGGCGGGCCTGGGGGACCCCGCACCCCTGCTGGGGCCGGGCAGGGACCACAGGGCGGGCCCGGGGGACCCCGCACCCCTGCCGGGGCCGGGCAGGGACCGCAGGGCGGGCCCGGGGGACCCCCGCACCCCTGCTGGGGTTGGGCAGGGACCACAGGGCGGGCCCAGGGGACCCCGCACCCCTCCCGGGGCCGGGCAGGGACCGCAGGGCGGGCCTGGGGGGACACTGCCCCCCCCACCCCAGTATGAGGTGGTGAGAGGGTGCGTGAGGGCGAGCCGCCTTGGCCCGAGGAGGCAGGGAAGAGTGGGCAGTGCCTCGTTGGGGGACCTGGAAGTGTGTGGAGCTGGGACGGGCATGGTCCAGGGGCTTCCCAGTTGATGGGACTGGCCCAGACTCAGGGGGACCTCCCCTCCACCCCTGCCCTGCCGGCCAAGGGGAAGCCCGAGTGGGGCTCTGGGCCCAGAGTTCCTCTGTGAGCAAGCAGCCCCTGCTGAGGCCCACCCCTCTCCCCGGCCAGCCTTGCCCCTGTGACCTGTCCCCTCTTTGGTCCCTGAGCACCAGCTCTCTGGGTCCAGACCTGCCTTTGTCCCTTGTGAGGCCTCCGGGTCCTCTGCTGTTCTGTTTCTGCCTCCCTGACACCTCCTGGCCGGCTGCTGGGACTCAGTTTCCCCGACTATAATGGGAGAAGAGAATGCCCACCTCACTGGATGGCCAGATGGGGAGGGACCAGCGCGTGTCCCCAGCATCACACATGTCACACCTGCCTCAGTACTGGGCCTGGAAGCATGTCTGGGCTGTTCCTCGGCTGCCCGCCCCCCCAACCCCCCAACCTTCAGTTTCCCTCAAGTCACTTCTTCCAGGAAGACCTCCATGATCCGTCAGGCCCCAGGGCCCAGCACGTCTGGGCCTAGACGGCCATCACTAGAGGGGAGGGAGGCCGTCGGGTAGGGACGGGACTTTGGGCGCCCCCTACCCCCCCATCTCTTAGCCACGCCCATCACCAACGTCCTTGCTGGGAGGGGGCCCGGCCCACGGGAGACCCTCCATCCAGACAGCTTCTCCCCCCAGTGCCCACCTCGGTTCCCCGGGACCCTCCACCTCTGAGCCCCTCCAGGCCGGCCTCGGGGAGGGGGCCCTTCTGCCCCGCACCACCCCCTCGCTCTGGAGGGGATTGCTGGCAACTCCAGGTGCAGACCGGTACCGGCCCACCTCCCAGCTGCCCCACCAGGCCCTTCCAGGACCCCCAGTGACCTGGGCCCACGTCACCCAAACCAGAGGCCCCAGCACCAGGCTCTCACCTTCCTCCCCGGGGCCTTTCCCGACTATAAAATGGAATAAGGGAACCCCCAGATGGCCAGTGGCCCCTCCTCACCTGCCTGTCTACCCATCTGCCCCTGGGGTCCCTCCAGCCTGTCCGCCCCCGGCTGCCTTTCAGACTCCCTGTCCCCTCCCGCCCAGATGTTGACCGCACCATCTGGACCCCCAGTGCATCCTGGGCACCCCAGCGTCTCACTGTCTCACCCCGGGGCTCGTAGGGGGCTGACGCAGGACCTGCCGGCTGCCGAGGACACTGCTGCCTCTCCCTCCCGGGCGCGCAGCTTGAGGACCGGTGACGCCCTGACGCTGAGCTCTCGGTGGCGCGTGTGCATCCAGCCGGGCCCCTGGCCCCCCAGCCCTCCTCACGGTCTCCAGGCCCCTCCCCTGCCGCTGGGCATGGAGCGCCAGCCGGGGACTCTGAGGCCCTCAGGGAGGAGAAGCCTGGGGTCCTGGGACAGCTGCGGAGACCCCTCCCCAACACCTCGGCCCCAGAGTTGGGCGGAGTGAGGGCGGAGCCCCCAGGGCTGTTTGGTACAGCAACTGCTCCGCTTTCCTGAGCAACAGGTCCCTGCGTCAGTGTCCTGGGGCCGCACGAGGAAGGCCCACACACGGGGCTCACACCGCAGACGGTCACCGTCCCCCATCCCGGCGGCCGGAGCCCGAGGTCCAGGCGTGGGCGGGGCTGGGTCCCTCCAAGCCCCTCTCCTTGTGTGTGGCCGGCCGTCCTCCCCCTGTGTCCTCACGGGGTCGTCCCTCCGTGCGTGTCTGTGTCCCGATCCCCTCTTCTTACAAGGACCCCGGTCACACGGGACCAGGGCCCACCCCGGTGGCCCCGTGTTACCTTGATCACCTACAAGGCCCCGTCTCCTGTGCGGCCCTGCTCCCAGGCCCGAGCTCATAGGGACACGGCTGAGCCCACGACCCTCTCCAGCCCACCCTGTCCTCTCACGCTCAGTGTCCCCTCCTGAACCTGAGAGCACCCTTCCCACTGCCCCACACGGCTCGCCCCCAATCCTCTGCCCACACTGCTCCGGCCCTGGGCGCTGGCACGTGCTGGCACTCCCTCCCCCTGAGCTCAGGCCTCCGCGGGCCTCCTCACACACCCCTGTGCTCCGCCAGCTCCCCGATTCTGACCAACCAGCTGTCCTTTCTGGCCTGCCCTGCCCTGCGTGTAGACGGCTTCTCCATTCCTGACCTCTCCTGCTCACTCACTCCGTCCATCCTCCCAGCCCCTCTCCAGCATCCTGTCGCTCAATGTCACTTGAGCGTGTGGTCCTGACACTGTCTTCCCTGGGGAACCCGTCCCACCTGGGCCTTTGAGGTCACTTTGCCCGCGACCCCAGCTGCCCCTGGACAGTTTGCCCGGGTGGCCCGCAGACCCTGCAGAGTCAGTGCACCGCCCCCCCCCCCCCCACTGTGTCCCTCTGCACTGCCCGCCCTGCACAGACCTCCCCCTGGCCCCGGCCTCAGGGCTCTGTGTGCCGCTCGGCTCAGTGCCCGAGCCAGGAGCCCGCCTGGAGCCCACCGCCCGCCAGCAGCGCTCACTCAGGCCCAGCCTTGGGTCGGCTTACGGCCTCACTCGACCACCCGCTCTGCCACTGGCCCGCGCACGTGTCTGCAGGCGCCAGGATGGACGAGGCAAGGTGTCCACCTCTCAAGTTCCATTGCCGAATGACAGCAAGGGACCCAAAGAGGGAGCATCCGTTTCTCAGCAGACCCCTCTCGTCAGAGCAGGGCGCGGGTGGCACTGCGGGTCCCCGGGAGGCCTCGCCCCATCCGCCGAACGGCGAGGAGGGCCCCTCGAGGAGCCGCCGGTGAAGGGAGGGGTGGGAGCCCCGGTGGCCAGGGCTGGACGGTCCAGGGCATTTTCAGCTTTATCTGTTTAAAGCCTGGAGAGGTTTGGGTGCGAGCACGTAGAAGGGTGCTGGCCCGGGAGGGAGTCTGACCCAAGGTTCTGGCAGAGGAGCTAAGGGGCAGGGTTGGGGCAGAGCAGGGGGGCTGAGCGGGGGGCAGAAGAAGGGACTGAGCAGGGGAGCAGAGGAGGGGGCAGAGCAGGGAGGCAGAGCAGGGGGACAGAGTGGGAGGCAAAGGAGGGGGCAGAGGAGGGGTGCAGAGCAAGGGTGCAGAGCAGGGGGCAGAGCAGGGGGCTGAACAGGGGGCAGAGCAGGGGGACAGAGAAGGGGGCAGAGGAAGGAGGCAGAGGAGGCGGCTGAACAGAGGGGCAGAGTGGGGGGCAAAAGAGAGGGCAGAGGAGGGGGGCAGAGCAGAGGGCAGAGCAGGGGGACAGAGTGGGAGGCAAAGGAGGGGGCAGAAGATGGGTGCAGAGCAGGGGAGCTGAGAAGGGGGCAGAGCAGGGGGACTGAGCAGGGGAGCAGAGGAGGGGGCAGAGCAGGGGGGCAGAGCAGGGGAGCCAAGCAGGGGGCTGAACAGGGGGGCAGAGTGGGGGGCAAAGGAGAGGGCAGAGGAGGGGACTGAGCAGGGGGCAGAGAAGGGGGCAGAGCAGGGGGGCAGAGCAGGGGGACAGAGCGGGGGACAAAGGAGGGGGCAGAGGAGGGGTGCAGAACAGGGGGGCTGAGAAGGGGACAGAGCAGGGGGACTGAGCAGGGGGGAAGAGAAGGGGGCAGAGGGGGGCAGAGCAGGGGGCAGAGGAGGGGGCAGAGCAGGGGAGCAGAGCAGGGGGCAGAGCAGGGGAGAAGAGCAGAGGGCTGAGCAGGGGGGAAGAGAAGGGGGCAGAGGGGGGCAGAGCAGGGGGCAGAGCAGGGGGCTGAGCAGGGGAGCAGAGGAGGGGGCAGAGTAGGGGGCAGAGGAGGGGGCAGAGCAGGGGGCAGAGGAGGGGGCAGAGCAGGGGGCAGAGCAGGGGGCAGAGGAGGGGGCTGAGCAGGGGGCAGAGGAGGGGGCAGAGCAGGGGGGCAGAGCAGGGGGCTGAGCAGGGGGCAGAGCAGGGGGCTGAGCAGGGGGCTGAGCAGGGGGCAGAGCAGGAGGGCAGAGCAGGGGGCTGAGCAGGGGGGCTGAGCAGGGGGCCAGAGCTCAGGACTACAGGTGGTTCCAGATGAAAGTCCCGCCTGTGCTGGCTTCTGCGTCTTCCTTCGAGTGTGGGGTGACGAGGAGGGAGGCCTGGGGTGACCCTGGGAGGGGCGACCGCATCTGGGCTCCTTCAGCACCCTGCGGCCTGCAGCACCCCCCCCCCCCGGAGGATGCGTCTGCCTCCCAGCCTCCGGGCCCATCGGGGCTCGACGGCAGGGGGTGGACGGCTGGCACAAAGACCCGCAGCCAGGGCGGCTTACACAGCAGGAACTGGTGTCCCCCAGTCCCTGCTCCAGGCGTGGGCAGGTGGGTTCCCTCCGAGGCGGTGAGGGAGAGTCTGTTCCGGGTCCGTCTCCCCCCCGCCCCACATCCTGCGGTTTCCTGCCTTGTTTGAAGCTCCCCGGCTGGTAGACGCACCCCCACCTCTGCCTCCGCGTCCTCACGTGGCCTCGCCCTGCGTGCGAGTCTCACTCAAATTTCCTCTTTTTATAAGAACACAGTCTCATGGGACGAGGGGCCCACCCTGACGACCTCATCCTCACTCATTACATCTGCAAGGACCCTTTCTCCAAATCAGGTCCCACTGTGAGGTCCGGAGTGGGGGGGACACAGTTTCCCCCCCCGCAGGAGGGAGCAGTTGCCTCTGGGCCTTTGAGGACGGGCGTGGGCAGGGGAGGCCAGCAGCCCGCGAGGGCCCTGGGGTCCGGCGAGCGTCCAGAGGGTCACAAGGGCCAGGGCCTGAGAGGGGGTGAACGGGCGGGTCCGGCAGGTCAGGGCGGCGCCCCCCTCGGGGCTGCTTTCAAGCTCCACGGTCTCCCTTTTGACGTTCTTAATAGCGTTTGACCCAGAGGCCCCGCCTTTTCACGCCGCACCAGGCCCGTGAATCAGGGGACAGTGGCGGCGGCCGGAAGACATGTCTTGGGAGGAGCACCCGGCCTCTATCTGCCCTCACCGTTCCTGGCAAGGCCCCTAAATTTCCCAGCTGTGATGTTGGGGCCGACCTCACCGTAGGGGCAGAGGAAGGACCAAATGGCGGGCCGATCCGGGGTGGCCCGTGTCCCTGGGGATGCTGGCCGCGATGCTGAGGCCCAGCCCCCACTCGGACAGACGTCCAGCCACTGCATCCTGGTCCGTGGCAGGACAGCGAGAGTGACCCTGGGAACCACAGAGGGGACGGGGGAGGCAGCAGGCTGAGAGCTCCCGGTGGCCCTGCGCAGTCCTGGTGCGGGACCTCCTTCACAGCGTTGAATGGGGAGGCTCCTCGGTGCGTGCGGGTGGGGACGAGGGCGCCTCACCGCCTCCCAGTCGGCTTGTCCCTTGGCCAGGCCCCACCCTGAAGCATGAACACTCTGGGGGCGCTACTGCCCTCCCCGCCTCCCTGGGGAGCCCCTACGCCCCCACCTCCGGGGCCTGGTGATGCTGATGGTGCCAAGTCAGCTCCAAGCTCCCTGAGTGTGGGGGCGAGGAGCCCGGGAGGGGCAGCAGGAGACCGGGGAACCCAGCAGCTCAGGAAAGTAAAGGAAGCAGGGGTGTGCGGCACGGGGCATTTCTGCAGGGCCCCAGCGGTCAGTGGCCTGAAGAGCTCAGACCAGTCGGGGGGCCCGAGGTGTGGCCTCGAGAGGCTCGGAGAACAGGTGCATCTGTGCTCCGCTCCCGGGAGGCTTCCGTCCAGAGAGACGATGCTTATCGTGGAGGCTTGGGGGCCGGACCCGTGTCCTGGTGCTTACGCACGGCCTGCCGCGCCCAGACTTCCATCCAGGACTGTGGGGGATTCAGGAGCCCACGGGGCCTCCCCGACAGGCGTCCCGACACCGTCTGGCCCGTGCACGCACTGCCGCCTTCCCGGGGCCCCTCTCTGTCACCGCTGGCCCTTGCAACTTGCTTAACACTTCCTGATGACTGGTTGGGTTTTTTTTTTTTTCTCTTCTCTTGCATCAACAGATTAAAAAACAACACCCCAACCCCAGCCCCAGTGCCCTTCAAACCTCAACCTGCAGCCGGAAGGGGGAAGTGAAACCCAGCTGGGGGAGGGGGACGCTGGGACCAGCCGCCTGAGGGAGCAGCCGGAGTCACAGGCACACGCACAGCCCCAAGCGGCCCGGACCCCGGCCCGATGGCAGAGGCTCCGAGCCACCCTGGCTCCGAGGAGCAGGAGGCGCTCCTGGCGGACAAAGACGCCGGGTAAGAGTCCGTTCTGAGCGCGCGGGAGAGTTCGCATTTACAGTGGGTGGCGCTTAATCTGGGGGTGGATGGGGCCGCCGGGACTTGGGGCAGCAGGCGGCTGCAGGGTACTTCCCCGGGTCCCCGTCTCACCCCGCGGTGGGTGCGTGTCTCTCCAGTCGGCCTCTGTAGCCGGGCTTCAGCGGGAGAGGCCGGCTTCGCGCCCCAGCCACTGGGATGCTGACCCAGGACACGGAGGCCCGGACCCCCGAGGCAGGGACTCAGGGCCTTACCCCGGCAGGAGGTGGGGGTGGGAGGGCCCGGCCGGGAGGGGCTGCTTGGCCCCAGGACCCTCGAAGCCCTTGCTGGAGGCCGGGCCGGGTGCCCCGCCCGCCCCCGCCCAGGTGACGGAGGTGACGATGCTGGCCGCTGCCTGCTCCCAGTGCTGCAGCCGCTGTTGCTTAGAGATGGCGCGGGAGGCGGACACGGGCAGAAGGGGAGTGCCACACACCCGGACCTGGGCAGGGAGCCCCGCGGAGCCGCTGGGTGCCAGCCCGTGCAGGGACAGGACACCCAGAGCCACCAGCATGGAGAGGAGGGCGCTGCTGGTCAGCTCCGTCTGCTGCCCCACCCCCGCCCCCCGCAGCACCTGCTGGGCAGGGCGGAGCCGCAGGCCAGGTCCCCACAGCCTCAGGGCTGACTTGTTCAGTGGGTTCTAACCACTGAGGTCGGTGTCGCCTCCCTGATCCTGTGGCGACGTCTTTATTCGTAACGAGGGAACCGATCTGGAAGCCTCTGCCATGAGTGTGCATGTGTGCGTGAGGCAGGTGGAAGGGTGCCTTCCCCTCGCCCAGGCCCACAGGGCGCCCTGCTTCGGGGGTTCAGGGGCCCGAGCGCTGGGGGGAGGGGGCGACCGGCAGACAGCTGTGCCCCACTCAGGAATGTCTCCTCCCATCAGCCTGTCTCGTGTTCCTCCGGCCACCGTGTGCCCATAGAAGGGCACGGCTTGAGCAGCCTGGCCGGGGCATCCCCGCCTCCCTCCTTGACCCCCCCACCCCAGCTGTCCCGCGGGCGGAGGACACAGAGGACGGCGTGGACCGCGGCCGAGGCCCAGGCAGGCGGGGAGGCACCCTGTGCCTGCTCGGTCAGGAGCTCGGCCTGAGAGCTGGCTGAATGCCCCTGGCCCCTTAGGGCCTGGGACCCCCGCCCAAGCACCCCTCCCCCCCCCCCCAATGTGGTGTCAGAACGAAACTGAGACCCAGGGTGAGGCACGGTTCTCATTTCACAAGGTGACTAAGGGAACTGGGATTTTTCTGTCCAGAGTGGGTGAGAAGTCCCGTTGCCCAGGATGGGGATGTGTGGCCTGGGAAGCCCCCATGGGAGACCCCAGGAGGGCCAAGGCTGGGCAGGTTGGGGCTGGAGCATTCCAGATAAGACCTGCCCCCAGACCCCCTCTATTGCCTGCATCCAAGACATCGCCCCTCCTATCCAGCCAGGTCAGGCCTCCCCCCTGCAACTGGGCAATGGGCTGTCCCCTCAGACTGTCCCCTCAGACTCTTCCAAGATGGGGCCACCCCCCTCAGACTAACCCTTGCCAGACTGCCCTAAGATGGGGCCACCCTGCTCAGACTGCCCCAGGATGGGGCCACTTCCTCAGACTACCCCAGGAGGGGGCTTTCCCTCTCAGACTGCCCCAGGATTGGGTCACCCCCCTCAGACTGCCCTGGGATGGGGCCACCCTGCTCAGACTGCCCCAGGATGGGGCCACTTCCTCAGACTACCCCAGGAGGGGGCTTTCCCTCTCAGACTGCCCCAGGATGGGCCATCCTCCTCAGACTGCCCCAGGATTGGGCCACCTCCCTCAGACTGCCCCCAGGATGAGGCTTCCCCTCTCAGACTGCCTCAGGATGGGGCCAACGCCCCTCAGACTGCTATGGGATGGGACCACCTCCCTCAGACAGCCCCAGGATGGGGCCTCTCCTCTCAGAACCTCACATTAGGGCCTAGGACTGGGGCGTACCCCAACAACGTGCCCTGGGCAGGGTGTTTGCCCCTCCTCTGTCCCACTTGTGGGCCAGGTCAAGATACCCTCTCCTTGCTCTGGCTGCCCAGCTGTGGGGTCCCACAGGGCTGGCCAGGACCACGGGTCTCTGTGGGGCCCCCTGGTGGAGCTGAGGTGTGGCCCTGCACCCCTCCCTGTGGGGAACCATGGACCTGAGACCCTGAGGAGAGCGGGGACAGGGCCTCCACACAGTGCATGGAAGGGAGTCTCAAGATGTCCCAGGGTCCTGGGCTTGGCAGGTCTGGATCCCTGAATCCCAACCCCTTGGAGGCCCCATGTGCACCCCCAGCGTGCACCCCGAACTTCAGCAGGGCCAGACCAGGCTGTGCTGGGCCCTCCCCATGTCCACGTGACAGGAGAGCTGCCCCACACTGCAGACGGGCCTCGCCCCTGCCCCGGCCCGGCCTGCTCCCCAGCTTGGCAAGGATGCCCTCTCCCGGGGGTCTCTGTACCCCTGTCCCCAGCATGCTCTTTCTCCACGAGGCCACTGGACCCCACATGTGGAACCATTCACCACGGGGCAGCAAAAGCCATACCTCCGGAGGCCCCTGCAGGCCGGCCCTGGGTCCTCAGACCTCACTTCCCCTCCAAGATTTGCTAAAAGCACCTCCGAGTTCTGACAGGTGCCAGAGTCACTGCAGACTTTCCTTCCAAGCCCTGCCTGGCTGTCCTGCCCCATTGCCAGGTTTCCAAAGGCCCATCAGGCCCACCTGCAGTGACCACTGCCCTCGGCTTCCTTTGCATCTGCCACTGCCTGTGGTCAAGCCCCAGCCTGGGAGCCCTAGTCCTGTCCTGGGATCCCTGATCCTATCCTGGAGCCCTGGTCTTTTCTTGGGAGCCCTGCTCCTGTCCTGGAGCCCTGGTCAGTCCTGGAGTCCTGGTCCTATCCTGGAGGCCTATTTCTGTCCTGGGAGCCCTGATCCTACCTTGGGAACCCTGGTCCTGTCCTAGAGCCCTGGTCCTGTCCTGGGAACCATGATCCTATCCTGGAAAGCCTGGTTCTATCCTGGAGCCCTGGTCCTATCCTGAGGCCTGGTCCTATTCTGGGAGCCCTGGTCCTATCCTGGGACCCTGGTCCAGTCCTGGGGCCCTAGTCTTGTCCTGGGGCCCTGGACCTGTCCTGGAGTCCTGGTCCTGTACTGGAGCTCTGGTCTTGTCTTGGGAGCCTTGGTCCTGTCCTGGAGCCCTGGTCCTATCGTGGAGCCCTGGTTCTGTCCTGGGAACCTTGGTCCTGTCCTGGAGCCCTCGTCCTGTCCTGGAGCCCTCGTTCTGTCCTGGGAGCCCTGGTCCTGTCCTGGAGCCCTGGTCCTGTCCTGGAGCCTTGGTCCTGTCCTGGGAACCTTGGTCCTGTCCTGGAGCCCTGGTCTTGTCCTGGAGACCTGGTCCTGTCCTGGAGTCCTGGTCCTGTCCTGGGGCCCTGGTCCTGTCCTGGGACCCTGGCCCTGTCCTGGAGCCCTGCTCCTGTCCTGGAGCCCTGGTCAGTCCTGGAGTCCTGGTCCTATCCTGGAGGCCTATTTCTGTCCTGGGAGCCCTGATCCTACCTTGGGAACCCTGGTCCTGTCCTAGAGCCCTGGTCCTGTCCTGGGAACCATGATCCTATCCTGGAAAGCCTGGTTCTATCCTGGAGCCCTGGTCCTATCCTGAGGCCTGGTCCTATTCTGGGAGCCCTGGTCCTATCCTGGGACCCTGGTCCCGTCCTGGGGCCCTAGTCTTGTCCTGGGGCCCTGGACCTGTCCTGGAGTCCTGGTCCTGTCCTGGAGCTCTGGTCTTGTCTTGGGAGTCTTGGTCCTGTCCTGGAGCCCTGGTCCTGTCCTGGGATCCCTGGTCTTGTCCTGGGATCCCTGGTCAGTCCTGGAGTCCTGGTCCTATCCTGGAGGCCTGTTTCTGTCCTGGGAGCCGTGATACTACCTTGGGAACCCTGGTCCTGTCCTGGGGCCCTGGCCCTGTCCTGGAGTCCTGGTCCTGTCCTGGAGCTCTGGTCTTGTCTTGGGAGTCTTGGTCCTGTCCTGGGGCCCTGGTCCTGTCCTGGGAGCCTTGGTCCTGTCCTGGAGCCCTGGTTCTGTCCTGGGAACCTTGGTCCTGTCCTGGAGCCCTGCTCCTGTCCTGGAGCCCTGATTCTGTCCTGGGAACCTTGGTCCTGTCCTGGAGCCCTGGTTCTGTCCTGGGAACCTTGGTCCTGTCCTGGAGCCCTGCTCCTGTCCTGGAGCCTTGGTCCTGTCCTGGAGCCCTGGTCCTGTCCTGGAGCCCTGGTCCTGTCCTGGAGCCCTGGTTCTGTCCTGGGAACCTTGGTCCTGTCCTGGAGTCCTGGTCCTATCCTGGAGGCCTATTTCTGTCCTGGGAGCCCTGATCCTACCTTGGGAACCCTGGTCCTGTCCTGGAGACCTGGTCCTGTCCAGGATCCCTGGTCCTGTCTTGGAGTCCTGGTCCTGTCCTGGAGCCCTGGTTCTGTTCTGGGAGCCTTGGTCCTGTCCTGGAGCCCTGGTCCTGTCCTGGGGCCCTGGTCCTGTCCTGGAGCCCTGGTCTTGTCTTGGGAACCCTGGTCCTGTCCTGGAGCCCTGGTCCTGTCCTGGAGCCCTGGTCCTGTCCTGGAGCCCTGGTCAGTCCTGGAGTCCTGGTCCTATCCTGGAGGCCTATTTCTGTCCTGGGAGCCCTGATCCTACCTTGGGAACCCTGGTCCTGTCCTGAAGACCTGGTCCTGCCCTGGGAACCATGATCCTATACTGGAAAGCCTGGTTCTATCCTTGATCCCTGGACCTGTCCTGGAGTCTTGGTCCTGTCCTGGAGCTCTGGTCCTGTCCTGGGAACCTTGGTCCTGTCCTGGAGCCCTGGTCCTGTCCTGGAGCCCTGGTCCTGTCCTGGAGCCCTGGTCCTGTCCTGGGAACCATGATCCTATCCTGGAAAGCCTGGTTCTATCCTGGAGCCCTGGACCTGTCCTGAAGTCTTGGTCCTGTCCTGGAGCCCTGGTCCTGTCCTGGGATCCCTGGTCTTGTCCTGGAGTCCTGGTCAGTTCTGGAGTCCTGGTCTTATCCTGGGGGCCTGTTTCTGTCCTGGGAGCCATGATCCTACCTTGGGAACCCTGGTCCTGTCCTGGGGCCCTGGCCCTGTCCTGGAGTCCTGGTCCTGTCCTGGAGCTCTGGTCTTGTCTTGGGAGCCTTGGTCCTGTCCTGGAGCCCTGGTCCTGTCCTGGGAGCCCTGGTCCTGTCCTGGAGCCCTGGTTCTGTCCTGGGAACCTTGGTCCTGTCCTGGAGCCCTGGTCCTGTCCTGGAGCCCTGGTCCTGTTCTGGAGCCCTGGTTCTGTCCTGGGAACCTTGGTCCTGTCCTGGAGCCCTGGTCCTGTCCTGGAGCCCTGGTTCTGTCCTGGGAACCTTGGTCCTGTCCTGGAGCCCTGCTCCTGTCCTGGAGCCCTGGTTCTGTCCTGGGAACCTTGGTCCTGTCCTGGAGCCCTGCTCCTGTCCTGGAGCCCTGGTCAGTCCTGGGAGCCTTGGTCCTGTCCTGGAGCCCTGGTTCTGTCCTGGGAACCTTGGTCCTGTCCTGGAGCCCTGCTCCTGTCCTGGAGCCCTGGTCAGTCCTGGGAGCCTTGGTCCTGTCCTGGAGCCCTGGTTCTGTCCTGGGAACCTTGGTCCTGTCCTGGAGCCCTGCTCCTGTTCTGGAGCCCTGGTCAGTCCTGGGTGCCTTGGTCCTGTCCTGGAGCCCTGGTCCTGTCCTGGGAGCCTTGGTCCTGTCCTGGAGCCCTGGTCCTATCCTGGAGGCCTATTTCTGTCCTGGGAGCCCTTATCCTACCTTGGGAACCCTGGTCCTGTCCTGGAGACCTGGTCCTATCCAAGATCCCTGGTCCTGTCTTGGAGTCCTGGTCCTGTCCTAGAGCCCTGGTTCTGTCCTGGGAGCCTTGGTCCTGTCCTGGAGCTCTGGTCCTGTCCTGGAGCCCTGGTTCTGTCCTGGGAACCTTGGTCCTGTCCTGGAGCCCTGGTCCTGTCCTGGAGCCCTGGTCAGTCCTGGGTGCCTTGGTCCTGTCCTGGAGCCCTGGTCCTGTCCTGGGAGCCTTGGTCCTGTCCTGGAGCCCTGGTTCTGTCCTGGGAACCTTGGTCCTGTCCTGGAGCCCTGCTCCTGTCCTGGAGCCCTGGTCAGTCCTGGGTGCCTTGGTCCTGTCCTGGAGCCCTGGTCCTGTCCTGGGAGCCTTGGTCCTGTCCTGGAGCCCTGGTTCTGTCCTGGGAACCTTGGTCCTGTCCTGGAGTCCTGGTCCTATCCTGGAGGCCTATTTCTGTCCTGGGAGCCCTTTTCCTACCTTGGGAACCCTGGTCCTGTCCTGGAGACCTGGTCCTATCCAAGATCCCTGGTCCTGTCTTGGAGTCCTGGTCCTGTCCTAGAGCCCTGGTTCTGTCCTGGGAGCCTTGGTCCTGTCCTGGAGCTCTGGTCCTGTCCTGGAGCCCTGGTCTTGTCTTGGGAGCCTTGGTCCTGTCCTGGAGGCCTGTTTCTGTCCTGGGAGCCCTGATCCTACCTTGGGAACCCTGGTCCTGTCCTGGAGCCCTGGTCCTGTCCTGGAGCCTTGGTCCTGTCCTTGAGCCCTGCTCCTGTCCTGGAGCCCTGGTCAGTCCTGGAGTCCTGGTCCTATCCTGGAAGCCCATTTCTGTCCTGGGAGCCCTGATCCTACCTTGGGAACCCTGGTCCTGTCCTGGAGCCCTGGTCCTGTCCTGGATCCTGGCCCTATTCTGGGAGCCCTGGTCCCATCCTGGGACCCTGGTCCCGTCCTGGGGCCCTAGTCCTGACTGGGAGCCCTGGTCCTAAGCACCAACCCCCGCCCCCGACTGATTGGGCAGCTCTGGCCCTGAGGACCCTGTTGGGGGCCAGGTTTGGGTAAGCCACTGTTTCCCTGCCCCCTGGGCTCCTGACCCCCGCTGCCCCGCAGGCAGGGCATGGCTCCTGGTGATTCAGGGATGCTGCCCCAGTACTTTTCCATGTGTGGAGCTAAGAAGCAGGGCAGAGACCTAAGAGAGGGCAGGGACCACCTTCGGGGCCACCCTGGGCAGAGTCCCCTTCTGGGCTATCTGTCCCTGCAGAAGCCCTTGGCCTTGCTCTTTGGACCCCAGGGTCTTCAGGAAAGAGGCCACAAGTCCCCTCGGGCTATGGGTGGCTGGCGTCTGAAGGAGGGAGCTGAGCTAGCCTGGGGGCTGTGGACACCCTGGACTTCATCCTCCTGACTCCCTAAGGGAGCCAGGGTGGGAGGGGTCTGTGGCCTTGGAGGGGCAGCACCCCACGGGTCAGGACCCCCACACACAGCCAGACCCCCTGGTGGTCCTTCACCCCTCGCCCTCCCAGCAAGGCTGGACACCACCTGGTAGAGCTGGGGCGCACGGCTCTGGGGCAGCAGGCAGCGCCCCAGGCCGTGAAGGAGGGAGAGTGGAAGCAGGTGCTGGCCTTGGCGGTGGGCTGCGGGTAGGTGCCCTGGGTGTGGCTCCCCAGGGCTCCTTCCCAGCCCTGCCCAGGCTCCAGACCTGAGGACTGCAGTCAGAGCTGGGTCAGGCCTTAGACTCCCAGGTGGGCCCCCTCTCCTCCTCCCTCCAGGTCAGGGGTCTCTGGCGCCCGGAAATTTCCCAGGGAGGGGGAGGCTGAGCTCAGCCCAGATGATGGATGCCTTCTCCCGTGCCTGGGCTGGCGGAGGTCACTGGCTTCCTCTTGCCTTCCCTCTGGGCCCTGTCACATTCTTTCCCTAGGTGGGGGACAGGGAGAGGACACCACACCATACTTGGGGACATTGCAGCCCCCCCCCCCCCCCCCGCTGCTGATTCAGGAAGTCGGAAATCCTCTCCTGCATCCTGGCCCCCTCCCTGGTCCCCATCTGCCTCCTCATACAAACAATGCTGGAGGCACACAGGGGCAGCACCAGGAGGGTCTCAGGGACCAGAATAAGGCAGGCCCCAGACAGGGTGACACTGTAGTTCCGTGCGGTGGCTGGCCTGCACGACCCCACTAGCTCGCCTCTGCCTCAGTCTCCCTCAGAGGTTGCCAGAGTGGTGGGTGGGCCCTCGGGAAGATGAGGGTCCCAGCAGTGAGGCTGAGGGCTTGAGCTTTGTTCTCCTGGGGTCTGAGCCCCCAGTGCAGGGGGAGGAGCAGGAGGAGGGGCACAGGGTCCCAGAGGTATGGCTCTTTCTGGAACAAGTAAGCCCCACCCCTGAGGCCTCAGTTTCCCCATGTTCCAGCCTTCACCAAGCTCTTCAAACAGAGGTTCCCGTTAGCCAGTGAGGCACTTGACGGGGAGAAACCAAGGCTTTAAGGGCCGAATGAACTGCCAAGAGACACTGTCCCAAACCTGGAGGGACACTGGCTGACCCCAGCTTGGAGGTGTGTGTCCTAACAACCTGCTCTGGGACCCGCTCTGGCTCAAGGTTGGGGTGCAGGCCCAGGGGGCCCAGGGTATCTGGGCTGCCTCTCATAGGTGCTCAATAACCCCACACAGGGCTGCCTGATGGCTCTGCTCCCAGCGGGTTCCCGTAGGGGTGAGGTCGGTGCTCCCTGAGGCCCATCCAGAATAAGGCATAGCTGAAAAGTCACCTCCAGAGACCTCCCCAAAGGTAGAAATGGGACTTGGCCCTATCAGAACAAGCTGATTTTTTTCGAGAGGCGTCGCTCCCAGGGCCCACAGCCAGTTCATCTCAGGGAAGCCTCTTTCCAGGGGCTCCTAACATCTTCTCGGATATTGGGGATCCAGGGCAACCAGCAAAGGGAGTTCTCAAACCTTCCTAGGGGTAGGAGTACATAGCCACAGGCCAGCCCCGTCCCGCCCCTGCCCCCACCCCATGAGCCTGGACAGGGGGCTGGGGGTCTATGTGGGGTGTGGGGCGGATAGGAGCTGAGGGAATATTGGAAATCAGGCCTCCTAACCCTGTTGGCCAGCAGAGCCTTGTGGTGCCGGACACAGGCCATTAAGAAGTGGGGGGCAGGAGGTGGGGAGGAAAGCCCCTCACGCTTTCCTGGGGGGGGGCAGCCCTGTCCAAACTCCATCAGCTAACTGCCTCCAAGCTGCCAAGTTGGGAGCTGGTGGGGTGCTGGAGGGACCACTGTCTAGTCCTACTGGCTGGCAGGGAGGGACTGTCGGGGAACCCAGAGCCTGCCTATAACCCCCTCCGAGGCACCCACCTCCCCCCGGCAAGAGTAGGAGGGACTCGGACCTTGGAGCCTGCCACAGGGGCAGCTGTATTGTTGTTCAGAAGGCAGCAGGGACAGCCAGCAGAGGTGGGGTGTAACAGTAGCAGTGTGTGGGGGGAGGGGGTGGCAAGTTCTGCACCAGTTCCCCCACCCCCCAGAGCCTCGGCTTCCTCAGCTGCCACATGGACTGTGTGGGAGGAGAGGGGGACAGTCACTGCCCTGCTTTGTGCTTGGCAGATGGGACCTCAGATGCTGCTCCTTCCTGCTCCCAGGGAGGAGCACAGCCCCGCACTCCATAGGCGTCTGTCCCCCTTCCTGGGCATAACTCGTTATTTTTATAGTTTTGCTGCCAAGGTAACCCAAGGCTGCCTTCTCGTCCTCCCCCAGGTACCACCTCTCAGGAGAGAAGTGGGACTCAGGACAGATGGATCTAGCCAGTTGTTTCTGGAGGAACCTAGAAAGAAACCTTCAGTCTTTCCCTTGGTCTCACTCCCAACCCAGTCCCAGCTTTCTTACTACACCCACCTCCCTGGCTCTTCTCTCTCTGCTGGGCTGAGGCCCACATAAGACAGATGAGGGCTCAGGGCATTTGGAGGCTGCCTCCAGTGTAAACCAGAGACATTTCTCTATCCAGGGCCACTAGGAGCCATGAGGTCACCCTCTTACCCCTTCTCCCCACCCCCACCTGGGTGCCTATTGCATCTTTCATTGGTATACCACTCTGTGAGCGTGTGTGTGTTGAGGACACATTCCTACTTCTCTGGTCCTTATTTAAGCTCTATTTTGGCACTCAGCCTACCGGGCCATGAGAGTCTTCTCTTTTATCTTCTTGGACTACAAGCTTATGAGCCATGTCTTAGTCACAGAAAAAAAGAAAAAAAGAAACTAAAAGACTTAATGATGGAGAAAAGTCTGAATGAAAGGAAAAGTGGGTGAAGAAAGTTAGGAATTAGGAACAGTTGAATGGATGGATGGATGATGGATAATGGAGGAATGGATGGATGAAGGGGTAGATGGATGGGTGGACGGACAGATGGTGGGAGGTGAATGGATAGATGAATGATGGATAGATGGATAAGGGATGGATGGATGGTGGGTGGATAGATGGATGGGTGGGTGAGTCGATGGGTGGATAATGAATTGATGGATGATGAATGGATGGATGGACAGATAGATGTTTGTGTAGACAGATTATGGATGGGTGGATAGATGGACAGATGGATGGATGGACAGATGGATGGATGTGTAGGTAGATGATGGGCGGGTGGATGGATGATGAATAATGGATGGGTGGGTGGGTGGGTGATGAATGATGGATGAATGGACAGAGGGATAGCTGTGTGAATGGATGATGGATGAGTGGATAGATGATGGATGGGTAGATGGATGTGTGGATAGATGTATGTAGGTATGGAATATGGATGGATGGATAGGTGGGTGGGTGGGTGGGTAAATGGATGGATGGATGGATGGATTGGTGAATGGACACATGGAATGGAAGTATGGATAAGCTCGTGGGTAATTGGATGGCATGTTGACAGATAGCTCATTGGTAGACTAATAGAAGGTTATGAAGACATATGGATGAAAGGGAAACCAACCACAGAAGACTTTTAATGATAGAGAACAAACTGAGGACTGATGGAGGCAGGTGGGTGGGAGGTAGGTTAGAGGGATAATGTGTATTAAGAAGGAACTTGTGGGGCGCCTGGATGGCTCAGTCGGTTGAGTGTCCAACTTCAGCTCAGGTTATGATCTCACAGTTCATGAGTTCGAGCCCCGCGTAAGGCTCTGTGCTGACAGCTCAGAGCCTGGAGCCTGCTTCAGATTCTGTGTCTCCCTCTCTCTCTGCTCCTCCTCCCCTCACATGCTGTCTCTCTCTCTCAAAAATAAAGATTTTAAAAATTTTTTAAAAAAGAAGGAACTTGTTGCGATGAGCACTCGGAATTGTATATAAATGATGAATTACTGAATTCTACTTCTAAAATCAATATTGCATTGTATATTAACTAAAACATCAATAATAAAATAATAATGATAAAAATAATAATAAAAGACATATGGATGGATAATGGATAGAGTTTTAGATGGACAGATCTAAAATCAATGGACAAAATTGATCCATTGATCTAAAATCAATCTAATGGAGGGGCGCCTGGGTGGCTCAGTTGGTTGAGCATCCGACTTTGGCTTAGGTCATGATCTCATGGTTTTTGGGTTCAAGCCCTGCATTGGGCTCTGTGCTGACAGCTCAGAGCCTGGAGCCTCCTTCAAATTCTGTATCTCCCTCTCTCTCTGTCCCTCTTCCACTCGTGCCCTGTCTTTCTCTCTCTCCAAAAACAAAGAAACATTCAAAAACATTCTAATTAAAAAAATAAGTAGAATCAATCCAATGGACAGATTGGCAAAAATAGGAAATAGTAGATGAATGGAAAGACAGACAGTGAGTAAATAGACATGTGGTTGGGTGGATAAGCTAGATAAACTATTGAAGAGATAGACTGATGAACAGATGCACCTGAATCAGGAGGTTTTCACTCACTGTTCTCTCTTTCTAGGACACTTTCTCCCACCAATGTATATAGCTGTCGCTAATATTTCTCAAGTCTCTTTTCAAATAAGGAAAAGCTTATTCCTTCCTAAGGGGTTTTCTTTGACTATCATATATCCTCCAGAACTCCATATCCTCCCACCCTGAATTATATTTTCTATAGCATTTACCATCATTTGATATATTACAATATATACTTGTTTGTTTTCGTTGTTGTTCTAGCTAAAATGTCACCCTGTGAGAACAGGGACTTTGTTAATGCTAAGTCCCCAGTACCTAAAAAGTGAATACAGTAAGTGTTGAAAATTATATGAATAGATTGAACAAATCTTTGAGGATAATTGGAGGTATGAATACATGGATGGCGGCTTAGATGAAATATGGATGAGTGATAGTATGGATGAAAGTAATAGTAACTTTTTTTGGAGGTTTACCAGGTTGCAGCAACTATTTTAAGTATTAACTCATTTGGATGGCTTAATGGTCAAAGTAATTGGCAAACACATATATGGAAAGATAAACAGATATGTGTTTACGCACATATACATGACCTGCTATATGGGAAGATGGATGGACATATATATGAGTGAGTGTATGAATGAGATTGATTAATAGTAAATACTTTGGAGATATGAATGAAAGTGAGGACAGAAAAATATTTGGAGAGATAGAGGATATATTAAAGAATGAACAGATAGTTCACTGGTTGGGTAGCTAGGCAAATAGATATAAAATTGACAGTTGAACACATAGGTAACTATCTATATGAGTGGTTATCATGCTCCAAGTGGATGGATGCTTCTTCTAAGTGTTTTATATGTATTATGACATTTAGATAAATGGATGGATGTGTGTGTGTGTAGAGGGAGTGGATGGATGAATGGAGGGGTGGATGAGTGGGTGGATGGTTAGATGGATAGATACTCGCTCAATGGAGAAATGTAAAGAAAGATGAATAGACACAGATATATATGTATTGATAAATGATTGAATGGATTGATGGAAGGATATCTTGTTCTTATATGGGTAAATGAATATACAGATATCCTGAGAAGTTGATGTGCTAATAATGATCTATGGGGAGAAAATAACTATATAGAGAGGATGGGTGGATGATGGATGGATGAATAGTGGATGGATGGAGGGTAAATAGATGGATGGATGAATGGATGAGTGGATGGATGGATGGATGAGTGGTGGGTAGATGAGTGGATGGGTGGATGGACAGATGGAGGGTGGAAGATGGATGGATAATGGTTGGAGGATGGGTGGGTGAATGGATGGAGGATGGATGGGTGGATGGATAGATGGATGGATGGATGGATGGATGGATAACGAATGATGAATGGATGGGTGAATGGACAGATAGAAGGTAGATGGATGGATAATGGATGCAGGATGGATGGTGGATGGATGGATGGGTAGGTGGGTGGATGGATGATAGATGGATGATTGATAGATGGGTAAATGAATGGAAGGAGGATGGATAGATGATGAATGGGCGAATGGATGAATGGAGGGTGGATGGGTGGGTGGGTGGATGACAGATGAGTGGTGGATGACTGGATGCATGGGGAAACCACAGGAAAGTTGACGTCAAATACTCTGCCCTGTTGTTCCTATTAGGACATGCTCCAGTTATAAAGCTACGAATGCCGGCTGCTGCATTTAAAGAGCTATTTTTTGCCACCTCCCACCCACCGGCATTTCTGACAGATAATCACGTAATTCTATTTTAAGTTCTTAGTGACAGAGAACTCCTGACATCCGAGGCAGCCTTCTCCCCATGGGAATATTTTTCCTTCTTTTGAACCAAACTATACCTTGGCACATTCCCTTCCTGGCTGTCCGTGACTGGGATTCCAGAACCGAGAACAGGAGGCGGGGGTGGGGGATGGGGGAATGCGCAGGTTGAGATGGAAAAGAGGCTCGGGCTCACTCTCCCTGGGTGATCTGGCTCAGCCTGAGGACCGACCCTGCGGCCTTGCTCCCCATCCCTTTTCCGTGCTCTGCTAGAAGCTTGAGGTGTGGACAGCTCTGGCAGGATGCTGGGGATGGGTCATGGGCACAACACCCGCGTTCTCTGGCTTCCCCGGGGTTGTGGGAGGGGAGAGCTGCGGGTGCCCCTCCAGGACTGGCCACGGGACTAGCCTGTGGAGGGCGGAAGGAGCCAGACTTCATGACCCCCACGAAGTCTGCGCTGGCCAGCCACCCCCTGAGTCACTGCGGACCTGAGCTGTGGGCCCACGGGGCTGCCCCTCCAACACTCACTGCCCTCACAGTGACTCGCTCGCGTGTGCGCCGCTCGCCCATCTGATCGTAGCCTCGCCTCTGTCCGGTCACACATCCCCCGGGTGGTCTCAGTCCTGGCCACCCGCGCCAGCACAAGGTCGGGCTAGCTGGGGACCCGGGCCGGCACGAGGTCAGGCTAGCTAGGGACCCGGGCCGGCACGAGGTCAGGCTAGCTGGGGAGGTGAGAGGGGCCATGCCACTGTGCTGCGGGGACAGAGGGCGGCAGGGACAGGCGGTCAGCAGACCGGGTCGTGGTTCTGGCTCTCCGGTCCCAGTTCGGAGACCTCGAACACCGGTCTGTGCCTCGGTTTCCCCACGCGGGACCTGGGTGCGTTGGCGTCTGCCTCCCAGAGCGGCCGTGAGGGCTGGTGAGCCGGGCGAGCCGCTGGATGTAAGACCGCTGGGCACTGAGCTGGGCTCAGCGACGCCCCGCCGACATGAGTCCAGTTCCCGCCTTGTCCGGTCACTCGCCCGCGAGCATTCTCTAGTGAGTCACGGCGACTAAGCCCAACCAGAGGAACAGTGGGCTGGGCTGCACCTCCCGGGCCTTGGCCAGCGCACGGGGGCAGGGGGCCTGCTGGCCAGGGCACCGCACTGACCTGGTGCCCACCGGCCACCCTGGGGGCGTGCTCTCTGGTATCGCACGGGGCTGGCCGTGTTTGTCTCTGCCTCTGGGGTCTCCCTGCTCTGAGCTCCCGGGGTAGTCGGGCAGGGGCCGGGGCGGGCAGGGGCTCCCCATTTGGGGAGCTGAGAGGATTCCCCCCTCGAGGTGATAAGTGGAGCAGAGAGCTGGGCATAAACAAGGGGAAAACTGGAGAACCAGGAGGGAGGGGAGGGAGGGAGGGGGAGGGAGGGAGGGGAGAGAGGGAGAAGAGGAAGGGAGGGGAGAGGAAGGGAGGGGGAGGGAGGGAGGGGGAGGGAGAGAAACAGAGATAGGGGCAGAGAGAGCCACAGAGGGAGAGGAGAGGAGACAGGGGCTGAGTGTGGGAGCAGGGAGGGATTGGGGGGGGGGGCTGGCGAGGAAGGAGCCGAGAGCCCAGGCCAGCTGGGGCAGGCCAGGGGGGCTTGATCCAAGACGTCCATAAAGGAGAGGACCAGTGGGCTGGCCAGGCCAGGCCCAGGACGAGGAGAGAGGCAGGGGGGGATGGAGAGGCAGATGTGGGGGGGGGGGGAGGGGGGAGGGGGGAGATACCCTGAGGGTAGCAGGGATGAGCTGCAGGGGGCTGGAGAGTGAGTGAGGGCGGCGGCCGCCAAGGTGACTGAGGGGACAGGATGCCCATCACAGGCCGCTGAGGTCCCGCTAAGCCCCGGAGCTGCTGGGCTGGAGGGTTTTCTCTCTGACATTTTTACTAGTCTCGGAAGGAGGGGGAGGGGGAGGGGGAGGAGGCCGAGGGGGGAGAAGGGGGCTGGGGGGAACAAAAGGGAAACGGCTGCTAGGCGTCCTGAAGGGGAGACCCACAGAGCGCGTGAGGCCGCACAGACTGGGGGGGGGGGGGGGAGGGGGGGGGACAGGGGCACCCGGCCCCCCGGGGACAGCCAGCAGGGAGCCAGCCCCGGAGACCCCCCCCCCCCCGGTGGAGAGACACAGGTCACAGACAGGCAGAGGGGGAGAGCAGACGTGGGAGGGGGCGTCAGAGGCAGAGAGACCAGACAGCCAGACAGAGGGAGCGACAGCTCGGATCCAGGGACAGGGACAGGGGACGAGGGAGCAAAGGAGGGGACGGGAGAGAGAAAGAAGAGAGGAAGGGGGGAGAGGGGTCCCGGTGGAGGAGGAGGAGCAGGGGGAGGGCAGCAGACAGAGGCCGGCAGCCTTTGAAGAAGGAGCAGCCGCGTCCCCAGGGCTGGGGTCAGGCCAGGTCGCCGGGCCGGAGGCATGAGTGGCTCTGCCCTCCTGAGGAGAAGTTCCAGCAAAAGGGGCCTGGAGAACCTCGTGAGGTAGGTGCCCTCCGGCCCGGGCTGGGGCAGGGCGGGCAGGACCGGGGCGCCGTGGGCAGGGTGTGGGCCGTGCGCACGTGCGCCGGCCGCTGTTAGTTCGGCTCCGCCGGCCGCGCGCCCTCCTTCTCTCCCACCTGCACACCCGCCTGGCCTCGGCCGGGCCGCGGTCTCCCCAGAGACCTTCTCCTGGCCCTGGGGCCTCCGCCCCGGCCCGCCGCTCCCAGGGCAAGAAGCGGGTCTCCAGCACCGCTTCCGAGGCCTCGATGTGCTCCCGCCGGCCCCTGGGGACCACCCTGTGACCCCTTGCCTTACAGACGAGGGAGCCGGACTTTGCGGCCACACTCCCCACCCCCCGTAGCGCACCAGCCCTGCGTGGGAGGTGCCACAGGGCCGCGGTGAGTGCTTGGGCCTCAGAGGCAGATTTTCCCCAGCTGAAATCCTGGCTCCTGCATCGTAGGGCTTTGGTCCGGGACCCTGTCCTCCCTGGACCTCAGTTTCCCCCTTTGTAAAGTAGTGGTCTGCTGGTACCTACCCCGAAGAGGACGAGAGAGAGAGCAGAGGCAAAGGGCCAGAGGTGGGCTCAGAGCCCCTGCTCCATGCCACGGGCCTCTCGTGGCCTCACTCTGAGCCACCTGCAATGTCCTTCCTCCTCCTCTACCCTTCCAGGCGTCTAAGGCCTAGCTGAAATGCTGCCTCCTCCATGCAGCCTGCCTTGGCTTCTCCTTTGACGGCATGGGGCGCGCTGGGCAGACTGCAAGCTCCTGGAGGGAGAGACAGGCATCTCAGCACTCCCAGCTCCACCCAAGCCCTGACTCCGGGAAGGAGGAGGGACAAGGGGTGCGGGTCGGCTGAGAGCAGCCGGCACCCCTCCAGCTCGGGACAGTCGGGTCCCTCAGACCCTGAGTGATGGCTCTCTCCCGGCCCCACGCAGGCATGGCTCCAGGGCCCCCTGCTCCAGGGTCAGGACACGTTCCCTTGCAGCCACCCGCCCCCCCCCCCCTCATAAGGTGGACCCCACGAGTCAGCTGCCGGCTTCACGTGTGTTCTTTTCTGGCTCTGCCAGGCTCCTCCCCTGAGCGGCTGACCAGGGGACCCTCATGCAAGACCATGCGTCTCAGGTGGGCCTCCACCTCCCTGCCCAGCGGGATGTGGCCGCCCAGGGGTCACTGCTGCTGTCCCCATCCAGAAACTTCTGTGGCCAGAGGACCAAGGGGCACCGGGGGTCAAGCCCCGGGGCTCACCAGCGCTGCTTAACAAGTGGGGAAATTGAGGCCCAAGAGGGCAGTTGTACCGTACATTGGGGATGACAGAAGGAGCCCCGACGCGGGCTGGGCACACGTCCCTCGTCGCAGGAGGACGTGGGCCACAAACACCTGTCCGGTGGTAACCGTGGCTCCGTTCTGAAACCCAGCGTCAAGCTGCTGTCCTGGGTGAGCAGGGGACACCCTGGAGGCACCGATGGGGCACGGCAGGTGTGGCACAGCTCAGCCGAGAGTGGGGGCCAGGCCGGTGCGCGGGCCCGGAGCCCCCAGAGGACCTGGACCGGGGAAGGCGGGCCTGCAGAGGCCAGTGGGGCAGAGACAGAAGGAAGCGGCCCTTTGGGCCCCCTCGTGGGGGGCGTGGGGGGCGGGGTGGAGAGCAGGCGAGAGCGTCTCCCAAAGAATAACGTGGGGGCGTCTGTCGCACCCCGGCAAGCCAGTTGCACACCGCACACGGGGACGCTCACGGAGGCACACGGACCGCACGGCTTCCAGGCCCAGCCACGGCCGGGCTTACACCCCCACGCGTGGACCCGAGAGGCCGGGCGGCCGGCGGCATCCCCGCTGCCCTCACTGAGATTAGTGTCTCCTGCGTCTCGGCCGTGACTCCCCGAAGCCTGGGCAGACGACCGTTGTCCTCGTTTGACCGACAGAAAACCAGGCGCAGAGAGGCTAGTGACTCCCCCCAGGCCACCCGGGGCGTGGGGGAGCCTGCCCCCCCGGGCCCCGCGCTTCACCAAAATCCTTCGCCACGGACCTCCTGGGTGCGGGGTGGGAAGGGGGGCGTCGGAGGCGGTGCCCCTCGCGGTGACAAGCTCCAGAGGCGCATGCGGGGAGCCGGCTGGGGTGGGTGTAAATTGAATCCAGTTTAAGCAGGCTAAAAATGGGCCCGGGGAGGGGGACTCGTCCCCGTGCCCCTCCCGTACCCTTGGCACGGCTTGGCACAGTCCTTGCGGCCCTGGGGGCCCTCCTCAGCTGTCAAAGCTTCAGGGGGGCAGGGCCAGCCGGGGACCACTCCCTCCTCCTGCAGCCCCCAGCCCAGCTCTATCCCCCTTGCAGGTGGCTCCCTCCTGTTGCCCCCGGGGTGACGGGGGATCCAAAGCTCTGCCCGGGCCCACCTTGGGCCAGGCCCGCATTAGCGATGACCGGGGGGCAGCAAGGGGACCCTGGGCGCCCTCACTTCCACAGGCCTCCTGAATTCTGGGCTGCCTTCCCGGGTTAACAGTCTTTGGGAGCCTGGCTTTCTGAGGCAGCGGCCTGGCTGGCACAGCCCAACGGGGCTGGCTGGGTCACCCTGCTGGCGTCCTTATCGGCGTTTGGGCTCCCAGTCTCCCAGGGGAGGCTCTCCGGGCTGGAGGAGCCTGGCACAAGTCCCTGTGCCCACGCCTCCCCCCCCACCCCTGACAGCCTTCAGGCCTGGCCCCCGCCCCGGGGACGCCAGGCCCGGGAGGCCTCTGGGGACCCCTGTGTGGCCAGCAGGGCAAGGGATGGGGCTGGCCCAAGGAGGCGATGGGTGGGGGGAGGCCAGGCCTCCAAACCAGGTTCCAAAGAGGCGTGGCTGCCTCAGGCCCACCCAGGGCCCCAGATGGGAGGGGGCTGCCCTTGCCCTGGCAGAGCCCCGGTGTCTGGTGGGTGGTGCTGCCCTGGGACCAAGCGGTCTGTCGGCCAGAGCCGCCCCAGGAACCCCAGCGAGCTGGCATCGCGGGGGTGTGGGGACTGAGCGGCCCAGCCCCCTGGGCAGGACGTCAGGGCCAGAACCCAGAGCACTGAGGTTCGGGCCAGGCTCCAGTCCCGTCCCTCGAACCAGAGCGGGACAGGGCGGCGAGCAAGCAGCAGCCTGGGTGCCTCGGGCACCTGTGGGCTCGCCACCCCCCCGCGCCCCTGCTGCAGCATCGAGAGGGCACCCCGTGGCTCATGGGCCCCGAGGGGTGGCTGGAGAGGCCACGGCTCCCAGGAGCGCCTCGTCTAGCTTGGACTGGCTCCGCACAGGTTGGTGGCCGGGGGCCGACGCACACAGGTGTCCAGGGGCAAGTGGGAGCTGGTGGGGGGGTAGCCCTGGGGGGCCCCTGGGGGCAGGGAGAATGTGGGATCTGGCGGTGGCCCACCCTGGAAGGTGAGAGCGTGGCTGTGAGGGGCATTGCCCACCCAGGAAAGGAGAGGTCCGGACGCGGGTTTGACACGAGGCTGGGGCTGGGGCGTCGTGTGCCCGTGGGCTGTGAGGCTCTTCTAGAGAGTGTCCCTGCAGGCGTGGGGACAAGGCCATGGAAAGAGAAAGGAGGTGAGAGACAGGGAAGGGGATAAGGAGGAGGGGGCGAGGGGCAGGAGGTCTCCACGAAGGCATAAAGAGGGCGTGCAGGGATGGAGACGTGATGGGGACGGGGACAGGATGGGGACAGGAAGGGACAGGATAGGGAAGCAAAGAGGACAGGATGGGACAGGACAGGCATAGGAGAGGGATAGAGGGGGACAGGACAAGAGAGGACAGAGACAGGACAGAGTAAGGACAGGACAGGATGGGACAGGGGACGGGATGGGGACAGGATGGTGGGCAAGAGGAGGGTGAGGTCGAATGAAAGCAAAAAAGAGGGAAAGGATGAACGAGGCAGGGGACGGGGTGAAGGCGTCGTGGAGGCTCATCAGCCCCTCCCATGTGTCCCCTCCCAAGTGTCTCCTCCTATGTGTCTCCTCCCACATTGTCTCTCCTACGTGTCCCTTCCCACGTGTCCCCTCCTGCGCTGCCCCTCCCATGTGTCCCCTCCCATGCTGTGCACCCCCGCTATCTGCCCCACATTGTCCCATGCTGTCTGTTCTACGCTCTCCACACTGTCCCCTCCAACACTATCCACCCACACTGTCCCACCCTGTCTCCTCCCACACTGTCTCTCCTCTATTGTCCCTTTCCATGCTGTCTGCCCCATGCTGTCCCCTCCACACTGTCCTCTCTCACATTGTCTCTCTCATACCGTCCCCTCCCATGCTGTCTGTCCCATGCTGTCCACCCCCACTGTCTGCCCCACACTGCTCTCCCCACGCTGTCCCCTCCCACGCTGTCCCCTCCCACACTGTCCCCTCTCACATTGTCTCTCCCATGCTATCTCCTCCCATGCTGTCTGCCCCATGCTGTTCCCTCCCATATGTCCCCTCCCATACTGTCCACCTCATGCTATCCCTTACCAGGCTGTCCCCCACCTGCTGTCCCCTCCCACGCTGTCCGCTCCACACTGTCCACCCCACACTGTCTGCCCCACGCCGTCCCCTCCCATGCCGTCCCCTCTCATGCCATCCCCTCCCATGCCGTCCTCATGAAGCGGCAGAGGGCAGGAGGCCCCAAGGGCCAGAAGGTCTGGGAGGAGGTCTGGGGCGGCCAGTGTAGCGCCTGCGGCTGTTCACCGGGGAGATGGGAGGGGCCGGAACGGGCAAGAAGGAAGGAGGGAAGGCCAGTGAGGCCAAGAGAGGGGGACAGGAGAGGAGAGGGGCTGCGGGTGGGGCCGCGTCTCCTCTGAGCGGGGCAGACTCCCTCTCGACCCTCCGGGTGCCCTGCACCAGCCGGCAGCACCTGTGCGCTTGGAGCCCCAAGTCAGACGCCACACTGATCAGCCTCAGTTTCCCCTCCTGCAACAGCCCCCAGATCCCGCCCGTGTCCTCAGGGACAGACACCAGGACAGGTCTCGCCCGACTCAGCCAGCGGGCCACCCCAAGCCCGGCCCCGCGTGCCCCTCCGTGTGGATAAGGAAGCTGAGGCTCGGGGAGGGTTCGAGGCCCGGTGGGCAGGCAGCGAGGGTCTGCAGGATTAAGGGGCACACGGCCAGGAGCTGTCACGGCAAGACTGAATGGGGGCCAGTCCAGGGGTACAGCCCCGGCTCCTGTTCTGCCATGCCCCCCTGGGCCCCAGGATACTCAGTCCCAGGGGCTGGAGCACCTCAGAGGAGGGGCTGGGGGCGGGGGCAGGTGGCAGAAATGGCCCTGGCAGTGTCCAGCACAGGGTCAGGCCGCTCCGTGCACTTGGGGGCTCTTCGGGGAGGCAGGGCCGGGAGCCGATGGCAGGCGGCTGAGCCAGGCTGCGTCCGGGGACGGGGGTGGGCAGCCGGGCTTTGAGACCCCGGGATGACAGCCATTTGGGCACTGACTGGGCAGAGCCGGGCGCGGGGCCCTCGGGGTGTGCGGAAGACCGGGGTACGACCCGGCAGGGGGATGGGGACAGGGCGGCAGAGGCCCCAGCCGGTGCCAGCCACCAGTCGCGTGTCATGGAACGTGCCAAAGCCCAGCCTCGTGAGCGCTCTGAGCCCTGTGCCAGGCGGTCCCAGCCCGGCTCGGGAGCGCCTGGCTTCCCTGGAGGGCCGTCCAGCGCCAGGAGGAGCCGGGGCCGGGACTGGAGGTGAGGCCGGGGCCACCAGGCAGCCGGGGGGGGGGGTGTGTGGGGACCGTGGGGTCAGTCCCACACACGGCCCGGAGGCGTGGGCAGGGGCAACTCGCTGACGCAAAGGATGCGGAGGGGCGGGGAGGGGGGGGGGGTGCCTGGGTGTCTCCGGGACACTTGGCCCGGACCCAGCAGCACTGTGGTCAGTGACTCGGAGAAGAGTCACAGCACGTGCAGCGTGCTGGGCAGAGGGAGGGACGGTGAGCCCGGGGCCAGTGCCCGTCTCTGCCACGCCAGCATCCCACAGGCAGGGCGAGCCGGGGGGAGGGGGAGGCCTCGCTCTCTGACCCCAGGCCCGGAGGGGCAGGCCAGCCAGAGCAGACGGGGGCAGAGATGCGGAAGAGCCGCGGTGCCGGGGCAAGGAGGCTGACGGTGGAGCACATCACAGGAGGTAGGGTACCCAGCAAGAGGGAGGTGACGGCCAGCCAGAGGGACATCAAGCTTGGTTCTGGACCTTATTGTGGGCAGAAGGGGACAGTCCCCGATCCAGACTCTGGGAACCGAGGGAAACCTGGGAGAGAAGGACTTGGAGGCAAAGCCCCCACGAGGAAGGTTTCCGGGACACAGACTCTGTCTCCCTCGAGCCGGAACCCTCTGCCAGCGAGCAGGCGCCTAGGCGACAGAGACTCCCCGGCACAGCCGCCTTCCGGTCAGGCCGTTTGGGCACATGATGAGGGTCCACCCAGCTGGCCCGGATGCCCTGGGGACCGCTGGTGGGATGGGCTGCCCTGGGCTGGGTCGCCCGGACTGGCATTGGGGGTCTGGGGCGAAGCCGGGCCCTGCACGGGGCTGTCGGGGGAGAGGCCCGCCGGCCCCAGGGAGCCTGGGCGGCCCACGTGCTGGAGGGCGGCAGTGGGCAAGGCAGGGACCAGGAGAGCAGCTTAGTGGGGGGGCGTGTGAGCAGGGAGGGAGGAAGGGAACCCCAAGGAACGGGTGCTCTCCCCACACCACTTTCTCCCGGAGGGGCGCCCGAGCGGGATGTGCTGGGACTGGGGGGGGTCACCCAGGAGGGGCGTGGCTCTATGTCTGGACTGGGGGGATGGGAGCAGAAAGGATGGCGGCCTGCACACTGCTTTGCTGCCCCTTCCTCTCCGACGGGCCTCTGCTCACCATGTCAACCATCACCGGGCGTGGGCACCAGGGACCCTGTCCCGAGAGGACTTCCTGCCGGCCAGTCCCCGATGGCTTGGAATAGGGGCCCTCGCCTGTGGTGCCTGAGCCACAACTTGGGCGCAGCGTTGGCTTTCTTGGAAGCTCTAAGGTCCACGGGTGCAGGGACCTCACTGTGGGCCCTGTCACCTGACGGGATAGAGAGCTGGTTGAAGAGGGGGGTGGGGACGAACAGGGGACAGGCCACTCCAGACCCACGAGCAGGGGAGGGGGATGGGGACAGCGGTGGCAGTGGCTGCGGTCTCTTGTCTCCTTTTCCCAGGAGGAGACCTCTCAGCCCCCCCTTCAGCTGTGAACTGGGGTGGCCGTGCCCCCTAAGTGGGGTGAGAACCGGGTGGCATCTTGAGGCCTGAGGTGGGGGGCATCCCGGGCCAGGCAGGGTCTGGAGCTGGTGCTCCTCAGGGGACCCCGGTGACCTGAGGGCCAGGGCAGAGACGACCCTCCCTGATCTGCCCCCGGGGCTGGCAAAGAAAGATGGGCAGAAAGGGGATTCCTTGGCTTTGGGGGCTCTGTGGGGCAGCTAGGGGGTTTCCCCAAACAAGAGCCCCCCCAAGTGCCACCCCACTGGGGGAAGATGAGGGCAAGGAGGCCCAGCGAGGGCCCTACGGAGGTGACATGGTGGTTAAGGGGGTGCTGGCCTCGATGGCGAGAAGGGGATGCCCAGGCAGAAGGTGGGCCCGGCTGGGGGCTCGGGGCTGATGAGGGTGTAAAGGATCCCGGTGGAGAAGCCGCTCTGGACTCCCTCCCCTCCCCGCCCGCCCCAGGCAGGGCTCCGAAGGCCCAGAGCCCCCCAGCCGGGCCGGCCGGTGGCTGGGAAGGAGCGAAGGTCCCTCCTCTCAGCCCTGGCCTAGGCCCCGGGGCAGGTGGAGCAGGGCCCCCAGAGGCCGCGGCTGTGCCCCACATCCCCCAGCACTAGGCCGGTGTCCTGGAGGAGGCCCCAGCCCGGGGGCCTCTGTCCCTCCCCACTTGCCAGGGTAGCTTGTGCCCCCAGCCTGTGCCTTTCTCTCTGTGAGCAGGTCCGTGTCCCCTCCTCTGGGGAGACTTCTTAGATGGGGCCTGCCCACCAGGCCCAAGAGGGAGGTGGTGTGGGGCAGGCCAGGTCGGCCGACGGTGCCATCCAAGGGGAAGCGGGAGCTGGGGTGGCCTGGGGAGGGGTCTTGGTTCACACGGTGTGCACCCTTTTTACAGCTGGAGAGCTGAGGCTGGGCCTGGGGTCTCATCCTGGGCAGGGGGTCAGAGAGACCAAAGCCACAGCCCTGCCCTGGTCCCAGCCCCTCCACCTGGGCTGGCGGGCTGTGTGGTTGCCTCCCTTTGGCCTTCACCCCATCCCCCCCTCACCCCTTCAGCCTTCACCCCATCACCCCAGCGAGGTCAACAGCCTCCCCCCCGACCTGTGTCCCCTGCAGCTGCCTTCCACGGAGCTCCTCCCTGCTCAGAACCTCCTGGGACCCCCAGAGTCCCTAGCTGCTCTGCCTTGGGTCTTCCGAGACCTAACAGGACCCTCAGGCCCCTGGGCCCTGCCTTGTTAATGCTGCCCCCTCTGGGAGCAACCACAAAGGGGAGGGGCAAGAAGGATTGAACTCCTGCACAGCTGGGCGGAGCTGCGTGAGGTGCCAGCCTGTGAGGGGGAAAAACGGGGGAGGAGGAGGAGAGGAAGAGGAGGAGGGGAGGAGGGGAGGAGGGGAGGAGGAGGTGGGGAGGTAGGGAGGAAAAGGAGGAGGGGGGAGGAAGGGGAAGAGGAGGGGAGGAGAAGGGGGAAAGAGGAGGAGGGGAGGTGAGGAGGAGGAGTGGAGGGGGAGAGGAGGAGAGGAGAAGGAGGGAGGGAGGAGGAGGGAGGGAGGAGGAGGAGGAGGAGGGGAGGGGAGAGGAGGAGAGGAGAAGGAGGGAGGGAGGGGGAGGAGGAGGAGGGGAGGGGGAGGAGGGGAGGTAGGGAGGAAGAGGAGGAGGAGAGGAGGAGGAGAGAAGAGGAGGAGGAGGAGGGGAGGAGGGGAGGAGTAGGGAGGGAGGGGAGGAGGAGGAGGGGAGGGGGAGGAGGGGAGGTAGGGAGGAAGAGGAGGAGGAAAGGAGGAGGGGAGGGGGGAGGAGGGGGAGGAAGGGAGAGGGAGAAGGAGGAGGGGAGGGGAGAGGAGGAGAGGAGAAGGAGAGAGGGAGGGGGAGGAGGAAGAGGGGAGGGGAGGAGAGGATAAGGAGGGGAGGGGGGAAGAGGAGGAGGAGGAGAGGAGGAGGAGAGAAGAGGAGAGGAGGAGGATGGGAGGAGGAGAAGTAGGGAGGAGGGGAGGAGGGGAGGAGGAGAGGAGGAGGAGAGAAGAGGAGGAGGAGGGGGAAGGGGGAGGAAGGGGGAGGAGGAGGAGGGGAGGAGGAGAAGTAGGGAGGAGGGGAGGAGGAGAGGAAGAGGAGAGAAGAGGAGGAAGAGGGGAGGGGGGAGGAGGAGTGAGGGAGGGGGAGGATGAGGAGGGGAGGAGAGGAGGAGGAGAAGAGGAGAAGTAGGGAGGAGGGGAGGAGGAGAGGAGGAGGAGAGAAGAGGAGCAGAAGAGGGGAGGACAGGAGGAGGCGGGAGGGAGGGGGAGGAGGAGGAGGGGAGGGGAAGAGGGGAGAGGAGGAGGGGAGGTAGGGAGGAAGAGGAGGAGGAAAGGAGGAGGGGAGGGGGGAGGAGGGGGAGGGAGGGGGAAGAGGAGGAGGGGGGAGGAGAGGAGAAGGGGAGGAGGAGAAGTAGGGAGGAGGGGAGGAGGAGAAGAGGAGAGAAGAGGAGGAGGAGGAGGGAGGAGGGGAGGAGGAGGAGGGGAGGTAGGGAGGAAGAGGAGGAGGAGAAGGGAGGCCGGCAGGAAGGAGGCCTAAGGCCTCGGTGCTCCAGGCCTCTCCCTGTGCCCCAGGCCTCTGCTCCCTGGTCATGTGAGACCCTGCTACCCCACTGCTGTCCCGGGCTCCCTGAGCCACCGCGTCCCCAGTTAGCCTGGTTACTCTCCCTGGGTCAGCGGGGTCTCGCCTCACCCGTAGTCCCTCTGTCTCCCCAGGGACTCTGGAGATCTGGAGGCTCCTGTGCCCTCCCGGCCCGGAGCCCTCCCTGCCAGTCTAACTGCATCTCCCCTCCTCCACGCCCACTGGGCCTCCTTCCAGAAAGGACCTGAAGGCTGGCACAGGGCTTCCCGGGGCCGCCTCACGGGGGGCTCAGAGACTCTCCCGTCCGCCTCCCGCAGCCGCCCCTCCGGGGCCACCTGAGCGCTCTGGCCGCTGGCCTTGGCTTGGCTCTTGTACCCTCTCCCTGGCCCACACACTCCGGTTCATCTTTCCGACCCAAGTTCAAGGTCGTCTCCTGGGCTCCCCTGGGCAGCGGGACTGGGCTCGTTGCGGGGGGGTGGGGGTGGGGGTTGTCCACCTGGGGCAGTGACTTTGAGGAAGCCCGGAGATGCGCCCGGAGACCTGCTGCCGGAGGGGGCACGGCTGGGAGGGCGGTCTGGACCCGCGCCAGGGCCCTCGGGTGGGGTGTGGGGGGAGCCGGGTCCCCCCAGCTGCATCTCCGTGTGCCCACCCCTGGCCCCGGGCAGCAGCGTGCCCCTCCCGCCGCCCCACCCCCCACCCACCTGCTCATTTGGGGCCGCCTTCGAGCTCCCCGCTCACCCCGCTGCCGCCTCTCTGCAGGGACGAGTGACCTCCGGGGCCCTGGCGGTGCCCACAGACCCCTCCCCCTGCTGCCTGGGGCAGCCCCCCGCCCGCCTCGCATAACCAGTGAGGGGCACCCTCGGAGTTGTGGGGCGTGGGGCTGCCCTCCCTGAGCTCCCTGACGGGGCCCCCGACCTCTGCCCTTGGGGGCTCGCTCTCTGGGAGTCGGGGACGCTTGCCATCCTGCTGTCCCCGGAAGCCAAGGAGGAGGAGGAGGAGGCCTCTCTCCGGGCTGGCTCCCACTTCACTCACGGGCTCTACGGCCGCCGGAGGGACCAGTGGCTCTGCAAGTGTCCACCCCGGTCGACAGCGTAGAACCCCCTGGCGAGGCGGGGCGCGGAGGGGACCAGAGACCCCGGGGGTGGTCGGTCCGCGGTGGGGCTGACCAGGGCTGCTCCCCCGGCCTCTCTGGCAGCTTCCTCTGGCCGTGTCGGGGACACCTGTGGCCCAGAGGGTGCCCCGCAGACCTGAAGAAAGGGTTCTCCGACGACAGGCCTGGCCCTGCCTGGCTGTCCTCCCTTTGGGCCCCTGCCCCGAGCCCGGCGCCCGAGCTCTCCCCTCGACCTTTAGGCACCAGAGACGGGTGGCCTTTAGGCCTTTAGGCGCCGGACAAGCGGCCTGCAGGGGGCAGAGTCAAGCCGGGACCAAAACCACGCAGGCAGACAGGGGAGGAAGGAGGTGGGGGCAGCTGCGAGGGCCGGGCCGGCTCAGGAGCCTATCACGGGACCCTGGTGGGGGGACCGGGGGGCCGCAGAGGGAGGAGTGGGGGGCCGGCGCCCCGAGTCGGGGCCGGTAGGCGGTGGACGTGGCCAACGGGGCAGCCCCGAACGCGGGGACCCCCACTCAGAACGGGGAGCTGGGAGGCGGCCCGGGGCCCGCTGGGGTGCGCGCGCCCCGTGCACCTGGGTGGGGGCGAGGCCCCGCGGCGGAGCCCGATGCTGGGGGAGCAGAGCCCCACTCGGCAGCCCCCGGGGCTGAGCCCGGGCTGCAAAGAGCCAGAGCAGACACAGGAAATAGCCTAATTGCGTTCGCTAAGGAACACCAAATCCCTTACAGCTGCACGCGGGCTGAGCCAGGGGCCACGGGTGGGGCGGCCATCGCCGGTGTCCTGACAGCTCCGTGGAGCCTGCCAAGGGGTCTGGGCTGCTGGCCGGGGAAGGGGGGCGCCTTTCCCAGGCCAGAGGCCCCCACCCCACCCCAGGAGAGCCGCCCCCTCTCAGTTCCCAGAACGGAGCCCAGCTGTGGAACAGTGAGGGGTGAGGTCACGGGAGGGGCCAGAGGGGCCGCATTACTCACATCCTGGGGCTGGTGGGAGGGGGGAGGCGAGGGGGAGGGCCCCTTGTCCTTGGGCCGCTGGGGCTCCCGGCCCAGGGCTTTGGGGAGACGCCAGGAGACCCCTACCCCGTATCCCTTGTCTGCCTGCCCCCCCCCACCCCGCCCCCCGGCCCCTGCCTGTCAGGGCTCCCGGGGCCACGTGCAAATGGCGGGTCGCAGAGCGTGGCCCTCAGAGGGGCCGGCTCACAGGGCCGCTTGTCGGGGCGATGGCAAGGACAGCAGAAAACGGGGTCTGGAGCGGGGACCCCGGACCTGCCATTTTGGCCCCCGCCTTGTTCCCGCTCGTGAATCCGTGTGCGTGCTGTGGGGTGTTTGGAACCGTGGGTGGAGGGTGGGTGAGCGTGCCACGCGGGCCTGGGTGTCGAGCTCACGGAGGACGTGTGTGTGTGTGTGTGTGTGTGTGCACGCGCATTATTGCCTCGTGTGCACCTGGGCGTGCAAGGGGGGCCGGGCCCGCGTGGGGCTCTTGTGGCCTGGACGTACCGCCCGACAGGTGGACCCCAGAGGATCTGCTCATGTCTGTGTGTGGGGTGACAGGCAACTTGCGGGCTCTGCACTCAGATCTCGGGGCAAGGGTCTGGGGAGCGGGAACCACGACCCTGGGCCCCAGGGCAACACTTCCCCAGATAACGTGGCCCTGCAGCCTCCGAGCCGAAGGCCCAGGGCAGGATGGGAGCAGGCGTGGGGAAGGAAGGGCTCCCTAGGCCCCCGGGGGTGGGAGCCGAAGGCACTTCTGAGCATCGAGGGTGGGAGACCAGGGGTGCTGCGGGCTGAGCAGGTCTGTAGTCCCAGGTGGCCACGGCGGGGGGCGGTGGGGGGGAGCGGGCCTGGAGCCCGGGGCTGAGGAGGGCCTGGCTTTTGTCTGGGAGGCTCTGGGAAGACCTGGGACAGATTAGATCATGGCTGGCAGGGCTGCTGAGACCATGGAGCCGGCCGTCCCGGCCAAGGGACGGAGTCCCAGAAGGAGCGGGCCGCGGGGTCAGGCGGCGGGCAGCAGCGGGAAGGGACCGAGACCCCAGGCTAGGGCAGTGAGCCCTGCAGAGGCAGAGACCAGGACTCCCCTCTCTGGGTCCAGTGGAGCCTGGGTGGTGGGGGAGGCAGGGCCGTGTCGGCGACCCAGGCCCGGGGTGCCCCCCGGATGCCGACAGTGTGAGATCTGCTAGGCCAGGGCCAGGGGGACCAGGCTGTGAACCCCTCGTCCCAGGCTGACCTTGTGTCGCCCTTAGTGAGGGACCCCGAGAAGCCACGGGGTCAGCGTGCACCGAGGGAACAAGCTCTCTGGCTCTGCGGTGGCCTCGGGTCCGTCCTCTGTGAACGGGCCCAGAGAGGTCAGGTTCAGGGTGCAGGCAGCCTCTTCTTGGGGCCCTTGGGGGGGCAGGAGGGAGGGCCCCAGCCGGGGTACCCGGGCAGGGAGGTGGCTGCCCGGCTGGGTCTGCCCCTGGCCTGACAGTGCCTGATCAGCGAGGCTGCTGCCACCGGATTCCAGTGGGGACACGTGGCACCTGTCTGGTACCTGCAGCAGCCGCTTCCCAGGGCCTCGGGGGCCACAGAGCCAGGCCCGCCCGTGTCCCGGCTCTGATTAGGTCCAGGAGGCCTGGCTGCTGGGCTGGGGGTGGGGGGGGGAGGACAGAGGGTCTCAGTCCTGCCTGGACACCGGAGCCCCCTCCACCACCGGGAGGACAGGAGCAGCGGGGCGCAGGCTGAGGCCCGACTGACGCTCCGTGTCCCCCAGGCTCACGACTCAGCGGAGCGCGGAAGATGAGGAGGAGGCCGCCCGCGAGCGTCGCCGCCGGGCGAGGGACAGGGAGCTTCGGGCCCGGGACGAGGACGGCGGCCAGTCCCCCGAGCCGCCGGAGCGGGAGAGCCTGTAAGCCGCCCCCCAGCAGTCCGCCTGGCCCCGCTCCCCCGGGCAGAGGGGAGGCTGGTGGTGGGGCCCTGGGCTGGGGCTCCCGGAGGAGGAGAGTGAGGAGGGGCTCAGCGCGGGTGCGGAGACAGCTTAGGGTGAGGGTCCCTGAAGCCCGAGGCGTCAGTGGAGGCGGCCGGCCGGCCGGAGGGACTCACGTGCGGCCACCCCTCCCAGCCAGCCTCCCAGAGCGCTGACTCAGGCTCTGGCCGCCCTGCGCGGCCCTGGCCCCTGCTTGGACCGACACTGACCCCAGCTGCGTGGCCCTGGCCCCGGAGCCCCCCGCCCAAGCTCCCTGCTGCCGGTGACTCATGGAGGCCACGTCCAACTTGGCGGGCCGCAGGCCGGCTCGTTTCCTCCCTGGGCCCAGGAGGCCTCCGCGGCCGGGCTGGGCTGTTTTTACAATAATGCCCCCCTTCCTCCCGCCCCTGTTTTGTTCCATTTTCTCCGAGTCAGCAGCTCTGGGCGGGGGTGGGGTGCTGCAGCGGTCACGGCCCCTCAGGCCAGGTCCTCAGTTTAGATAGCAGGGGCTGGGGGCACATGGGGAGCCCACCAGCACCAGATCCCAGTCCTGCCCTGACGGGGGGGGGGGGGGGCGGGGGACAGGGTCTCACCCTGCTGCCCGCGGAGGGAGCAGTCACCAGAGCCCTGGAGGGAGACATGTCACCCACACACGGGGACCCCAGGGTGACAGGGGAGGCACAGCCCAGCAGTCAGGGGGCCCTAGACGAGTGGAGGAGGCACAGCCCAGCTCTTGGGGAGCCTTGGACTGATGAGGGAGGCATAGTTCAGCTCTCAGAGGCCCTAGACTGATGGGGGGGCACAGCCCAACTCTTTGGGAGCACTGAACTGATGGGGGAGGCATAGCCCAACTCTCAGGGGACTCGAGACCAAGGGAGGAAGCACAGTCCAATTCTCAGGAGGCCCTAGACTGATGGGGGAGCACATCCCAGCTCTCAGGAGGCCCTAGACTGATAGGGGAGGCATAGCCCAATTCTCAGGGGGCCCTAGACTGATAACGGGAGGCCTAACCTAGCTCTCAAGATATCCTAGACTGATGGGGAAGCACAACCCAGCTCTTAGGGAGCTCTGAACTTATGGGGGAGGCATAGCCCAGCTCTCAGGGGACTCTAGACTAATGGGAGGGACAGAGCTTAATTCTCAGGAGGCTCTAGATTGATGGGGGGACATAGCCCAGCTCTCAGGAGGCCCTAGACTGATGGGAGAGGCGTAGCCCAGATCTCAAGAGGTCCTAGAGTGATGGAGGCACAGCCCAGCTCTTAGAGAGCCCTAGACTGATGAAGGAGGCATAGCCCAGGTCTCAAGAGGTCCTAGACTGATGGGGGAGTCACAGCCCAGCTCTCATGGGACTCTAGACTGATGAAGGAGGCATAGCCCAGCTCTCAGGGGACTCTAGACTAATGGGAGGGGCAGAGCTTAATTCTCAGGAGGCTCTAGACTGATGAGGGAGGCATAGCCCAGATCTCAAGAGGTCCTAGAGTGATGGGGGAGGCACATCCCAGCTCTTAGAGAGCCCTAGACTGATGAAGGAGGCATAGCCCAGCTCTCAGGGTACCAAGACTGATGGAAAAGGCACAGCCCAGCTCCTGGGGAACCCTAGACTGATGGGGGAGGCATAACCCAGCTCTCAAGGGATAGACTGATGGGGGAGGCATAGCCCTGCTTTCAGGGGAGCCTAGACTGATGGAAGAAGCATAGCTCAGCTCTCAAGGGACCCTAGACTGATGAAGGAGGCATAGCCCAGCTCCTGGGGAACCCTAGACTGAAGGGGGAGGCACAACCCAGCTCTCAAGGGACCCTAGACTGATGGGGAAGGCATCGCCCTGCTTTCAGGGGAGGCTAGACTGATGGAGGAAGCATAGCTCGGCTCTCAGGAGGCCCTAGACTAGTGAGAGAGGCACAGCCCAGTTCTCAGGGGACCTAGACTGATGGCAGAGGCACAGCCCAGGTCTTAGCAGGCCCTCCACTGATGGAGGAAGCACAGCCTAGCTCTGTGGGAACCTTAGTCTCATGAGGGAGACATAGCCCTGTTCTTGGGGAGCCCTAGCTTAATAGGGTCAGACACAACCTCGGCCTCAGGCAGCTCCAGACTATGGAGGAGACACAGTCCTGCCCTCAGGGATTCTCTAACAGCGGGGAGGCTCAGCCCAGCCATGCGTGCTGCCCCTGGCAGACAGGGTCTCCCACCCCTGGAGCCCAGGGTCTGAGGAAGGAAGGAGAGGTGGCCAGTGTGTATAGCGTGCCCCCTGCCCCTCATGGCCCCGTCCGGCTCTGAGCACCCGGTGCTTCTCTTTTAGCCTCAGCCTGAAGCCCTCGGAGGCCCCTGAACTGGATGAGGACGAGGGTTTCAGTGACTGGTCCCAGAAGCCAGAGCCACAGCGGCAGCCCTGGGAGGCCGGGGGGGCCTCCAACAGCGGGGAGCCCCTCGGAGCGAGAGTCCGGAGGGGCAGCAGGAGGAGAACAGGCAAGTGGGGGTCAGAGGCCGGAGGCAGGGTTACCAGGCAGGGGCGCTCTCCAAGCCCCCAGCCTGTGCCTGAGCAAAGGCCACCGGCCCCGCAAAATGCCCCCGGGCTGGGAGCAGGGGGAAGGGAGGAAGAGAGCTAGACGGCGGCGGGGCGGCGGGCCGAGGGGCTGCGGGGAGGGGTGGGGAGGAAATCTCATTCCTGGGCTCCCCAGGGCCCCTGGGCCCCATCCAGACCAGCTGCGGCCCGGCCAGGGTGTTGCCACATCAGCACACATCTGCAGCCCACTTACGTAATGGAGGCTCTGCGCCCCTGCCGCCCGCCCGCCCCTTCCTCCCTCGGGGCTGGCTGATCTCCATTCCCACGGAGGGGAGCAGGTATTTCCAGATGTGTGGGCCTGTGAGTTGGCCTGGGGGGACAAGCTTTCCAGATGTGCAGACGTGTTTGCTGGGCTGAACAGGGCAGGAGGGGGTGGGGGCCCAGGGATGGGGGGCTGCTCCGGGAGCTTTACCCCCACCCCAGTTCTGGGGTCTGAGGCACCCTGCAGGCGTGCTCAAGGGCCCCCCACCGTGGGCAGGGTCCAAGCTCTACCCAGGAGCTTCAAGCTTGGGGGACACCACCTCCCGGCCCTTTAAGGCCCCTCTAGTCTCCATCTCTAGCTAGGACCGTCCCCATCTCCAGTCTTCCAACCACCCTACCAGCAGGCTCCTGCACCCCAGGAGCCAGCTGCCTGGCTGGGGCCCTGGTCCTGGCCACCCCTGGTCACCGGTGCCCCTGCAGGCCTCATTTTCCCCCATCTGCCTTTGAGGCTCAGTGCACACCCTACCCTTCTGAGGTGGGTCTGGGGTCTGCAAGGATGGCCTGTCCCCTGGTGTCGGGTGGCCGCAGCCCTGCCGGCTGCCTCCTCTTTCCCTCCGGCCTCAGGCCACAGCTGTTCCCAACAGCAGGGGGCACTTTGGCTCTTCTGTTGAACCCTCCTGCTCTGCTCACAAGCAAGCCTCCTCCCCGCCCCACACCTGCCTGGCCCCGGGACCCGCTGGAGCTGAATGGGCCCTCTGTGTGCCCGGCCGGCTCGCACTGACCCACCTTGGGCGGTGGGTCTGGGTCTGGGCTGGCACCAACACCAAGGGGCGTGAAATCATGGAAAATGCGAGAATTTCTTGCTGGTTCAGTCCTGCTCAAATGCAGAGCCCTGCTGGCTGCCGGCGGGCATAGCCAGTGCAGGCAGCCCCTCTTCTCAAGGGTGCCGTCCTAGCTGTGACCTCGGCCCTTGCCTTGTCCCTTAGCTGATCGTCCCGCAAACCACCCACAGATCCTGCCCTGCTCCTATGCGAAACCCTTCTTCCTCAGGCCCACCTGCCTCCCTCATGGAGCAGGGCAGAAGCAGGCGGAGGGGGGGAGGGCCTAGGCCAGCAGGGTGGACACAGACAAGCATGGGCCGGGGGCTGGGGCCCATCCAGAGACTCTGGAGACCGGGTCCGGCCTCCGAGTGTGAGGCGAGAGGGGGCTGAGGCAGCGGGCCCTGTCTACAAAGGCGCCCCAGGGCTGGAGGGCTGCCTCCGAGGTCCTTGGGCCCACTTCCCCCGATGAGGCTGGGGTCTCAGGATTCCTTGGCACTCAACTGGTCAGACCGCCCCACCTTCCGGACGGAGAAGCTGAGGTTTGGAAACCCAGAGGGACTCAAACCCAGCAACTGAACGACCTTCACCGGGATTGCATCCCTCCCCTGCCCCCCAGGCCCCATCAGCATGCCTGCGGGAGCCAGGGTGGTGATGAGCAGAGTCCAGCCAGAGTCAGCCTGGAGGAGTTGCATCTGAGCCCCAGCTCAGAGCTCCAGGACGGGCCGGGAACAGAGGAGACAGAGCCCAAGGACCCAGAGGGGACCGTCCAAGGCAGCCTGGGGCCGGCAGAAGCCGAAGAGGCAGACGAGCAGGTGATGGTGGCTCCCTTTGGGGTCCGGGTGCACCCCGCCCCTCGGGCTGGGTCTGTGTCTGCTGACCGTCTGCTCAGCAGGCTGCCCTAGAGGGAGACGCCCCCCCCCACCCCAGGCTCTGTGGCACCCGCATTCCCAGAAGGAGGAGGGTCTTTGTGACCCTGGGATCAAGCGACTTTCCTCTGGACTCACCAGTCCCCACTGCAGAGAATTCGAGAAACAGAGCATGTCAGGGCTGGAAAGGGCCTGAGGCCAGGGAGGGGAAGATGTTTGCTCCAACAAGTCCCGAATGGGGCAGGAGGGGTGCAAGGGGTGCTCATCATATAAACTCTGATGTTCTATTCCTAGCACCAGAAACGCCAGCAGCCCAGGACGCCCAGCCCCCTGGTCTTGGAGGGTGCTACCGAACAGGGCTCACCTCCCCTGAGCCCCAGCACCAAAGTAGGTCGAGCCCCAGAGCCTGCTGCCTTTTCCTCTTTCCAGAATCACAGCACCAACCCCACGACAGCCCCAGAGAGGAAGCCACACGGCAGTGCCAGGAACACGAGTACACCCTGCTCTTTCTCTGCCATCCCCCCAGCCTGGCACTCAGCACATCCCTGAGAAATGAATCAGCGGATGGCTCGATTGGTGGATGGGAGTCACTGGGGCAATGGGGGGGTGGGGGGCTCTGGTTGGAGACTCACATCTCTGCTTGCCTTCCGCAGCTCATCGACAGAACCGAGTCCCTGAACCGCTCCATCAGGAAGAGGTGAACCTGCTGCTTTCCAGACTAGGACTTGGGGTTCCCCAAGACGGTGTCGAAGAGAGGGGCCTGGGGGCTAGAGACGCAGAGCCCCGAGGGAGCTCTGGTAGGGGCCAGGGTGGGTGTGGAAGCCCAGTGAGGGAGCATGGGGCGTGACCCTTCTCCTACCCTCCAGTAACAGCGTGAAGAAGTCCCAACCGGCCTTGCCCATCTCCAAGATTGATGAGCGACTGGAGCAGTACACACAGGCCATTGAGGTATGCTCAGGCCTCCCTTCTTCTGCTGGGTCCCTCCTCCATTCACATACCCATTGTCTCATCCCAACCACACCCCTCCATCCAACCAATACCCTTGTATGCAACCAATACCCCTCCATCCAACCAAGACCCCTCCATCCAACCAAGACCACTCCATCCAACCAATACCCTTCCATCCAACCAAGACCCCTCCATCCAACCAAGACCACTCCATCCAACCAATACCCTTCCATCCAACCAAGACCCCTCCATCCAACCAAGACCACTCCATCCAAACAATATCTCTCCATGCAACAAAGACCACTCCATCAAACCAACTCCCCTCCATCCAACCAATACCTTCCTATCCAACCGATGCTCCTTCATCCAACCAATGTCTTTCCATACAAACAACACTCCTCCATTCAGCGAACACCCCTCCATCCAACCACCGCTCATTCAGACCTACACCTCTCTGTCCTACCAACGCCCCTCTCTCCAACAACCCCCCCATTCAATCCGTGCTCCTCCAGCCCTATGTTCTGAGCAGCATGATAGCACCACATCTGTCTCTTACCCCACCATATCACCTGTGCTCCTCAGATCAAGAAGGTGTTTCACAAGTACACCAAATGGAGGCACATGCATTTTTTTTTTCAGAGTGCCCTGCCCTAGCCCCTTACTGGTAAAGCACTCCTCTGGAAATACAAAGATGTAGAAGAAGTCATGTATTGGAGACCCTCACCCTGGCTTCTCTGACATGTCCCATGTGGCTGTCCACTAAAGTGGTCCTGGGTTTTTCCTCCTCTGCAGACTGCTGGCCGGACCCCCAAGCTGACCCGCCAGCCCTCCATTGAGCTGCCCAGCATGGCTGTGGCGAGCACCAAGAGCCGGTGGGAGACAGGAGAAGTGCAGGCTCAGTCCACTGCCAAGACCCCCTCTTGCAAGGTAACACCCATCCCAGGGTGAGGTGGGGTCCCCTTGGTGAGGCAAGTATGAGGCTGTCTAGGCTGCAGTGTGGGTAGACAGAGCACTGGGATGTTTGGGGGGTGCTCACCAGGCTGGCCCCCAGAGTGGAAGGCCATGTGGGGGAACTGGTGGCCCAGTGCATGTAGGTGGTGCCGCTTTCCCTTTCTTACTTCCTCCCCTGGGCTCTCGTACAAGGAAGTGGGTGGGCAGGCCTGGGACCCAGCCGGGCAAGGCTGGACAGGAGAGAAAGGACCACGGCTTTGAGTTCCCTGGTCGAGGGTCTGCACCTGTGACATGTCCTTCCTCTGAACATAGGATATCGTAGCTGGAGACATGAGCAAGAAAAGCCTCTGGGAGCAAAAAGGAGGCTCCAAGACGTCATCGACAATTAAGGTAGGGTCTAAATGTGGCTGATGTAGGGAGGGCAGGTCTAGCAGTCGAAAGCAAAGAGGGGCTATCCTCAGTGTATCCGGGAGGGCTTCCCAGAGGCAGCACCATCTCCGTTCTGCCGCTCTCAGCTTTGCTCTTGGTCACCTCTCCAGCAGAGCACTCCGTCTGGAAAGAGGTACAAGTTTGTGGCCACCGGACATGGGAAGTATGAGAAGGTGCTTGTGGACGAGGGCTCGGTGCCCTAGGCTGCCCTTCTTGGTGAGTCCAGGGCAGCAGCCCGAGCGTGAGGTGTCGTGTGTGTGGAACGGGTCCTTCTGGGAATGTGGAGCCATGGACAAGGCCCGCTTTGTTACAGCTGCAAGGGCGGCCTGTGGGGACTGAATGCCCGGCCTTGGAGCTGGTCGGAACCCACACTTGGCTCGCTCTCCTATACCAGCTGGGGGCCCCTCCAGGGTCCACCACCCCGCCCATCACCTGGTGAAAAAACATGGTCCACTGCCGTGGTTAGACACACTTTATTAGTGGCCTGGGTCCCAGGATCCATTTACAGCACCCGTTATGCCCTGCGTGATGCAGCTGGCCGCCTGCTGGCTGCCTCTTCCCCTCCTGAGTCCTGCACCCAGGCACCTCCGTGTCCCTCTGCCATCACTGCTGACCCCATCAGAGCCCTGGCCCCTGTCTCGAGTCAGCGGGGACTGCAGACGCGGGGGCCCCAAAGCCGCATGAGGCCTGGGGTCCCCTCTGCTGCCTCCCCTGCCCCGGGACCAAGGACACCCGTCCTTACCCAGCCATCGAAGCTGGGCCCCGCCCCCATCTCCCGCCAGCGAGCCCCCCTCACACCTTGCCCCCCAGGCGGGGGGATCAGAGGCGGGCAACAAAAGGAGCTGAGCCTGGGGTCTGGCCTCCCCCCACCCCCCACATGTGTCAGGAATGACAGTCAAACCGCTGATGCAGCCACTGGTGCCACGCACAACTGAGTCGCCCTGGCCAGCCAGCCCTGCTCTGCACAGCAAACATAAATCTGTCCCCCATCTTTCCCGGAGGGGCGGGGGGACCACAGAACCCAGCCCCAGCATCCTCCCTGCCCTGCCGGCCCGCAGCCCCTCAGGAGCCCAGGCACCCCCCTGCACCTCCTTGCCCCGAGTCCCGAGCCATGGGCCCTGCTGTGCGGGGCCGACTCATCTACCCGCTGCCTCATCACTGAGCCGTGTTCCTTCCTTCTTGTGCGTGGTTTTACCCCGTTAGCCCCATATATATTCTAACCCAGTGCAGACCCCTTCTCTGCCCCAGTCCATGCCATGGAGACCGGCCTCCTCCCCGACCCCACCTGCCCCTGCCGCACCCCGCCACAGTCCTTCCTGCTGCAGCCTGTCCGTCCCGCACCTCCCGGCTGCCCGGTGTCCGTCCGGCCCTGGCGCCCTCTGCAGTGGCCGTGGCTCCCCAGCTGGACCCCCTGTCCCTCTTCTGTCCACACCACGGTCCTAGGCCCCGGTGCCGCCCTGACCGGTCACTGGAGCTTCCAGCCAGCTGCCGTCCGGTTGAAGTTCTTGGGCTTGGGGTTTAGGTCCACGACGGAGTGGACTATAGGGGGCGGCCGGGCGGCTGCCTCCTGCAGCTTCCGGGCGTTGAATCGCGGCCTGCACAGGAAGGGCAGGCGGCCCAGGCCGGCCAGGGTACAAGCCCCATCCCTGGGCCCAGCCGGGCTGCCTTGGGACTTGGCCACGGACATGCGATACAGCACCGCGTCCCACATCCTGGAGGCCCGGGAGGCTGGGGGCCGGGACGCTGGGAGGGCGGGGGCTGTCACCTCTTGCCCCCCGCGCTCTGGGCTCTGCTCTGGCCCCGGGCATGGGGATGTTTCCGCCTCCTCCATCAGCTGCTTCTTCAGGCGCGTCCAGCCGCTGAGCCGGGGCCTCGGTGCAACTTTGGGGACAGGGTATGGGTGCGGGCCTGAGGGCGGGGACGGGGACGAGGCCGCCCGGGGACTGGAGACCTGCTCGGCCTCAGCGGCAGGGCCAGCCACAGGGGGCTTCTCCACGGGCTCAGCTGAGGCCGGCCTGTGAGGCGAGGGTCCCGGTGAGCGGTAGGTGGGGACTATGGGCACCACAAGCCGAGTGCCGCCCTCTCTGGGCACCAAGGCCTCAGGGCCAGGGCACTGAGGAGGGGGAGCCTCAGGGCAAGGACCGGCAGTCTGGGCCTCTGTGGGCAGAGGGCGGATGTGGGCCGCGGGGGCCGGGGGCTGGGCCCCAGGAGGGTACGGGACCGTGTCCCGGTCCTGCCCACCAGACCCCCCATCTGGGGCCGTCTGGCAGGGCTCCGGGGTCCTGGCCCGTGGGGACGGCACGAGCCGGATGTGTACCTGGCTGACGTGGGTGGCCCCTGCTGTGGGGGCCGAGACCTGCGTGAAGCCGCTGGGGGACCGGGTGGGGTGCAGGGCCGGCGTCGTGAGCCGGAGCCCCGTGGCCTTGAAGTGGGCAGCCAGGCTCCTGTGCTGAGTGAAGCTGAAGGGGGCTGTGGACGTCTGCAGAGGCGATGCCACGTGCTGGATGACGGAGGGGTGGGGGGGAGCGGGGCAGGGCGGGCACGGAGCGCGGGCCCTCCGCGGGGCGCGGGGCCGTTGGCTCCTGGTCGTGGCTGGCCTCACTCACGGGGGACAGGGAAGTGCGGAAAGCCCCCAGTGGCACGGGGGCCCCGCCCCCGGTCATCTTCTTCCGGGCAGCCTTCCTCAGAAGTTTCTGCAGACGAAGGTTGTCCTTGCCTGGCTTGGGCAGCAGGGGTGGCGGGGGTCCCGAGGGCCCCGGGGGGCACAGGCCGGCCACGATGAGCATCGTCGCACCCTGGGGTGGAGAGGGACAGCCGTCACAGGCCGGCCGTCCTCTCTGCCGGTGCCCCGCCCCCCCCCCCCCACCCCGTGGTGAGGTAGGAGCTCCTGAGGCCCAGAGGGGTCACGGCCCGACCCTGACCATCAGAATCTCTGCTTCCCGAGCGCCCGGCACCTGCCGGGTGTGTCCCTAGCAAGTCTGTCCGCGTCCGCAGCTCTGCGGGGCGGCTCTGCCTCCAGCCGCTTCAGAGAGGAGCCCACGGAGGCCCGAGTGACTCGGTGGGTGACGGCCGAGGGCGCCGCCCGGGGGCACAGCCTAGACCGTGAGACCCGTGGACGGGCTCCAAGGGGGAGGCACGTGCTGGGCCGGCCGCCCGCCGGGGCAGGAAGAGCGCCCGCCCGCAGACGCGTGAGGGGCGCCACACCGTCGCCAGTCTGACCACAGGCTCGTCCACTGTGAGCCAGCGGTGAGGGTGGCGGCCAGAGGCTCAGGAAAGCTGAGGCTGCATCATCAGAGGTCGATTGGCCGGGAGGTGGGAGCAATTTTCGCTGAGCTACGCTAAATGGGATATTCCCGCAGACATCCTGGCTGGGGTGGTCCTGGCCAAGCCGCCCGCCCTGGTTTCTGGGCGCCACGTGCTCGCAAGGACGTTGACAAATGGCGTCTGGGCCAAGCCGGAGGCCGGCCGGTTTGTGGGAGGAAGGAGGCCCGGAGCTGCCGGCCTGTGGGGGCCGGCTCTGTCAGGCGGGAGCGGGTCTGCCTGGGGAGGGGCCTCAGGGGTCTGCCCGGGGTTCCCGCTCGGCTGTGCCTGCTTCAGGGGGGCCCAGGACCCCAGGGACCGCGGGAGCTCTGGGGCAGCCAGGCTAGCGGGAGAGCAGGCGACGGGCACAGCTCCCTTCACCTTGAATCCCAAGTAGGCCCGCGGCCCCGGGGGGGCCCCCGGTGTCAGGAAGCAAGCTTCCAAGGTGGAAGCGGACGTGGGGTTCCGGTGGCTGGAGCAGGGCGGCTGCTCCCGGGGGAGGGGGTGCCGTAGGCAGGGCCAGCGTGGCCACCAGAGACGGGCTGGAGACGCGGAGGGCAGGGGGTAGCCCCCTCCCCGGACCGGAGCCTGACACCCCCACCCATGCCGGTGTTTCAGCTTTCCTGAGACCGCAGACAGCTCGGGCAGCACCCTCCGCCCTCGCAGGGGCGAGTCCAGCCAGACGCCCACCCCGGCCCTGCCACGGGAGCCGCTGCCGTTGCCTGCCTGGCCTGCCCGCGCCCGGCCAACACCCACCACCGTCGCCGTCTCTCCACTCCTCGACCCCCCGACCGCTCTCCCCTCCCGCTCTCTGACCCCCACTCTACCTCGCACAGCAGGGGCAGGACAGGGACTCTCACTGGTGATTGACCAAAGGGGCCGCCCCCGCAGAGACCAAGAGTCCCCGAGGAAGGCCCAGCCTGGGCAGAGAGAGGACACGTGCTGGGGGACCTCCAGGTCAAGAGACACCAGCGCCTGCACCGCATTCTCAGGCCCTGCCCCCTCCCTTGCTCCCGGCTTGCAGCCTTGTCCTCCGTGTGCAATAAAGCTCCTTGTGTGTTCCAAGCGCTGGCTCTGTGTCCATAACTGGGGGGAGCGACAAAGAAGAGGGCCAGCCCGATGGGAAGTCCTCCCCAGCCCCTGGACAGTGGTAGGATCCAGAATCAGACACTCTGTCCTGTTTCATGGTCTTCTGCAGTATTAGACTCTGAGATCTGAGGTGTGTGGTGGCTTAAGTTGGGGCGCATATGATGGGGGGTTTCAGTCTTCCTCTTCCAGAACATCTATGATGCTTCCCTCCTTGACTGGCCAGATTAAATTTTACTGCACCCGAAACAGTGTGCATTTCTGATCTGTACCCCTAGACTGTGAACTCCCTGAAAACAAGACCCACCTTGGGGTCATCCCCCATTCCAGCACCTGGGAGGTGCTCAGTGAGGATTTGGTGGGTGGACAGATGTGGATGGTGGACGGACGGACGGACGGATGGATGGATGGATGGATGAGTGGATGGATGGACAAATGGATGGATGGATGAGTGGATGGATAGATGGATGGATGGATGGATGGATGGATGGATGGATGGACGAATGGATGGGTGGAGGGATGGATGGATGGATGGACGAATGGGTGGGTGGAGGGATGGATGGATGGATGAGTGGATGGATAGATGGATGGATGGATGGATGGATGGACGAATGGATGGGTGGAGGGATGGATGGATGGATGGACGAATGGGTGGGTGGAGGGATGGATGGATGGATGAGTGGATGGATGGATGGATGGATGGATGGATGGATGGACGAATGGGTGGGTGGAGGGATGGATGGATGGATGAGTGGATGGATGGACGAATGGATGGGTGGAAGGATGGATGGATGGATGGGTGGAGGGATGATGGATGAGTGGATGGATGGACGAATGGATGGACAGATGGGTGGATGGATGGATGGATGGATGGATAGATGGACGAATGGGCCGGTGGAGGGATGATAGGTGGAAGAGTGGGTGGACAGATATGGATGATGGATGATGGGTGAAGGAGTGGAGGGATGGATAGGTGGGTGGACTGATGTATAAATAGCAAGATGGGTGGATGAATCTTGGCTAATGGATAGATGGATTGATAGAGAATAGATAGACAGGTACATGGGTGTATGTACAGAAGGTAGTTGGACAGAAAAACCATTGTATGGACAGTAGATGGAAGAAGCGATGGAGAGGCAGTCAGATCAATGTGTGCTGCATGGGTAGTAGGTGGCTGGCTGGCTGGCTGGGTGTGTTGGTGGGCAGACGGATGATGGTTGGATGGACAGTGGAAGGGAGGAAAGAAGGTAGTGAATGTGAGAACGGATGGGAACAAGCAGGTGGGTGGGTGAACGGACCAGTGTGTGAAGGCGGAGACAGGGCGGAGGGAGTGCTCCCCAGCCCTGGGCCCGCACCCAGATCTGACATTGGGCTCTGCTGCCCTTGTCGTCGGGGGAACCCACTGAAGAGCAGGACCACTGGACCTTTGGCGTTCCAGGTCCGGCTCTGCTGGGAACCTCCATTTTCAGAAGTCTCTGTGATTAAAATCGGCCTGCCTCCTGGAGGATGGAGTAAATACGGACCAGTCAGGAGCATTAATGCTCCACCAAGCCACAGCCATCTTTTCTCACCACGGCCCACCTTGGAGACTGCATCCAGGGCCGTCCTCTGCCAGCCGGGGCGCATCTCCCAGCGGGCACGCCGCGTTCTCCCTCCCCACCCAGCGGGAAGGCACATCAGCCTAGGGGAGCAGCAGAGACGGCCACAAAGCCCATGGCGGCACAGTGAGCCGGGATCAGAGCGGAGGACGCCACGGGATGAGAGGCGGCGGGTGGGGGGTGGGGGGGGGTGGACGGTGCCAGGAAGCCAGACGGCCACGCTGCCCTGACCCACCCCGGCCCTCTCAGGAGCCTCGCACCCCAGCCCAGCCTCGGGGACGGGGACCCAGGGCTTGTCTCCTCTGAGTATCTCCAAGCCCGCCTCTGCCGTGACGTAAGACCCTGCCTCTCAGAGCCTGCGGGTCGGGGCCTGCGCGCCAGAAGGGTCCAGA